>NC_090447.1:671055372-671362680 GCF_031143425.1 Pleurodeles waltl
TGGAAACAGTCACATCCTGTGCAAATGAACTGTACACTCAGAGCATAGAAAAAGGACCTGTAGCAGTCTGTAGTCAGCGCATCAATACACAGTTGTTATATCACCAACATCTGTAAAATGACAAACCATAGGTGACAGTAAGTTCAGATGCAAAGGAAGTTAATACCATCATGCTACTGCCACACAGAATACACCAATAGTCACAGGAATGTGCAGTTGCACTGTCTCACCTGTGTCTCATTGGAAGTACTGACCGATAACTGATGTTTTGTTGTCCTCGTCCTCAGCCTCTTCATCCTCACTGTCCTCAGGGTCTACTGCTGCCACAGGGGCATCTCCAGTCTCCTCCTCCTACGAAAAAGGTACATGGCATCTGAGAGCCAGGTTGTGCAACATGCAGCATGCCACTACTATCTGGCAGACCTTCTCAGATGAGTATCACAGGGATCCACCTGTCAGGTGGAGGCACCTGAACCTGGCCTTCAAGAGGCCAAAGGTGCTCTTGATGACCCGTCTGGTTCGCCCATGTGCCTGTAATGAAAATAGATGTTTTTGACCACTGACTTTGTGTTGCACCACTGTGCATATTAGTTGTTCAGTATTCACCAGTTGCAGATTACATTTTGTATTCAGTTTAGCTGCCTATTGGCTTTATTGTGGCGTTAGCTCAACCGCAGCGCCTCAACTGCAATGTCTGTGTTTTTCCACATGGTAAACTAAGCTTGTTTCTTCGTATTTTCTCTCACCAAACACAAACAGTTCATGATAAGAACGTATGTATTTTTTGTTTTCTTCAGTGCAGGGAAAGGTGCAGCCTTGGAAAGAGACCCTTGAAATGCTGGCTAGATTTCAATGTTTTTCTTCCAACTCTGGCCTACAGTAGCCAACATATTTGAATATTTCCATATGAGACGGGAGGGCCTTTCAGAAGGCTCTTTCCATGGTTGTTTAAACTATAAAAGGGGTGGCCCTGCTCAGTAGTGGGGGAATTTCCATGACCTTGGTCAGGATTAGACGTTGAATGCCTGACACACACACTTGTCCCGTGAGGGTGGATATCTCTTTCTTGCAGTTGAATGGGGTCATCTTCTTGCTGGCATGCGAAAGATGAAGAGCTTGGCTGGCCCTACGGTGATTAATTTTTACTTTATTCTTTGCTTTGCAATTATGCTGAAATATAATCACATATATTAGCTCTGTACATTGCAGGTGAGAATCATTTTGATATATTTTCTTTTCATTGCTGTGAATATTTTTAAACGTGTGCTTTCAACCTACTAATCTTAATTTTTTAGGAACCTTTTGTTAAAGTAATAAGATATGTCTTCTTTGAACTATGAAGTGCATTCCAGAGATTTCTGTCAGCTCGGTCATTAGTGAAAGCAAAACAGTGCCTCAGTATACCGTTCCTCAGCCCCTGTCCTGGCATTCCCCACAGGGGTTGGAGCCACGATAGGTTTGGGTAGCCAGTCACCTGCAAGTATTGAGGAAGCACATTTAGTCTCACACAATCCTATGGGGTTAACACCAGAAGGCACACACTAACATACAGTGGGTGGTGACCAAGGCTCACACCCTGTGCCTCTGTAGTTGGGCCATCACATTTGGGATGCTGCTATTCCTCAGAAAAAAGGCATCATGCACCAACCCAGGATATTTAGCATTGATGTGTGAGACGTACTGGTCCGCCAGGCACACCATCTCCACATTCAATGAGTGGAGACTCTTACTGTTCCTGAACACCTGTTCCTTCTGGCAAGGGGTGGAGGGGCAAACGCAATATGTGTACCGTCAATCGCCCAATGATACTGGGGATATGTCCCATTCTGTAGAATCCGACCTTCACAGTGGCCAATTCTTCCACCTGGGGGAAAGTAATTTAGCTGCACATGTGTTTTACCAGGGCAGACAAGACTCTTGCCAGCACGATTGAGAACATTGGCTGCGACATACCTGCTGCCAAGCCCACTGGTACTTGGAAAGAGCCAGTTGCCAAGAAATGGAGCACTGACAGCACTTGCACAAGAGGAGGGATCCCAGTTGGATGATGGATAAATGAGATCAGGTCTGGCTCTAATTAGGCACACAGCTCTGTGATTGTGGCCCTGTCCAGTCTGTAGGTGAGGATAATGTGCCTGTAGCTAAGTCCACAAGGGGTTTGTATACAGGAGTATGTCTCCACCTACTATTCATCTGCAGTGGTAGGTATACAGAAGAGTGAGTAGGCTGTCGCAGTTGGAACAATGGAACCATAACTGCAGTCCACTTGGTGCACTTATGTAATGGGACAGGGTTAATGGCGAGATATGTGCAAAATAATCGGTGACGCAGTAAATGTAGATATGACTGTACCCCCCTGCCTGTCCTGTATGTAGGGACGGGTGGAAGTGATAATTCAGCCGGCGTTGGGCGTCGTGGCGGAAGGCGGTCTTGCACCACCGTGCAATTCCTCATTGGATAATATGGGGCCCTATGGAGTACAGTGGCCAATGGGGATCTGCGCCTGCAGTGACGGTGTACACCGCCACGGACGTGACTGCCATTTCCTATCTGATTCCTCAATTGTTTCCTGACCTTCAACAGGAGAACACCTACACTGCGTTTGCTGCTGTGACCTGTGTCTGGACCTACCATGGCCCATATTACCGGGGAAAGGGCCCCTGGCTTCACTTCAGATGAGTTGGAGCGACTGGTGGATGGGGTCCTACCCCAGTACGGACTTCTGTTTGGGCCTCCAGACCAACAGGTGAGTACACTTCAGGAACGATGCATGTGGGAAGGATGCATGGAGATGTGTGTGCAAGCATTGTGTCATGGGGGGGAGGGGTTTGAATGTCTTGTGGTGGTGTACGCCGGGCGGTGTGTGTGCCAATGGGGATGGAAAGGGGTATGGTGGGCCATTTGTGTGATAGCCTGGACTGTTAGTTTAATGGTGTTCTCCCTGTCTATATTGCCTCTGCAGGTCAGCCCTCATCAAAAGAAGGGATTATGGCGTGCCTTCGCCAAGGATGAGCGGACCCTGGGTTGCAGTTGGCGGTGTGTGGCCCTCATCTTGCCTTAGCAGCTAGACATGTCACTGGCAGTGCAATGCATAGTGCTTAAGCCTGTTCCCTGTGTGTGACGGTGCTGTGTATGCCAATTGTGGTGTTGGTGCAGTCATTGACCAAGTGTTTCCTTTGTCTCTCTCCCCCCTTTTTTGTTCTGTCATCCTGTCCTTGTGTGCATTAGCATCATCTGGCGGAGGAGCAGGGTCACTGGCGACAGAGGGAGCTGCTTCCCACAGGACCCTGGAGGCAGAGTCCGCCGAAAGAACCAGTGGGACGGAGGGCGAGGGGAGCACCACGGCAGAGACAGGATGTGACAAAACAGACTCTGATTTTTTTTGTTTAAACATATTTTGTATTGTTTTCAAGGCGTGACATCCATTGTTATTTGTTAAGCAATTTTTCAGAAGGAGTTATCCTGATAATTTTTTTTTTGCTGCTGGCACGCAATTGCAGTATGATCAAATAATACAATTCAGATGGGTCTCCTGACTATTAACATATAATAACAATTTTGCACTGAGTGTAACATTGTTGGCCATTTTTCCTTTTAACATTTCTACCTAACTTATCTACTAACCAGACATCCGTGTCGATTGTGTGTGGGGTTCCTGGGTATTATGGCTTGGGGTATTCCTAGTGATCAAATCTTTGTATCTCCATATCACTCAGTAGCAAGGGGGACTGCGTTGTTTCCGTTGCTTCTGTTTACTTATCTGGTTCCCCATACGAGTATTTACACCATGGATTTGTGACATTTGTGGGTACCCCCTGCCCATAAGGAGTGTATCAGATGTAGAGCTATGGAGTTTCTCAGGCGCCCACCTGAGTGTCCCTCTCCCTAGTCATTTCCAGAAATTGTTCCATTAAAATATCCCAATCTTGGGCCACTGGGCAATCTCGCATACCGATATTATCTTCCCGTCTAATTACCACCCCTTCTGCTTTCCCCCAGTCCATCACTTCTTCACTCCATTGAGCCACAGTGGGGGCTTTTGCGGCTGACAAAACAGACTCCGATACCTCCTCAGATGGAAGCTTCCTGGTGGTGGCGGACACCTTTGTGACCACCCCAGCTGCAGGTACAGCAGCCACCCCCATACCAGCACTGCCCTCCCAGTAGCCCCTCAGCGAGTTGCCCGTGCCCGCTCACCCAGAAGGGTGGGCATCTCCTTCGATCCAGGCACCTCAGGCACTGCCCCAGTCAGCCCTGCTGCTCTGATGTGAGGAGGCTATTGACCTCCTGAGGTCCATCTTTGTAGGGCAGTCAATCATTGTGAATGCCATCCAGGGGCTGGCATCCAAGATGCAGTAATTCAATGCATTTCTGGAGGGCATTCACAGTGGATTGGCGGCCCAACAGAGATCGATTCAGGCTCTGGCCTCCTCTCTGATGGCAGCCATTGTACGTGTGCAACTACCAATTCCCAGTCCCATTCTCCTCAACCCCAACCCATACCAGGCACACATACAGATGAGCATGCACACATGACAACATCAAGAGTGGCACGGGCAAACACAAGCACCACACTTCATCCCACAAGCACTCACACAAACAACATATGGTTGCAGACAACAATATCTACTGCCTCCACTGTCTCCCCCTCCTCCTCATCCTCCACCTCCCTGCCAGTCACATCCACACACACACACCTGCATGCACTACATCACCATCCACCACCAGCATCACCCCACCAAGCAGCACACACACCTCACTAACAGACACCTCCACAACATCCATGCATGAATCCCCTCTGTCCTCTCCCACCCTGTCTGCCCCCTTCCAGAGGACACAAACGCAAGCACTCACACAACCAACAGCCATCCACCTCACATCAGCACACAGCCCATGCACCTGCACCAAAATCCAGTAGACATACACCTCCCCACTCCCTCAACCTCCACTCCCATCCCTCCTCCCTCCTCCCGCCCCACCGTCCCTAAGAAGCTTTTCCTTGTCCAACGTGTCCTTCAGAGCAGGGTCACAACGACCCAGCCCAGCACCTCAGCCAAACAGTCCATGGGGACAGTGGTGGCACCACCTAGTCGTGATGGGAAGGATACCAGACCTCCAGGCAAGAAGTGGGAAGGAGCCAGGAAACACCTCCATTTTCCATCACACTGCAGCCATCACTACCAGCTGACACCATGTAGGCCACCCTCCAGGGGCTGCTGTACGAGGGGCCCCATCCAGAACCAGCGGGCAAGTCACCCACCTGAGAGACTGTGGCTTTGCACTCCGCGGAACAGAGCAATGGGCATGTTGCCCCATCCAGAAGCAGTGGGAAAGTCACCCACCTGAGAGACTGTGGCCTTGCATTCCCCAGGACAGGGAAATGGGCATGGAGCCCCCTCCAGAACCAGTGGGCTTGTTCCCGAATCCGGCTGAGGGAGTCACCCCCTCCCTTAGGTGCCTGCCCACTACAAACGGATGCCCCTGCAGAGTTCTATACGGATGAGGTCAGGATTCGAGTTGGGCCTTAGACTGTGACTTGTGGCCATGTGGGCCCTTTGAACATTGGACTGGGCAGTGTGCCTTTGTGTACATTTGTACATATCTGTTTCATTGACAATTCGATACTTTTTTAGCTGTTGATTTGAATGCATTCACTTTTGTGCATTCCTGTTGTCCTTGCATTATTCTGCCATGTATCAGGTGCAAATTGTTTTTCATGTGCCGCTGGTTGTGTGTATGGTGTGTGTGCGCCGGGGGTATGTCGTGCATGTGTGTCACTCTCGTTTTCCTCCCTCCCTCCCTCCCTCCCTTGTGTGCTAGGCTGCTCTACTCACTGTCGTCTTCATCGGCGTTGGTGTTCCAGGTGGAGCATAACGTAGATCATCGGGAAAAATTGCAGTTCGGGTTCCATGGCGGCGTTCTTCCCTGTGTCTCCAATGGTGAGTCAGTTCTTTTCAGTGATGTGTTTCCGCCAGGCTTTTGGTGGTGTTGGTACCGCCCTGGAAAAGGTGGTGGTTTGCAGTGTCATAATATGGTGGGCGGTACTTTGTCTCCCACCTGGCTGTTGGTGGCTACCGCCGTGGTAAGTGTTGTTTCCGCCCTGGTGATTGGTGTGGTACATTGGCGGCCTATAAGAGTTATTACCGCCATGGTCCTAATTTGGCAGTAGTTACAGCCATTCTGTTGGCAGTACTACCGCCACTTTATCACTCACCGCCAGGGTCATAATGAGGGCCATAATGTCTAAATACATTATATGACAAGCTAGGTGCATGATTGGGGCCTAAGGGTCAGGAACGCAGTTTGGTAGAAGTACTAAGAGAGAAAAAACAATGGGCCACATGTACGAATGTTAGGTTTTGCGACTCGCAAACTACACGTCAAAGCAACTTGCAATTTGCGAGTCGCAAAAACTGATGTACAACTTAGCGATTCCCAATGGGGTCGCAAATGATCTACCTCGTAAATATTCATTTGGTAGGTCACAATTTGCAACCCCATTGGGAATGGCTGCCCTCACAGAGATGGTGGCCTGCGGGGGACAGCAGACCACCATGTCTGTGACTGCTTTTAAATAAAACAGTTTTTTATTTTTTTTTATTTTTTTTTACATGCAGCCTGTTTTCCTTAAATGAAAACAGGATGCATTAAAAATAACAAAAATGAAAAGTTTTCTTTTCATTTTTTCAGAACAGGCAGTGGTCCGTGGGACCACTGCCTGCTCTGAAAAAATATTTTCGCTACCATTCACAAAGGGGAAAGGGTTCCATGGGGACCCCTTCCCATTTGTGAATGGGTTAGTACCAATTTGAAACTGGTGCTAACTGGGATTGTTTTGTGACTGCACGGCCCGTACATCTGGCCCAATATTCTGTAAAATATACAATATTTTTGAGAACCTTCACAGAGTGTGTGTGTGTTTTTTGTCTGTGTGTATGTACAAATAACTGCTAAACTCCAACTGATATTTCACAAAACCAAACTGAAAGCACCTGTATCCAACTATTTATACAAAAATACATTTATTAGAGGGGTTTAACACCCAATCACCCCCCTTTCAGTATGCCCCTAATGCTCTCTCTAGAAACCCTTTCAATTTGGTTAAAGAAAGTCCAGCTGCCCTGTGCAGTGAACACTTCCAACTAACAGCAGTTCTAAAACTCAAAAAAGGTAGCAACATCATTTTTTTCTGAAGTTCTGTATTTTGAATTCCCCTGTCCTTCCACAGTATTTAATAATTCCACCTCCCTTAGCGGCCAATGCCAACCACAGGCCCTTTACCAACATGGACTTATTTCAGTGTGTTGCACCCTTTCCTCTATGTTCAGCAACTTTCACATAACCATGTCGGGACCCCTGGTTTTACTGGACCATCATCAAGTGCATCACAGGCACCACTGGTGGCTAAGTAAGTGTTCACTTATAGTTTGAAGTCAGGGATTCACAAATACTATACTGGACTAAGGTGCACCATCTGCCTGTGAAGTGACGATTTATTTTTGAAAGATGTTGGGGCAAACCCAAACCCTATGTCCTACGCGGGAACCACAAAGCCAGATAAGATGGAGCAGTCCCACTATAGCCTTAAATTCCACACCAAAGAGGGTCAGAGAAGAAAAACATTTGCAAAACTAAGCCCAGAACTTGAGGAGAGTTTGGTGTTACCCACCACACCAGGCCTCCAATGGGATTTTTTTTTAGCAAATTCTGAGATTTTTCTACAAATTCTGGTTAGGATAATCTTTAAGATCAGACCTCAAAACTTCTAAATTGTCTCCTTAAATCCCATTGTAATCCTTTTAGGGAGATCCCCACAACTCAGCTTCCAGTTCCAAAAGAAACAACCAGCACCAACTGCTCCAACTGAATTCCTTCAATGGGGCAAGACAGCTTCCTCTGTCTTACAACATCCGGGGCCATCCAGCCTCAGAGTAAAAGAGCTCCACAGGTCCAAGCAGGATTCACTGGTAGCATTTTGAACTCCTCTGGCTATGTGAGTGAAAAGAAACTAACAACCATGCGTAAGGGAAGCGCATGAAGTGTTTCAGGCATAACACAGGAGGACTCTTTTCGATGGTGTCTAGCAGACATGCAGCACATTTTCAGTGCAAAATCAACATTAACTTCATTGTGTCATGGCCTGAAACATGTATTTCAACAATCAAAGTTACTGAAACATTAGATAAAACTTTGGACACACGCAGAGTTAACTCTGGTTTAACAATGATATAAGAGAAGTACATTGTCTAATCTTTGATGGATTGTCCAATCTCCAGACATTACAGAGACCATTCTCTACCAACCATCTGTGAAGAACTTTCTTACAAAACAGAGATTATTTGTGATACTCAACTTACTCCCATCTAAGAAACTGTCTCTAAAATAAAATCCCCAACAGTCACAATGGAAGAGAACAGAATGTTAAGTATCCTCTATGACAATAGCCATTATCTGCAAAGAGATGGGTTTAGAGAAAGGTGTTGACATTTTAAACTGAAAGATTCAGACCTATTAAGTACGGTTAATATAATTTAAGACTTCACAAGAGAACGCTGAGTTAGTAAAAAAAAACATTGCCACATTTTGGGGGATGGGTATTGAATCTTTCCTATGGGGATTTTCATAGCTCATACAACATTCAGAAGAAATTATTTTCTTGAACTCAAACTTTTTCAGTTAATTCTTTTTTTAAACAGACCATGGGATAAGAGGCTGTACTCGAACCTTTTCACTTCAGAAAATAAGTCTTACTAATAACAAAGCATGGTAAAATATGCATACGGTAATACAGAGCTTGCATATTTCAACTGTTTAAATTCAGAGGGAGGGGTGTTTATAAAAGTAGAAGTATCCAATATATTTTTACATTGGTTATGCCAATAGACAAAGCAAGGGTAACACGATGAAGATCCCATCTCTTCAACCATAGGAAATCGATGACTTGTAAGGGCCTTAAAAGGACCATGAATTCTAGTGCATTTCTTTGTATTTGTTCAACTAAGTGGGGAGATATAACGGTATTTTGAAATCCACCACTCATGGCTTACATATGAGTGGTGTAAATTATATCTATAATGTTGGGAAGAGACAATTCTGTTCTAGTCAGAACCAGACTCTCTTAAACCAGCTCTGTGTCAAGCTTAACAGGAACAGGAAAACACAATGTTGAGCATACATACACAAAGCGGAATCTGTTTGGGAATCATAAATGCTGTGAGATGGGTACCGGACCCACCTTTGTCTCACCCAGCATGTGCAGCTTAAAAGTAGTAAAATATTCGAAATTCTGCCTACCGTTTTCAGAATAACTACAAATAATTAGCCCATTTCCACTACAATGTTCAATGAAAAGGAAACAAGTTAATTAAAAACAATTTGTCAGATGTGTCATCAGTCTCAGGTAATGGACTCTAGGGCCAACATACTACATAATTATTTTACATGCCAACCTCCACTTTCTGTCAGAATAATACAACCCACAGCAGCAGCGCTTACTTTCAGCAGGGTCATTTTAATGTATCTCACAGGCGACTGAAACTCTATTGGCATTTGGAAGTGAATATTTTCAA
This sequence comes from Pleurodeles waltl, assembly GCF_031143425.1. Lineage (NCBI taxonomy): Eukaryota > Metazoa > Chordata > Amphibia > Caudata > Salamandridae > Pleurodeles > Pleurodeles waltl. The sequence continues at coordinate 671,064,942 of NC_090447.1, forward strand.
CTACATTTAACATGAATTTAATTCTTAAAAATGCAAGACATGTAACATACCAAATGTGGATGTTTATCCCTCCCAACAGGTTCCTGAAATATAAAAAGGAAGGCATATTTTCAATATTTTCATAGTTATTCCAACGGCCAACATTAAACATTTTGCCTTTAAAGATTTATAAGACAGCTGCTACACATTAAATTGTGGACTTGCAGTGATGTTTCTGCTGAGTGAGACCTTTAATGAGCAGGATATAAACTGATGTATCTCATCAGGTTCAATGAGGTATAACGGCTTATAAACAACTATCTATCTATGTGTATTGCTGGTGATCACTTCAAATATCTTTTCCATAAGTGGTGTCCATGCAGGATACCTACATTCATGGCTACATCAATTTATTTGGTGTTAATTTTCAGAAAGTACTCTCATCTTCACCAATGTTAGGGAGGAAACATTTGACTATGCAATAAGCGTGGTCTTCGTTTAGCAGCATACTGTAGTCTCGTATGCTAATTTTTGCAGACGGACAAGAGGGCATTTTAGAACGTTTAATATACTATCCTTTGCTTGCTCCTTATCTACTGATAACCTAAAACTAAGACTGACAATTATTTAACAGAACTGATACTAATAGATGCAAATTAACATTTTCTTGGATAACCATAAAACAGCAGATGCTGTGAGAGTGGAACACATAATCCATAATGTTTATAAGGACATGTGCTGGAGGTTTACTGAAGGGGGGAATCAGGTTACATAGACAATAAGGATAGTACCATGCAAACTGATAAACAACTGGTGGATGTGGAACGTGGAGCGTGGTGGTGGGGGGGGGGGGGAGGTCGGGCGGGTAGTACAGAAATCTTAACATGGCTGGTTGTGTGACCATCTTAAGTTGATTTGTTCTGTCATATACTACCTTCTCAGTCGCTGCTTCACAGCCAGCTCTGCAGTGATAGTGGAATATTAAATAGGTAATTTTAAAGGTTGTATTGGTTGTATAAGCCAGGTGAAGTGAAGTGAAGGCAGCCATATTTGATAAAACAGGCAAAACACAAATCGCTGGTGGTCTACTGTAGAGTTTAATCTGATGTATAAGCACCTCAATTATTTACAAAAATGTCGAAACTCTAAGGAGATATGAATACACCCAGCAAACTAGGTAGGCCGCACCGTGGCTGTCCTTAAAGCAAAGACATCAACAAATGCACCTCTTTAAATTATCTATGCTTAATTTGGATCTAAAAGTGCTAAGTAAGATTACAGCTTGCTGGTTCCAGGCTGGCGACCGCAGTCTTGTGAACCGAGACAACCTGGGATTTATTTCAGGGTAAAACACCTCAAACAGGAAAAGGAAAAGTTAGACTGTTATTCCGTCCTTCCAGATGCTTCCGAAGCTCAATATGCTTCTGATCTTCAGTGATGTTGAGGTCTGTTTTCAAGTTTAGAAAAAGAACATTTGGATCATACATCATAGCCTGAATACATGCTGTTTTTTTGCCCACATTATTACTACTATGTTTCTACTTCTGAGTGTTGAATTTTGTTACTTTGTTGCTCACATTAATCTGTTTTGCCAGCAGTTCTGTGCATTTACGCTTTCCATGAGACAAAATATGCTCTCCTGTTACTCCTTACCTTCTTCCAGCAAACCGTATCTCATAATGCCTTGTTCTAGAAGCCCTAATCTCTTTGCCTGGTGGCTTGTGATATAGGGAGTGGTCTGCCTACTGTTTTTTTATTTCATCATTTTCCATGTGCCTAGCTACCAAGCATCCATTTAAAAAAATAGACGAAGGGGCCCATTTGAAAAAAAAATCTTCATTAACACTAGTACCTCCTCAACCCTATTTCTCGTCCCAATACTTACTTCAGCGAGGTGTTTCACCTCTACCCAGGCCCACGTGTCCTAGCCAGATCCAATAAAAAAGTCCCACTTAACACCTCCCCTACCTCCTCCCTTTCCTATCCTCAAATTACCCTATACCAATATAAGGGCAAGAAGCACAGAAAACAACCTGTTTTTTCTACGTCTGCTAAGGTCCTGAGATGTTCCTGTCAGGTAAGCCCTAGGATGCTGGGTGTCTTGGGGTTGTTTTATTCACCTTCATTTGTTACTCTGTATTATCATGGTGTTAGGCACTTTGTTGGTAGTTGGTGGCCTGGAAGTGCTTGGGTTTGCCAGGCTTACCTTCTTGCCCTTGGTCTTGCGGAAACTCTTCCTGGTGCCCGGTTGAAGGCTGGGCCGCTGCCTTTCTCACACATCTCTCTGGGTATGTAGTCACACAGCACATTTGCTGGGTGTGCGGGCGGTGTGTTTTTGGATTCCTTGGTGCCAATTTTAGGGATTTAAAATCATGGCACTTGTTCTGTGTTACCAATATCAGTGTGCAGATCTCGCAGATTGGTGACAGTTCTCTGGATTCCTTCCGTTGCGCAAAGGGACTGCACACGTATCTCTCAGCGTGTCAATGGCCTAGTTGCTTCTGTGCCCTTATGTGTGGGAGGTCGGGAGGGCCTTTTTTTGGGTTGTCATGGAAACAGGCTTCCCCAGTCTCAATGGTGCTTTTGGCTACGCTGTTCACCGGCACTCTACTAGTTGCAGTATTAGATCCTCACACTGAATGCTGAGGGTTCTACTCTGGTTGTGTCTGCAGTAGTTTTCCCCACCCTTTAGTTTGTGTCTGGAGTCTTCAGGTCGCAATCTCTCGGGATGTTAGTTGTAGGTTCTATTCCTGGTGTGGCTTTGCCTTTTTTTTTTTTTTTTTATAAAAAAAAAGAACATTGGTAATAGATGTAGATTACAAATATATAAAGGTGTATTAGTCTATGCAGATAAAAAAAAAAAAACAGGACGACTTTTTCTTTTTGAACTTTCATGTCTTGTGTTCGTGCCTTGCCTGTTTCATATTTTGCAGGTTTTTGTGCAGACTTTGGTTTGGTCTACTCAGGGTCCTTTTTGTCCTTAAATTCAGCTTGCTCCGTCCTTCTCTGTCATTCTCATCATGGATCACAGGAAGAGATCAGCTAAGCGCCACCATTGCTCCACCAACACACATGAGGGGTGGAAACGTCCTCAGTCTCAGGAGGTTCTTCCTAGCTCCTCTAACTGCCTGGGTATTTCAGAGTATCAATTTCAACTGCTTCGGACCTCTCTCTGATGCCTTTTTGAGGTCTTTAGACTCTGGGGGTTCATATTATCCTCCCTTTTTAATTTCCTCTTTTATGGTGTTCTCTCCTTCCTCTTTCTGGCCTTCTCCAGAATATGATGAGGATGTTGACTCTCCGGTAGCGGAGGCGATGCCTTGCTCCAAATTTCTTCAAAAAAGTCAGATCTTTTGGCCCTATTCTGTGATTTTGGAGACAACCTGGGTATCCCTAGGGAGGATGATGTGCCTGGGCCTATCTGGGTGTAGTTCTGGTCTTTTCCAACAGTTTCATTCTCATCCTCCTACTTTACTGGCAGTTAACAAGGAGGTAATAGATCTTATTCTGCAGGAATGTAAGGATCTAGAGAAGGCAGACCTCACTCGTTTTTTGACTTGTCTGGCTAAGAGTGATCTTGAGTTCCCCTCTTGCTTGAAGACCGATTCCCTTCTTTCTCATTTGGCTGGTCGTCCGTCCAGTTTGTCTAAAGAGGTTCCCATTTCAGATGTTGTGGACCGTAGGGTGGAGGCCTCTTTTAAAAAGTCCTTTTCAGGCCTGAACCTGGCTCTCAGGGCTGCTACTTATGTGTACGCCTGTCAATCTTTGATTAAAGACTTCCATTCTCAGACTCTGACTCTACAAGAGGGAATTGACTGTTCATCTTAGTTTTCTCATATGGAGACTCAGGCCAAGTTTCTGGCAAATGTATCTTGTGATGTGTTGAAGGCTACTGCTTCTGCCATGGCTTCTTCTGTCTCAGCCCACCAACATGTGTATCTTTGTGATTGGAAGGTGGATTCTGTTCAGAAGTCAGGGTTCTTGCATATGCCCTTTACAGGAGCCGCCTTTTTGGTGATGATTTTGAACCTATGCTCCATAAGGCCTGTAAAAGTCAGAAGCATGCCCAATTGTTTTGGTCTCACCCCAGGGTTGAGCCTCTGAGGAAGGCTCCTTTAAAGAGACGAACTTGAGGATTCTCTGAACGTTTCTCCTCCAGGTCTAAGCAGTCTTCCTCATTTCCTGCTCGTCATTTCTCCAAGCCTCAACCTCCTCTGCCATCCAAGCCTGGGAGTGTTCCGGACTATTCCGTCCTTCCAGTGGGAGGTCGTCTAGCTGCTTTTCTTAAAACTTGGCTGTGAGAAAGAAGCCTCTTTCTAGCCTTGTTACCCCCACTTTTGGCCTGTTTGTGAGTGTATGTCAGGGTGTTTTCACTGTCTCACTGGGATCCTGCTAGCCAGGGCCCAGTGCTCATAGTGAAAACACTATGTTTTCAGTATGTTTGTTATGTGTCACTGGGACCCTGCTAGTCAGGACCCCAGTGCTCATAAGTTTGTGGCCTATATGTATGTGTTCCCTGTGTGGTGCCTAACTGTCTCACTGAGGCTCTGCTAATCAGAACCTCAGTGGTTATGCTCTCTCATTTCTTTCAAATTGTCACTAACAGGCTAGTGACCAATTTTACCAATTTACATTGGCTTTCTGGAACACCCTTATAATTCCCTAGTATATGGTACTGAGGTACCCAGGGTATTGGGTTTCCAGGAGATCCCTATGGGCTGCAGCATTTCTTTTGCCACCCATAGGGAGCTCTGACAATTCTTACACAGGCCTGCCACTGCAGCCTGAGTGAAATAACGTCCACGTTATTTCACAACCATTTTACACTGCACTTAAGTAACTTATAAGTCACCTATATGTCTAACCTTTACCTGGTAAAGGTTAGGTGCAAAGTTACTTAGTGGGAGGGCACCCTGGCACTAGCCAAGGTGCCCCCACATTGTTCAGAGCCAATTCCCTGAACTTTGTGAGTGCGGGACACCATTACACGCGTGCACTACATATAGGTCACTACCTATATGTAGCTTCACAATGGTAACTTCGAATATGGCCATGTAACATGTCTATGATCATGGAATTGCCCCCTCTTTGCCATCCTGGCATAGTTGGCACAATCCCATGATCCCAGTGGTCTGTAGCACAGACCCTGGTACTGCCAAACTGCCTTTCCTGGGGTTTCACTGCAGCTGCTGCTGCTGCCAACCCCTCAGACAGGTTTCTGCCCCCCTGGGGTCCAGCCAGGCTTGTCCCAGGATAGCAGAACAAAGGACTTCCTCTGAGAGAGGGTGTTACACCCTCTCCCTTTGGAAAATGGTGTGAAGGCAGGGGAGGAGTAGCCTCCCCCAGCCTCTGGAAATGCTTTCTTGGGCACAGATGTGCCCAAATCTGCATAAGCCAGTCTACACCGGTTCAGGGACCCCTTAGCCCTGCTCTGGCGCGAAACTGGACAAAGGAAAGGGGAGTGACCACTCCCCTGACCTGCACCTCCCCTGGGAGGTGTCCAGAGCTCCTCCAGTGTGCTCCAGACCTCTGCCATCTTGGAAACAGAGGTGCTGCTGGCACACTGGACTGTTCTGAGTGGCCAGTGCCACCAGGTGACGTCAGAGACTCCTTCTGATAGGCTCCTTCAGGTGTTAGTAGCCTATCCTCTCTCCTAGGTAGCCAAACCCTCTTTTCTGGCTATTTAGGGTCTCTGTCTCTGGGGAAACTTTAGATAACGAATGCAAGAGCTCATCAGAGTTCCTCTGCATCTCTCTCTTCACCTTCTGCCAAGGAATCGACTGCTGACCGCGCTGGAAGCCTGCAACACTGCAACAAAGTAGCAAAGACGACTACTGCAACTCTGTAACGCTGATCCTGCCGCCTTCTCGACTGTTTTCCTGGTGGTGCATGCTGTGGGGGTAGTCTGCCTCCTCTCTGCACTAGAAGCTCCGAAGAAATCTCCCGTGGGTCGACAGAATCTTCCCTCTGCAACCGCAGGCACCAAAAAGCTGCATTACCGGTCCCTTGGGTCTCCTCTCAGCACGACGAGCGAGGTCCCTCGAATCCAGCAACTGTGTCCAAGTGGCCCCCACAGTCCAGTGACTCTTCAGTCCAAGTTTGGTGGAGGTAAGTCCTTGCCTCACCTCGCTAGACTGCATTGCTGGGAACCGCGACTTTTGCAGCTACTCCGGCCCCTGTGCACTTCCGGCGGAAATCCTTTGTGCACAGCCAAGCCTGGGTCCACGGCACTCTAACCTGCATTGCACGACTTTCTAAGTTGGTCTCCGGCGACGTGGGACTCCTTTGTGTAACTTCAGGTGAGCACCATTTCACGCATCCTCGTAGTGCCTGTTTCTGGCACTTCTCCGGGTGCTACCTGCTGCTGAGAGGGCTCCTTGTCTTGCTCGACGTCCCCTCTACCTCCTGGTCCAATTTGCGACCTCCTGGTCCCTCCTGGCCCACAGCAGAGTCCAAAAACGCTAAACGCACGATTTGCAGCTAGCAAGGCTTGTTGGCGTTCTTTCGGCGGGAAAACACTTCTGCACGACTCTCCACGGCGAGAGGGATCCGTCCACCAAAGGGGAAGTCTCTAGCCCTTTTAGTTCCTGCAGAAACCTCAGCTTCTTCTGTCCAGTAGAAGCTTCTTTGCACCCACAGCTGGCATTTCCTGGGCATATGCCCATCTCCGACTTGCTTGTGACTTTTGGACTTGGTCCCCTTGTTCCACAGGTACCCTAGATTGGAAATCCACAGTTGTTGCATTGTTGGTTTGTGTCTTTCCTGCATTATTCCTCTATCACGACTTCTTTGTCTTTGGGGGAACTTTAGTGCTCTTTGCACTCACTTTTCAGGGTCTTGGGGAGGGCTAATTTTCTAACTCTCACTATTTTCTAATAGTCCCAGCGACCCTCTACAAGGTCACATAGGTTTGGGGTCCATTCGTGGTTCGCATTCCACTTTTGGAGTATATGGTTTGTGTTGCCCCTATCCCTATGTGTCCCCATTGCATCCTATTGTAACTATACATTGTTTTCTAAGACTATACTGCATATTTTTGGTATTGTGTACATATATCTTGTGTATATTTCCTATCCTCTCACTGAGGGTACACTCTAAGATACTTTGGCATATTGTCATAAAAATAAAGTACCTTTATTTTTAGTATAACTGTGTATTGTGTTTTCTTATGATATTGTGCAAGTGACACTTGTGGTACTGTAGTAGCTTCACACGTCTCCTAGTTCAGCCTAAGCTGCTCTGCTAAGCTACCATTATCTATCAGCCTAAGCTGCTAGACACCCTATACACTAATAAGGGATAACTGGGCCTGGTGCAAGGTGCAAGTACCCCTTGGTACTCACTACAAGCCAGTCCAGCCTCCTACACTGGCAAAGTCATATTTCAGATGCTTGGGTATTATGTATCCTCTCCGAAGGCTATTCTCTGGACTTCAAAAGCCTACCTCCTCCTTCAGGTACTGTGGAGACCCTTTTCGGCACTCCTGACTTGTCAGCTGTCTCAGGAAATTGCAGATTTTGTCAACAAACATGCAGTGATTCCTGGCCCAGTGGGGCAGCAAGGGAAGGGATTTTATTCCCCGGTCTTTCCGGTTCACAAACCTGCGGGGAAGGTCTAGCTTGTTTTCAATCTCCAACAACTGATTCAGCTCCTGAGAAAGCCTCGGTTCAAAATGGACACCTTGCAGCGCATTATTCCGCTGGTTCGCCAGGCAAACGGCTTGCCTCCTTGGACTTAAGAGACTTGTATCTTCACAGTGCCATTGCTTGTTTCCATCAGCAGTTTCTCTGCTTCTGTGTCAATGGAGTCCATTGGCAGTTCCGAGACCTTCCCTTCGGTCTGGCTACCTCGTCCACAGTATTCACCAAAGTCATGGCCCCCCGGTGGCTCATCTTCACAGACTAGGGGTGATGATTCATCCCTATGTGGACGATTGGCTCCTGCACCATCCTCTACTGTCTGTGCTACAATCCCAGTTTGTACTGGTGTGTGAGACTTTGCAGAACTTTGGCCACCTGGTGAACTGGGAAAAAAAAAAAAAATCGCATCAGACTCCATCACAGGATCTTCAGTTCATTGGGGCTCATTTCCAGATGGATGTGGGCAGAGTCAGTCTAACTTGGGATCGGGCACTGATGCTATGCGCACTGCTCTGTTTTTTGGGACAGAAGAGTGCGGTGACAGCTTGAGAATGGCTGCGACTTCAAAGTCACATGATATGTTGTCTTTGAATCTGCTTCGCCTTGCTTCTGTTTGCTGTCTGGGTTTGGTTGTCCTGGTTCATGATGTTTTCTTTTTTTTTTTTCAGGCATCCTGCGTCTTTGTCGCCCCTTGGGCTCGTCTGCACCTGGGTCCTCTGGTTCAACATCTGTTCTCTCACTGGACCCAACATCTTCAGTCATTGGAATCTCTGATCCTGATGTCCCCCCACATTTGGCACTTGCTCCAGTGGTTGCTCGATCCCTACACCTTGACCAGGGGTTTTCCTCTGGCTGTCCATCCTCCAAGAGTAATTACTGCTGATGCCAGCAGTCAGGGGCCAGTTTGGACACACTGTCGGTCCAGGGGTGGTGGTCTCCAGAGGAGAGCAGGCATTCTTAGAATTGGAGGGAGCTGAAAGCAATTTATCTGTTGCATTTTTCCCTCTTACTCAGAGACCAGGTGGTGCTCGTGTAGAAGGACGAAACAGTGGCCAAATCCTACGTCAACAGGCAGTCAGGCATGGGATCTTGCACTCTGGCCCCTCTGGCATTCCAGGTGGGGTGTTGAGCAGAGCCTCATTTTCTCTCCCTGTCCGCAACGTATATTTAAGGGAAAGACAACGTACTGGCCGACAGACTCAGCAAGGTTTTTCCTTTTGACCTCGACTTCTGTCTGACTCCATGTATTTTCACTCAACTATGTCACAGGTTCGGCACTCCTCTAGTGAACCTGTTTGCATCAGCAGAGAATTTTCTCCTTCCCTGCTTTTTCTCCAGGTACCCAGAGCCGGGGTGTTTCTTCCACCTACTACTTGTCAACAGATGCGTCTGACGGTTTTGCTCTTGAGAGGGGGGATTTGAGTTTGAAAGGTCTTTCCTCTCCAGTGGAGGCTTCCATTCAGCACTCTTGTGAGGGGTCTACTAGGAAGGCCTATGCTCATCATTGGTCTTCTTTTGTTCAGTGGTAAGCGAGTAAATCTTTAGATCCTGCCTCTTGTCCCGCCGCTGATGTTTTTCAATTCCTGCAGGATGGGTTTCAGAAGGGACTGGCAGTGGCTTCTTTGAAAGTCCAGTGGGCTGCTACCAGGGCCCTTCGTTCCCCTTCTGGTATGTCTGAAATGTTTCCTCTGGGTTCTGTCTTTTTAGGGGATTTTCTTGAAACCTCATGTTTGATCTGTGGTTCCTGTATGGGATCTGAATTTGGTTCTTTGAGGCCTTTAGTCTGCTCTTTTTGAGCCTCTGATAATGAGGATTTGGAATATCTTTCTCTGAAAGTGTTCCTCCTGGTGGCCATCACTTCTGCTCGTCGCTTGGGTGAACTGATTTCTTTGTATTTCAGACACCCCTATTTGTAGTTGTTTTCTGATAACTGGTTTTGCATTTGGGTCCTGGCTTTCTCCCCAAGGTTGTTTCTTCCTTTCACCAAGGCCAGGATAACACTCTGCCTTCTTTTTTTCCAGAACCTGTAACCCCAGAGGAGGAATCCTTACACACTTTAGATGTGGTGAGAGTTGTGTCTATTTATCTCTCTCACACTAAGGATTTTCACAAGTGTGAATATCTTCTTGTGAACTTTGGGGTTTGCCGTCATAGACTTAAAGCTTCTACTCCACCTGAAGTTGTTGGCTTCGCTCTTTGATTTACCTGGCTTATGCTTCTCACTATGTCCCCCTGCCAGGTGATATCCAGGAGCATTCTACTAGAGGCATGGTGGCTTCCTGGGCGGGAGTTCAGGGCATTTCCGTTCTGGACATTTGTTGGGCAGCCACTTGGGCCACTCCCTCTACTTTTGTGTCTATTACAGGTTGGATGTGCTTGATCCCGCAGCCTTCTGGTGTCAGGTGTTGGCTGCTGTTGTACCATAAACAATCTGATTTCCTGTTTCCTGCCCTTCTGGTTTGCATTAAAGATGTTCTGCATTATCCAGTGGTTTCTGGCTGTCTCTTTTTTGGGAGTCAGGTTATATTTTTGCTTTCGTATATCCTCACTGAAGTAAGTACTGGGACGAGAAATAGGACAAAGGAGGTAATGAATTCCTTACTTACTGGCAAGTCTCATTATTCTAAATACCCTGTTTCCCATACCAATACTTACGTCCCGCCCTCCCCATGCCTTCCCGGATTACAACAGGACTCCTTCTCAGTTCTTTTGCTTTGAGATGTTCAGGTCATTTTTTGGGCTCCTTGCCCTTATATTGATATAGGGTAATTAGAGGATAGGAAAGGGAAGCGGTTAAGTGGAACTTTTTGATTGGATCTGGCTAGGAAACGTGGGCCTGGGAAGAGATGACACACTTCACTTAAGTACTGGTACGAGAAACGAGTTATTTGGAGTAATGAGAATTACTGGTAAGAAAATAATTAATCCCCAACCTGCTGCATTCTCACGCACGAGGAGTAATCTTCAGAATAACGTAGAGTGGAAAGCAGAATAAAATATCTATTTGACTTCACAGTTGTAAGCAAATACATAATTACAATCATGCAACCACGGAGAAAGATATTTCTAAAATAATACAGCATGCATCCCTGCTGAAGTGAAAAGTTGCTAAAAGTGTCCGCCTTCATTCCATCTTTCATGTTACAGAAATTTGTTGGATTTTTATTTTTTTTGGCGAAGTTTATAGCTAAGGGCAAAAGCTGTGATTGTTGCAGGGAGAAACTGTTAGTCTCAAAACATTCCGGAGTTTATTATTATTGTTATGTAACATTTATAAAGCGCACTGTGACCAGTCTGGTATTCTGGCGCTATGGCAGAGCTATTTCAGTGAAGCAGTGAGGGTCACAATGTATTTAATCTGTATTGTAGCAAGACAGATTCAGGTGCACTCTCTTTTCCTAGTCTGCAAATAATGACGCAAAAAGCCTGTCACCTACAGGAGCTACAAACATTAGAACGCTTGAGTTGCACACATAAATTACACTGAATTCATAGCACAAATAAACATGCTGGCGCCAAAGCGCATTAACGTACCAACATAACGGGGCGTATTGACAGGATGGTGTTATTTCCGCCCCAGTCAGAAAAACATTTATATTTTCCTTTCTCCAAGACATACTGCTCCCCGCAGAAGTGCTTTTGCTGATATGCAACCCACCTGCAGAAAAACACATGACGTTTTAATACACTGGTTTACCTTTTCTACTGTAAGATGCCGTACTGATTAAATGCTAATGTCTTTCTTACGAAATTATGCTGACAACGTTGAAAAATCTAACTCAGTTTCAATGTGCTATAGCAAAATAAATGTAAACATGGCAATGATGTTAAAGCTGTGACCTGGGGCTACTTGTACGAAACATAGGTTTTGCGACTCGTTGAACAGTGTCAATGACACTGTTTGTGATTCGCAAGGGGGTCGCAAATGCCCTACCTCATGAATATTCATGAGGTAGGTCCCAATTTGCGACCCCGCTTGGAATGGGGGCCCTCACAGGGATGGTGGCCTGCTGGAGACAGCAGACCACCAGGTCTGTGACTGCTTTTAAATAAAGCAGGTTTTTGTTTTTTTGAAATGTAGCCCATTTTCCTTAAAGGAAAACAAGATGCATTTCAAAAACAAAAAATGAAACGTTTTTGTTTCATTTTTTCAGAATGCTCGAAAAAAATGTTTTCAGTGCCATTCACAAAGGGGAAGGGGTCCCAAGGGGACCCCTTCCCGTTTGCGGATGGGTTGGCACCAGTGTGACACTGGTGTTACCTGCGATTGTTTTGCGACCACATTTGCAGTAACAAAACAATCATACATGGTACTGCGACTCGCAATTAGGGAAGGGAACACCCCTTCCTTATGGCGACTCACAAACCCTTTTGCGATTCGGTAAGTAGTTTACCGAATCGCAAAAATGGATTTGAACATACCAAAGTGCATTTTGCATGTCGCAAACGGCCCGACTCGCTGTTTGCGATGTGCAAAATGCTACGTACATGTGGCCTGTGGTGTGTTGTTGGTAAACTGCATTATGGTAATGCATATGCAATTATGCATTGTTTTCCTCAAGTGAAAAAACATACTCAAATTCAAATCATTCCTAAACGCAAAGTGACTGCAAAGCATTCCTTCCTTGATTGTGTAAATGTCTTAAGCTAAAAATGAGATACTCATGAGAAAACCAACATCAGAACTAAGGGACCTGACAACAGAATGCACGGTGCTGTTAGGTGTTGAATTGAATGTTCACTGAAACCACTGTTCTCCCTTAGGCGCTTCCAACAAGCATCTTAAAACACATTTGTTCACACTTTCTACGTGATTTGCTTAGTTACTCCCCTATGACCACTTTGGTTCTTTCGGGATTAAACTCATCTCAGCATTCTTCCTGTGTCTGGCACGTCTCAACCACTGTCCGATTTCTACCTACGGCATGACCTTTTTATGCTTTTAGCAACACCATTCAATACTAATGAATTTAGATAGAGCCTGTACTCTTCCGTGGTTAAAAAAAAGTGAAAATGTGGCTCTGTTCCTTGAGACGTAGGGAAACAATAAATGCATTTCCACAAGTTCTGTGATTTTGTTAATAAGGGAATATTGGCCATTCGTAATAGAATGATGCTACTTGAAAAAGGCATCGAGGCTTCCTCCCTAGACTTGAGCTATTCCTGGATGATATAACACCACACTTTACAAAACAATTGGATATGAAATTTAGATTAGGGATTTTAAAGATTGATAGCTTTAGATGTAAGTGGTCATTGTAAAAACTCAAAAACTGATATAAGTCAAGCATGCCAGACTGTAAAAAACAAAAAACAAAAACAAATGGAGGAGCATTTCTTATTCTTTTACACTAAATGCTCCTACAGGAGGAAAAATGGATTTTATAAATAAGCCAGAACCTGGAAATAAGACAATATCCTACTGCTCTAAGGATTTTTTAATTGGATAAATTGGATACAAACCGTTTTTTAAAAACACTTTTTATTAATGTTGTAATCAACGGCATACAGCATTATAGACTTAGGGCCTGGTTTAGATCTTGGCGGAAGAGTTACTCTGTCACTCATGTGACGGTTATTCCATCTGCTATATTACAATTCCTATAGGATATAATGGAATTGTAATACGGCAGACGAGATATGGAGTAACCCCGTCCGCAAAGATGTAAATCAGGCCCTTAATCATGATCAGAATCCGCATTACAATTTAGACACTCCCTTAAACATATTTGGTTATTTACGTAGGATACAATCCCTGGTAATATTACCACCACATGCCCTATACCTTGCATTAATTCTAAGGGCATCCCCTAGATGTGTACACATGTTCTTCAGCTTTTGTACAGTAGTCCATGCCTTGTGACCACTCCTCAATAGAAGGGGCCGCTGCTAACCGCCAGTGGCAAGCAGTGTCCTTTATCACAATTAGTAGCCCTACTGCTACAAAAGGTTTTGTGCACCTAGGCCCTCCTCACTTGTCCATTAGGCCCAAAAGCACCATTTTGGGGTTGGGATTCATCATCCTGCCTCTAATTCTGAACAATGTATTAGGTATGTGGGACCAGTATTTTTGTATAACAAGGAAATCCCAGATTGTGTGGTAGAAGGTTCCCAATTCATCTTTACATCGTACCCAATGTGGATCCATCCTCTCTCTCATCCTACTCAGTCTAATGGTACCATAGTAGATCCGGTGTAGACACTTCATTTGAATTACTTTAATCTGCACGGACATAGCTAGGGCGCGAGGGATCATCCTCGCCTCTCTCCAATTAGTGTAATCTAAAGGGCCTATGTCTTGCACCCATATACAACGTAGTTGCTCTAGCAGGTCAGGAGTATTAGGAACTAGTGTTCAATATATTCTAGGTAGTCCCTTCTCCCAAGCACTGGCATTTTCATACATACCTGCATACTAGAAGGTGGTCTTTCGGACCACTCCCCTATTAGTGTCGCTATCCAAATGGACCTGGTCTCCCCGGGCCGTAAGCCATGGAGATTTGCAGTCCACCGATATCGCTCCCCCCAGGGCAAGACAAAGATAAGGAGTCATGCATCCACCTTTGCCCAAGGTAATCTAGGTACTGTTGCATCCAGCCGTACCATGTGGGCTGCAGCCAAGGCAACGATCTGGGGACAACTCATGCGAGATGCTGCGCTAGCGAACAGAGACAGGAGGGAGCAACAGGCGGCACTGGAACTTGACATTCGTCGGCTTACCCAACAATACACTACTCACCCATCTCTTTCCGGGCGCCGAAACCTGGAACGCGCCCAAATGGCCCTCAATGAGTTATACACCTCCCAGGCTGAGTATGTTTTACAGAGGCTATGGGGGAGGCACTATGAACAGGGCGAGAAAGCAGGGCGATTGCTTACAGCTCAGGTCCACCAGAGGACGGCTCCGGCCATCCGTGCTTCCTCCGGGGAAATATTAATGGATCCGCAGGCGATAGCAAACAAATTTGTGTCTTTTTACAGAGATCTCTACACGCCAGAGACTACGCCCAACCCCGCCCAGATCACGACCTTTCTAGCGGATCTTGATCTACCCTCTCTATCAGATGACGGGCGTGGCTTCCTTGAGGGGGAAATCAGTAGACAGGAAGTAGAGAGAGTCATCTCCGACCTACCCTACCACAAATCGCCAGGGGAGGATGGGCTCCCGGAGGAATTTTATAAACGGGTGGGGACAGAGGCGATTGACATTATGCATGCAGCCTTGAACGAAGCCTGTCAGTCAGGAGACCAAGAGGCCCATCTCCAACAATGCCACGATAGCCATCATACCTAAACCTGGGAGAGATCCCCTGTTGTGTAGCAATTACCAGCCCATATCTCTTCTAAACAGTGACATCAAAATTCTAGCTACTATTTTGGCAAATAGATTACGTAAAGTCATACCGTCCCTGATTCACCATACACAGGTGGGGTTTGTACCGAGCCGCACCTCTTGGAACCATCTACGTACCCTATACCAAACTTTATGGACCTCCAAGGATCTCCCGAAGACAGCGCTGGCTCTGTCTCTGGATGCCGAAAGGGCATTTGATCGTGTAGAGTGGCCCTATTTGTTTGCGACAGTGGAAAGATTTGGTCTAGGTAACAGATTCATCTCTGTGGCACGGTTGCTATATGACCAGCCTATGGTAAGAGTTAATTGCGGAGGCTTCCTCTCTGACCCCTTTCCCATCCGTAGAGGGACACCCTCTCACCCCTCTTGTTTCTACTACCAATGGAACCCCTTGCCGCAGCCATCCGCTCCTCCTCTTCCATAACAGGCCTTAAACTACCGAATGGCATTTCCAAAATCTATCTATACGCCAATGACGTCCTTTTAACCCTGATAGACCTCGAACAATCATTACCAGCCCTGCTGGAGGTCACTGATGGATCCTCGCCCCTCTCAGGCTACTGTATCAATTGGGACACGAGCGAGGCGCTCACCCTTTCGCATGTGACCACAAGAGCAGCACTCCTAGGCTTCCCATTCCATTGAACCCCGAGACGCCTCAAATACCTGGGAGTGCTAGTCAATCCGGGCCTGGTGCATATGGTGGCGGACAATATCGATCCCCTCATCGCACAAATGAAACTTGATTTTGCAAAATGGAACCAATTGGGCCTCTCCATGTGGGGTAGGGTAGAGGCGGTCAGGATGGTCACAGTGCCCCATTTCACCTATATCTTGGACCTTCTCCCCTTACAAGTGTCCCTTTCTACACTATGAAGCATAGATACTATCATCAGAGCATTTGTGTGGGGCTCTATGCGACCACACCTCGCGCCCGCCAAGTTATTAGCCTGCCGCTCCTATGGGGGAATGGGACTCCCCTCAGTAGAGCACTATTCACTAGCACTACATCTGTCTCAACTGTCCCACACTCTGCCCGAAGTATTGGACCCGCCGCAGTGGGTGGCTCTGGAGAGACTTTTGCTCTTCTCGAATGAGAGACTCAGAGGACCTTATCGCAATGACCTCCCATCTACTAGCTCGGCGAACCCGATTCTGAAGGCGACTCGGGCAGCCTGGCGAAGGGCTCACCGCCTGCGTGGCCTCTTCTACACTCTCAGGCCCCTCTGTGGAACAACAGTGGAATACAGATAGGCAGCGAGGTGCTCAATTGGCCACAATGGAATAAGGCCGGTATCCACGAACTTTTTCAGGTCTTGGAAAATGACAAACTTAAACCTTTCATTAGGCTATGGGAAGAATTCGACCTTCAGCTGAGCCAAGAGCGGAGATACCTGCAACTTAAACATTGCTTGCACCAGGGAGCGGTCGCTACCCTACAGGGGCTCCAGCCTTCACCAGTGGTGTCCTACCTACGGAAGTGGGGACAACATATGGGAATTATGGCGGGCCTCTACGAATTAATTACCCGGCGGCTTTACTCCCAACCTCTTCTAGATAAGCTACGCTTACAGTGGCAGGACCGCCTACAGCGGACTCTAGACCCGAAAGACTGGGAGGATATCCTGGAGGCTCTGGACAGGGGCACCCGGGAGGCTCGTCTGAAGTTCTGCCTCTTTAAGGTCTTGCATAACTGGTACTGGTCCCCAGCAAAATTACATAAGACGGGGCTTCTCCCGCACGGGAAGTGTTGGCGATGTACTGTGACGTGCTGTGATCTGATACACATCTTAATTAACTGCCTGACAGTTCGGCCCCTGTGGGCCGTGGTGGGCTCTACTCTGACCGAGTCTATGTTACTTCCATCACCACTCCCCCCTTCTCTCATACTACTGCAAGATTTGACCTCTCTCCCAGACCTTTCTAGATCGCACAAAAGATTGTTACACATGGCGCTAGCTACCGCGAAAATCTGCATCCTTCCTCACTGGCGATTGCAGACTCCCCAAACCCCGGAGGATTGGATCATAGCTATGACCCGCATTGGTATGCACGAAAGAATTATCTATAACCTGCAAGACCACACTCAGATCTTTAATCACGTGTGGACCCCCTTCCGCACTGCAGGACGACTGTAGGCCGCCCAACACTATCTGCCCCCTCCTCATGTGGATCCCATTATTTTTTACCCCCTTCCCTATCTTCCCCCCCATTCCCCTGCCCCTTTTCTCTCCTCCCCTATTCTTTCTCTTCTTTTCCTCTCTTTTCTTCTCTCTTCCCTCTGCTTGTCTTCACAGTGATCTGACCCTAGTCCTTAATAACCCTTCTAGTATGACCCTCTCGTAGCAGTCTCTCTCTGGGCCCCAGAAGTGGTACAGAGTGCCAAGCATGAATCACGCTGAGTGAAGGCCCAAGCCTCAACGACACCAGTTGGTCCGCTATCTTAACGTTACGATGTCCCGACACACTGAGAACCTGATATTTTGAACCCTGTCGCAACAGAACCCGGCCTGTACTGGCGCTTTCATGTATATAGACGGCACAACCCGATTCCAGGCTTCACCATAGCGAGACGTAACATTCTTACCACGGAGTGGTCAGACGACCTTCTACCCTTACCTTCACCACTCTGATAGCCTGCTCTTCCTCCACTCCTATGCCCTCCCCAAATGTCTCATGGTACAGCACTCTGCCCATCCTCTAATTTTCATCTTTTATCTTTTTTGATTTATGTATTATGTCTCAAAAACACGATCAGTAACATCTCAGTGTTTATTTGTTTCCTATATCGTTTGATTCATTATGTATCACTGTTCGCTGCTGATGGGGCCTTGGTCCCCTTTGGGTTCTGTATTATTTTACAGTGTTTACAATAAAAGAAAAATTTTCAAAAAAAGAAAACAGTCATCACTTGATTTAATTGCCTTGGCTCTGTTTTCTTTACCACGTTCAGCTGTTTTTTTTCCACACAATACCTCTGTCATCTTACCAAACAAATATACATATATATACTATTATTATTAGATTATGTTTAAGACTCTAGGCTAGTTGGTTCCTGTATGCTCTAAGGTTTAGACTGTAGTTTTTTGCTATTATTCTTTAGAGTTACACTTTTATTTTGTAGATTATTTTAGAACTGTTAGAAAGCATGACAGGGGAGAGGGAGTCTCAACAGTTAGAGGTAAGTTCGGAAATGTTTAAGAACTATTAGGAAGAGGGTCTGAAGACCTCTACCAAAGAAGCAGTTGAGGCTGCTATATGTAAGAGAAAGAGAAATGTACCTTCTGAGGATGAATACTTCTTTGTTTCTGATGAAGACAGGCAAGCAAACCCAAAAAGAGGCGGAAAGGCCCTAAGGAAAACAAGACATCTGAACAGACCCAAAAACACTGGGTCAAGGACAGAGAGGGATGAGACCATGTTCTACTAGAGAGGTAACCTTAGTGCTGCAAGAGATTTGGGTAGTCTTACCACTACAAAAGACAATGGTGTCCATGGTGGCACAAGAGGAAGTGGTGTCCTCTGTGGCACGATAGAGAACCAGGACTCATTTATCCTGGATGATGTGTTTGATGTCAATAGTGATACTACAGGGTTCGATGAATTGGTATTTGACTCAGAAGGGGGATTAGACACTTTTGAGAGTCTAGATGAAGACTTACAAGATCGCTCCTCCAGTTATCCAATTAAAAATCCTTTGGGAAAAGACATGTTCAGCCCAGAAGCAATTAAATCTCCACATAGCTCAGAGTGGTGGCCACTTACTCATGTGGCAACATTTATAAAAACAGTGTGTAAGGAGACCTCTTGAGAGGCGACAATGTAATTTATATGGGCTGAATGCCCTAGACCAGTGTTCGAGGACAAGGCATGCCAGACACCAAACCTGGAACCTGCGCTAATAACATTCCTACATAAATCAGGAGATGACACAAAAAAGGTCCAGGAACGGTGTCTGAAACAATATCTGGACCGTCTCTTGGATATTTTGGGCCCTTTGGCATGCATATTAAACATGACTGAGGAGGCATACATTAATGATGCTGAGGTAGATCTAGAAGTCCTCAGAGGTTGGAGCCATGGAGAGAAAGCTGCATGTTGGGCAACGCTAACGCAGGTCGAATTTCAGAAAGAAAGACAGCCATTCTTATAAGTATGAGCCCTAAACATATTGAACTGTCCAATAGAGACTTAGAAGGTGAACTTGAAGGTCTTCTTTTAGGACACAACTTTATTAAATCCTTGGGCAAATATGTGTCCACCTTCACATCCATAAGTAAAGCCCAATATAACATGAAGCGTGTTTTCGTAAGACATGTTCTTGGAAGGGCTGATATGAAGAGACTGGCTGTCAGCCAAGGTGTTAGAAGATCCCAGTTCTATGCCCAAAACCAGTATTCTCAAGGATGAAGAGGGTATGGTAGGGGTTTCCAAACTTCGCCAGGTTTCTACCCGCAGGGAGGAAGATTTAGAACAAGAGGTGGAAGAACCAGATCTCAAGGTTCAGGACATGAAGGTAAGTGGAAGAGTTGGTTCTTCTCAAGCAAAAGTTGCTGGAAGGCTAAGATATTTTGCTCACATATGAAGAGACGGATAAGCGATCCCTGGGTTTTAGAAACTATTTCAGGTTTAAGAATAGAATTCTGGGAAACCCCTGTTCAGGTGTCCCAACCCACAAGATTGTCTTCGACAAAGAGAGGATGGATTTGGTGGATGTGAGGTCATACAGATGTTACAAAAGGGTATACTATTTGAAGTGAAAGACACAGAGGTTGGCTTTGTGAGCACATTTTACCTAGTGGAAAAGAAAGACAATGGATGACGCCCAATGATAAATATGAGGGTGCTAAAGAACAAGTTACTTACCTTCAGTAACAAATTATCTGGTAGAGACATACAGGGAGTGCAGAATTATTAGGCAAGTTGTATTTTTGAGGATTAATTTTATTATTGAACAACAACCATGTTTTCAATGAACCCAAAAAACTCATTAATATCAAAGCTGAATATTTTTGGAAGTAGTTTTTAGTTTGTTTTTAGTTTTAGCTATGTTAGGGGGATATCTGTGTGTGCAGGTGACTATTACTGTGCATAATTATTAGGCAACTTAACAAAAAAAAATATATACCCATTTCTATTATTTATTATTACCAGTGAAACCAATATAACATCTCAACATTCACAAATATACATTTCTGACATTCAAAAACAAAACAAAAACAAATCAGTGACCAATATAGCCACCTTTCTTTGCAAGGACACTCAAAAGCCTGCCATCCATGGATTCTGTCAGTGTTTTGATCTGTTCACCATCAACATTGCGTGCAGCAGCAACCACAGCCTCCCAGACACTGTTCAGAGAGGTGTACTGTTTTCCCTCCTTGTAAATCTCACATTTGATGATGGACCACAGGTTCTCAATGGGGTTCAGATCAGGTGAACAAGGAGGCCATGTCATTAGATTTCCTTCTTTTATACCCTTTCTTGCCAGCCACGCTGTGGAGTACTTGGACGCGTGTGATGGAGCATTGTCCTGCATGAAAATCATGTTTTTCTTGAAGGATGCAGACTTCTTCCTGTACCACTGCTTGAAGAAGGTGTCTTCCAGGAACTGGCAGTAGGACTGGGAGTTGAGCTTGACTCCATCCTCAACCCGAAAAGGCCCCACAAGCTCATCTTTGATGATACCAGCCCAAACCAGTACTCCACCTCCACCTTGCTGGCGTCTGAGTCGGACTGGAGCTCTCTGCCCTTTACCAATCCAGCCACGGGCCCATCCATCTGGCCCATCAAGACTCACTCTCATTTCATCAGTCCATAAAACCTTAGAAAAATCAGTCTTGAGATATTTCTTGGCCCAGTCTTGACGTTTCAGCTTGTGTGTCTTGTTCAGTGGTGGTCGTCTTTCAGCCTTTCTTACCTTGGCCATGTCTCTGAGTATTGCACACCTTGTGCTTTTGGGCACTCCAGTGATGTTGCAGCTCTGAAATATGGCCAAACTGGTGGCAAGTGGCATCGTGGCAGCTGCACGCTTGACTTTTCTCAGTTCATGGGCAGTTATTTTGCGCCTTGGTTTTTCCACACGCTTCTTGCGACCCTGTTGACTATTTTGAATGAAACGCTTGATTGTTCGATGATCACGCTTCAGAAGCTTTGCAATTTTAAGAGTGCTGCATCCCTCTGCAAGATCTCTCACTATTTTTGACTTTTCTGAGCCTGTCAAGACCTTCTTTTGACCCATTTTGCCAAAGGAAAGGAAGTTGCCTAATAATTATGCACACCTGATATAGGGTGTTGATGTCATTAGACCACACCCCTTCTCATTAAAGAGATGCACATCACCTAATATGCTTAATTGGTAGTAGGCTTTCGAGCCTATACAGCTTGGAGTAAGACAACATGCATAAAGAGGATGATGTGGTCAAAATACTCATTTGCCTAATAATTCTGCACTCCCTGTATTCTAGTTGCAGATTCCTTACCTTAGAATTTCCCCAGGCGTCACACTGGATCTGGGGATTTTTCTTAGAGCAGTAACCTTGCGCGCCGTCAGGTGGCGTCAGTTGACTGCGCATCAGTCGTTGGCGTCGTGGTCACCGTGATGTCGCGGTCTTATATAGGCGCCCCCCCGGCATGCTGACATCAGTTTCTTTTCATGACTGGGAGGGGTGGTCGACTGGGCCGACTGCTGGCTCCCTGATCCACAGGGACGTTGAATCCCGCTGGGCAGCATGCACAGCACGGTGGCTGGAGGGAAATGGATGAGGATGGGAGCCCCTACCATAGCCAAGAAAGGGGTGAAAAGAGGAATGAAAGGGGTGAGGAGCGGCTGAAAGGCCAAGGAACCGAGCCGTAGCCCAGGACTCATTAAAGCACTTGAGCACTGGGTCCACTTTTTCTCCAAAGAGACGTGTGCCATTAAAGGGTATGTCCATAAGCGATTGCTGGACATCACACAAAAAGCCATCATCAACCAAGTGTGAAGCCAAAGAGCCACTGTTGACGCAAGGAATCTGCCCATTGAGTCGGTGGTGTCCAGTGCACATTGAATCAAACTTGGCTGTGTCCCTCGCGTCAGCAATAGTTTGGGAGAGAACGGTCCAGGCCTCCTTTGGGACCTGTGGCAGCACCTGCACAACCGTATCCCATAAAGTATGGGTGCAGTACCCCAAAAGGTAGCACTGTTCACTGACTGCAATGCCAGATTGGAGAAAGAGAACATTTTCTTCTCAAGTCTTCTTGGTCCAGTTGTTTTGATTCCCTGTCTGGGGGTGCAGAAGGGAATGTGCTAGAAGAGGAAGAAGCCTGAATGACTAAGCTCTCAGGTGGAGGGTGTTGGGTTACAAATTTAGGGTCATCAGGCACTGGCCTATGGCGGCGGGCGATTGTCCTATTGTCAGGAGCCCCTGTCCTGGGTTTAGACCATGTCCCCAGCAGAACATCAGTGAGGGCCTCATTGAAGGACAATAGGGTTTCTGATGTGGAAGCCGTGGGCTGAAGCACCTCAGTCAGGAGGTTAGTCCTGACTGCCATTGATGGCAACATCAAGCCCAAGACCTCGACCACCCTTCGCATCAACATCGAGTAGGAGGCTCCCTGCTCCGTAGCCACGGTAGGGGGAGAAAGCATGATAGAGTTAGGGAAAGTGTCCAACCCCCTGGCTTCACCCAATTCCTGAGGCCAGTCCCTGGAAGGGTCTTCAAGTTGGTATACAAGAGGGTCCAGCAACCCCTCCATACTCTCACTGTATCCATACCCATAGGTATAAGGGTCAGGATCCACCTGGGGAGAGATGACCCATAGGTATAAGGGTCAGGATCCAACCTAGGAAGAGATGGTCTTGTCGAATTTGGATCTGGCACTGATCTACGCTGTTCCACCTCCGTGTCGGAGTCGGGAATAAGTATGGGATCGAAGTTGATTATGGGCCCAACCAACATCGGAAGTGTTGACTTATGCACCGGTGGTGGGGAAGGTCACCATGGCAAAACCGGTGTCAGGTCAGTTCTGGAAACGGATCCTGGGGTGCCCGCCAGAACTGAGGCCGAAGCGGCCAGCGCTGAACCTGAGGGGTTAGCACGGAGCCAACCCAGAAGCAGGCTCTGAGGATGGAGGCCTAGAAGGATGATGCTTCTCCCACGTCGCATCAGCCGAGCAGCGGGGTGAAATCAAAGAACGCTTGTTTTTCTTCTACAACTTCTTTTTGTGACCCAAATATCCAGAGGACAAGGAGTAGGATGAGGACAAGTGGTGATGGCTCCATAAAGAGTCTCTTGATCTTCCTCATGAGTGAGACCTGGAGCGACACGGAGCCAACCGCCGGGCCGATATGAGCTTTAGGGACCGCTCCCTTAAAGCCTTTGGGTTCATGGCCCGGCAGTCAAAGCACAACTTTGGGTCGTGCTCCAGACACCACAAGCACATGAGGTGCGGATCCGTCACCGACATCATGCAGTGACAGGAGTCACAATGCTGGAATCCCGTCTTACAGGAAGACATCTGAATGCACCAAGAAGTCAGAAATTTTGACAAAAGGGTTAAAAAGACACTCAAAAAGCGATTGAGGGTAGCTCTTCTCCAGTATGCACGTACGCTGGCACAGAAAGAAAAGAACGGACGTCAGCACGACGGGGTGGCGCCTATATACAACTGAGACGTCATCACTGCAACAACGATGCCAAAGACGGATGCAAAGTCGACCAATGCCACTATCGGCACGCGCAAGGGTACTGCTCGAAGAAAAATCTCAAGTTCCAGTCTGATGCCTGGGGAAATTCCAATGTAAGGAATCTGCAACTAGAAGTGTCTATCAGATCAAATATTTGGTTTATCGGCACTTCACAATGGAAGAACGCCATCTTTTCAAGGATATACTTCAGGAAAATGATTAGTTAGCAAATCTAGATTCAAAAGATGCGTTTTTCACGATTCCGATTTAATCAAATTCAAATAAGTATCTCCGGTTCAAATGAAGAGGGATAATGTACCAGTTTTGTTGTCTTCCCTTTGGGCTATCCTCTGCTCCATGGTGTTTTACCGAAGTTTTAAGACCTGTAGGAGCCTTCCTGAGGGAGAGGAGCATTCACTTGATAATATATCTGGACAACATACTGTTAATGAGTCAAGTAAGAACAGAACTTCACGTTCATTTACGTATGACGAGGGAACTTCTAGAATAATTGGGGTTCATTGTGAACATAGAAAAATCAGTCTTGTTACCGAGTCAGTCTTTGTGGTTCTAGGGTTTTCAGATAGATACTCTACAGGCCCAACTACTGTTACCCCCCAAAAAAGATAAAGAAAATAAGAAAGGAAGTAAAATATATATGAGGAAAGGAGGTAAGGGGCTTGCAAAGAACTATTGGTCTCCTGTCTTCATCTAGCCAAGCAATTTCCCCAGGTCCCTTACATTACCAGGCTCTTTAAAGGTTAAAGACAGTTGTCTTGAGAAAAGATCTATGCTGGTATGGGGATTCAGTGACATTATCCTCAGAAAGATCTAGAGTGGTGGTTGAACAGCATAGAGTGTTGGAATGGCAAAGCTATTTTTGGAAATGTGCCAGAGTTTACCTTGGAAACAGATGCCAGTTCTCTAGGTTGGGGGACCTATCTGAACAACTTAGAGACATGAGGAAGATTGTCGAGTCAGGACAGTTTGCAGCACATAAATTTACCTAGAATTGATGGCAGGTCTGAATAGTTTAAAGAGCTTTACAACTTGTTTAGTAAACAGTTTACTGCTGATTTGCATGGACAATGTTCCTGCAGTTTCGTATATCAATCGCCTGGGGGGTTCAAAATCAAAGTTGTCAGCGGATCTAGCAAAAAAGATATGGTATGTTTGTTAGGCGCACAAGATTATTTTGTCAGCAGGCCACATTCCAGGTGAACAGATGTGAGGATAGATTGGAATTCATGTCATTTCAGAGATTCCAGCGACTGGCAATTGAACCCAATGACCTTCAGGAAGATCCAATAACATTTGGGCCCAATAGAACTAGATTTATTTGCCAGCAGACTAAATTGTCAGGTTACAAGCTATTTCAGTTGGAGACCGGACTCAGGAGCTTTGGAAGTTGATGTCTTTGCACAGGACTGGTTTGAGGAGAGGGCCTATGTCTTCCCTCCATTTGCCATGATTCAGAAGGTATTATGGAAGGTCCAGCAAGAAGGTTGCAAGTTAGCTCTGGTCACCCCTTTTTGGACTACAGAAGTATGGTTTCCAGGGGTAATGGAATTGTGGTAGAGGACCCTCTTCTGGTTCTGGTACAACAGAGTCTGTAGTGGTCCTAGATGGAGAGAAGCATTCTTTGGTATCATATCAGGGGTTCCGGAGGAATCTCTGGCATTTCGGGAAAGGCTAATGAGTTACTGGACGAATCGTGGGATCAGGTTTATAGGAAAAGATACAAGGGAGTTTGGTATAGATGGTGTAGTTGGTGCATGGAAAGGAATCTGGATCCCGTGGAGGCCCCTGTAACGGAGTTGGCAAATTATTTGGCTGAATTATTTCAGTCTGGCTTATTTTACAGGACTATTAACTGCCATAGATCAGGTGTTTCAGCTGGCCATGGCCTGGCTGGTGACATTGCAACTGGATGTGATCCACTTATTGTAGACTGATGAAGGGTATAGGGCTTGTGAGACCCCCTAGGGTGCACTATTTAAACTGTCTATTCATGACCAGGAAGTAACTACCTTTCTCTAAGACAGATTTCTCTAAAATTAGCAACACTTCTCTGTTCAGTGTCTTTCAGAAGGGTTTCAGATGTTAAAGATTCAGAAACTTGCAGTAGAATTTATTTATCAGGTGGTGTCCATTTTGATATCTGGAAAAGAACAAAAAATATGTCTGTTCATGTTTTCTATCCTTCGTTTCAGGATTGTCTGAAACTGTGCAAGTTAAGTTGTATAAAGGTCTATGAGCTAAGAATGCTTGAATTCAGACATGAAGAGACTCAACTTTTAATTTCCTATGTTAAACCACATAAAGCAGTTTCTACAGCTACAATAGCTAGATGGGTTACAGCAATAATGAGTGAAGCAGGCATAGAGCTGTCAAGGTTTGGTGCACACTCTACCACAGGTGCAATGGCCAGTAAGGTATTCTGGGCTGGAAGTACTCTTTCTGAGATTCTGAGCAGCAGATTGGTCAAATGCCAGCACCTTCATAAATTTTTATTTCAAACCAGTGAACAGTATATTTAGCATTGTAATGGAAGGCTTAAAACATGCATAATGATTGCCTCCGGTCTTGTACTGAAATGATGATTCTCCAATTAACATGCAGAGAGAATCTTGATTTCGTTAAAGACAATGGAGGCTATTATCTCACCCACCTCACCCTGTATTTTCTGCATAGGCCTGGTAATAATATATTTAACCGAAAAAACAATAATTAATGTTATTAAATAAAAAGAAGAACTATGTATGATGGTTAATGTCTCTTGTAAACCTTTACATTAACATGTTATTTCAAGGGAATATTATTAATTCTTATTGTTTTTTTTGTCCATAGGAAACATCGTGATTGGACCAGTTCACTATGGATTGTTGCAATTCTCAATTACGTTCTTTAGATATTCCGATTTGCTTCAAGTTCAAGTTTCTTTATTCATTTTGCAGCCTAAAAGAGGAAGAGAGCTGTTGTCATTGGCATATATTCTGTAATGTGGTTCTGGAATATAAGTTTTTATTTTTGTGATGCGTTTATGTTCTTTAAAGGGCTTCATGTTAGGGCAGCAATACATGGTTATTGCATAATAATAGCGTCCGTTGTCTTTAATTAAATATTCTCTCTGCATGTTAATTGGAGAATCGTCATTCTCCCCAATCCTCTAAACGTTTCAAAAGATTAGCTTCACAATTTTCTTTTCTGTTTTTTTGGTCTGTTTCAGCTCTCCTTTCAAAAAAAGTTTTTGTGGATGTTCCGTTTAGACTTCCATGGTGCATATAGATGCCAACTGACAGGCGAGCTTAGTAATTATCTGAAAGTTGCCCACTTAACCTTTTAAGCTTAACAATAATTGTAGGATCTCTTCTATTCTCTGTGCAATCTTTAATTAATCCATTTTTGCGCTTTACCTTATATTGTTACTTTTTGCCAACCGTGGATTTGTCTCACTCTTGTTTTGATCTACTTTATTATTGCATGTTTCCCTGTCGCATCTATTCTTTCAATTTTCCCTTAACATTCAGCTCCCCTTTTTGTTCAGAACAGATCCCCTAGAAAAGCATACTTCTTGTCCAGCTCAAAGCATTTTGCTTCCTCTTCCTCTCCTTGTTCCTGAAGTACAAGTTACTTACCTTCAGTAACAATATATCTGGTAGAGAAATATTCAAATTGCAGATTCCTTACCTTAGAATTTACCCCAGGCGTCAGACTGGACCCTCAGATGTTTCTTCGAGCAGTACCCCTGTGCGCCTTTAGGTGGCGTCAGACGACTCCGCGGGCGTCACTGGCCTCGTGATGATGTAGTGGTCGTTTATAGGCACCACCCATGCCCGCTGACATCAGTTTCTTTTCACAACTTTCCACACCAGTAGTGCAGAGTCATGAAGAACACAGAGAATGGTGTGCCAAAACTAGGGCCCTTAAAGGGAAGGTCCTGTCCCTAGAAATCAGTTTGTAGAGCAGGGAGGATGGGCGGGTCGTTAAGTAATCTGCAACTAGAATATGTCTCCACCAGATATAATGTTACCAAAGGTAAGTAACATGCACATCTGATAGAGACTTCTAGTTGCAGATTCCTTACCTCACAATAGATACCCGAGCAATACCATACCTGGTGGAGGGGAGTGAACTAAGATCACACCAAAAAGTTCTGCAGGACCGAACGACCAAAGTAGCCGTCTCTGTGGACCTGACTGTCCAGGCAGTAATGCTTGGTGAATGTACGTAAAGATGCCCATGCCAGGACTGGAACTCCTTGCTTTGATTGAATGAATATGCAAACCCTCAGAGGGTTGCTTTTTTGCCAAAGCGTAGTATACCTTGATGCAGAGGACTACCTATCATGAGATGGCCCTCTTCTGCACCGCCTTCTCTTTATTCGCACCCACGTAACCCACAAAGAGTTGATCGTCCACCTGGAAATCTTTGGTACAATTAAGGTAGAAAGCCAACGCTCTTTTTGGATCCAGACGGTGCAGTCTGTCCCCATGAGAAGGATGTCGGGGGGATGGCGGGGGGGTGTATAAAGTAGGCAGGGTGATAGATTGGCCTACGTGAAAAGGTGTCACCACTTTGGGAAGAAAGGAAGCCGTGGTATTAAGCACCGCTTTGTCAGGATGCACGGCTAGGGATGGTGGCTTCGAAGAGAGATCCTGAGGCTCACTCACTCTGCGTCCGGAGGAGATGGCAATCAAGAAGGCAGTCTTAAGGGTCAAGAGCTATAGAGGACAGTTGTGGAGCAGCTCGAAAGGAGCACACATATACATGAGGACCAAGTTCAAATCCCACAGGAGCATTATGAACAGGACAAGAGGGAGCATATGTAAGAGGCCGTTAAGAAACCTCCGAACAATGGAAGACCTGTACAGAGAAGGTTGGTCTGGTAGCCTTAAAAAGGCAGAGATGGCAGACAAATATCCCTTGAGGGTGCCCAGAGCAGAGCCCTGCTGGCCAAGAGAGAGAATAAAGAGGAGAACCTCTGAGAAAGGTGCTGAGAGGGGATCAACAGACTTGTTGATACACCTTGCCACAAATTTCTTCCAACAGGCATATACCGCTTTGGTGCAGGGACGCCTGGCTGCCAAGATGAAATTACAGACTTCGGGTGTAAGGTCAAAAGCCATCCAACGGCTGGTGCTCAATCTCCACGCAAGGAGGCAGAGACTGGACAGGTTCGGTGGGCTGCTGCAACAGAAGATCCTCCCAAAGGGGCAGTCTGATCAGAGGATCAATGGCCATGCTCAATAGCTCGGGATACCAGCCTCTTCTTGCCTAGTCCTCAGGATTACTTGGGCCTGGTCTTGCCTGATCTTCTTCAGAACTCTAGGCAGAAGTGATATTGGTGGGAAGGCATACAGGAGGCCTGAGTTCCACTTGTGACGAAAAGCACCGCTGAGCAAGTACTGCCTTGGAAATTCCAATAAGCAAAACAGCTGACATTGCACATTCTCTGCAGAGGCGAACAGATCTAACCAAGGCTCTCCCCACTGCTGAGACCTTGCGCCACCTCCAGAAGGAGACGCCATTCGTGATAGACTATGCATTGATGGCTGAGTTCTTCTGCTCTGAAATTCTGAGAGCCTGCCAGATGTTGAACCACCAGGGAAATTCCCTAGCATTCCAGCCATGTCCAAAGGCGAAGAGCCTCTTGACAAAGGGTCCATGACCCCACTCCGCCCTGCTTGTTGCAGTACCACATGGCGGTGGTGTTGTTGAACACCTGTACCACTTTCCATTTGAGAGAGGGAACGAATGCTTTCAATGCACGTCGGATCGCCGGGAGCTCTAAAAGGTTGATATGGAGCCCGGACTCCACCAGAGACCAGAGGCCTCTGATCTCCGCCTCTCCCATGTGGCCGCCCCATCCCATGGGCTGCATTCACTAGCATCAATTTCGAGATCACCTGAAGGGCACTGGTAAGGCCAAAGGGGAGCACACTGAACTGAAAGTGCAAGTGACCTGGTTGAAGGCCCTTGTCCTTTTTGGGAACCAGAAAGTAGTGGGAATAACCACCACGTCCTACTTCTGGTGCAGGGACCCAGTTTATGGCTCCCTTGGCCAAGAAAACCTTGATCTCCTCGCAGAGAAGTTCCATATGATCCTCAGATGGATGATCGAATGATGATGGCATGGCTGGAGAAGAAGTAACGCAGGGGAAGGAGTAGCCCCTTCGGACGATCTGTAACACCTACATGTCTGTGGTCATCACTTCACTGCATCTCTTCCATCTGTCACGGCTTGGGAGAGAACGGTCAGGACCTCCTCCGGAACTCGATTGAGCACTTTCAGGACCATATGCCAGAGAGTATGGGAACAGCGGCCCAAAAGTGTTCACGGGCTAAAACGCGAGACTGGAGGATGAAAACATCTTCTTCCCAAAGTTGTCCAGTCTTTTTGATTCCCTGTCTCGGGACCAGTAGGGAATGAGCCAGAGGTTGACTAAGCCTAGATGACAAGGCTCTCAGGCATAGGGTGTTGGGTGGGGAATTTTGGGTCAGTCGACACAGGCTGATGGTGGCGGCCAACCGCCCTATTCACAGGAGCCCCTATGCTGGGTCTGGACCAGGTACCCAGAAGGACGTCCGTAAGAGCTTCATTGAAGGGAAGGAGGGATTCGGAGTTGGAGGGCCCAGGCTGAAGCACTTCGGTCAGAAGGTTAGTCCTGACCTCCAAAGAAAGAAGCTCGAAGTCCAAAACCTCAGCAGCCCTTCTCACCACCAATGAGTTTGACACTCCCTCCTCCGTAGTCACAGTAGGGGGAGAAAGCATGCCAGCATCAGTAGGGGTGCCCAACCCACTGGCATCATCCAAATCCTGTACCCAGTCCATGTCAGGGTTAAGCTGGTATTCTAAAGGGTCCGGTGTTCCCTCTGCACTATCCCCGTAGCCATACCCATAACAATATGGGTCAGGATCAACCCTACGCCCAGGAAGCCCATGGAAAATGGAATTGGAGTTGAGCAATGTCGTTCTGGCTCTGGGTTGTCAGGAATAAGTATAGGGTCAACGTTGATTGATTGTGGGCCCAACCGACATCAGGAGCATCAACGTATGACCCGACGCCGGGGAAGGTTGCGTTGGCACAACTGTTGTCGGGAAACTTCCCCCCCCCCCCCAAAAGCCTTCGGGTTCATGGCTTGATACACAGAGAATGACTCCAGACACCAGAGGCACACGGGGTGCTGATCCGTCACTAACATCATTCGGTGACAGGAGTCGCAGGGCTTGAATCTGGTCTTGTGAGACATCCATTGATTCATTCAAAACTCATCAAAAACTAATCGACTAAAGCAGTGGTTCCCAATCTGTGCGCCGCGGCTCGCTGGTGCGCCATCAAAACTAGCCAGGGGCGCCGCACACAGTTTGGGAACCACTGAGCTATTTATAGCCCTTGGGCCAGTTCGTACAAAATAAAACTACTCAGTTGTAGCAGCTCTTTTTTAATTTTGTCCTTGAGCGCCCTCTGGTGGTTAAACACAACTAAAGGGATTCTACATTTCACAATATTTAAACAGTTATGTTATAACTACATAAAAAATGAGACCTGCCCATTTTACTAGGGTTACCGTCAACCAATATTTTCCCCTTACTAAAAAACCCTATGCATGCTGTAATTAAACAACTGTTACATTTTTATTTTTTACAGTTATATATAGAATTACAATACCTTCATTGGCGTCATCCCAATTCTTTTCAGGGAGAAAAATGGATGTACTCCCTAGGCCAGGCTTACATCCCCCACCCGCCAACAAAAAGTAACATAATGGGGAGCCGCAGCCAGTGGCCAATAGATCAAGGGAGCCGTGGGTCAAAAATGTTTGGGAACCACTGGACTAAAGTGTTGCAGTTAGTCAAAAAAATGGCTGGGGTAGCTCTTCTCCAGATCTGCCCGTAGGCTGGTGCAGAAAGAAAAGAACTGACATCAGAGTGCCGGGGCAGCGCGCCTCTATACCACCACAACGTCATTACGGCGACCATGACGCCACCGTCACCTTTGGAGTCGACCAACGCCACCTAACGGCGCCCAGGGGTACTGCTCGAAGAAAAATCTCCAGATCCAGTCTGACGCCTGGGGCTAAATTCTAATGTAAGGAATCTGCAACTAGAAGTCTCTATCAGATACTTGAACTCTCCTCCTCTGTTCATTACATTCCCCTTACTAGCAATAATAGAATGGTGGCCAACATTTTCCTGAAAAGTAATATTTTTTCCTTTTATACTATGCTTCCAGGTTTAATGTGGGTCACTACGTCTAATATATGTTTTTGTACAATCCTAGATCTTTATCTTCATGCACTTCACCTTCATTCTTTATTCCTAAATAAAGCAGGAGCTCACAGGATGACGCTGACTCATCAAATTTAAGACACTCTGCCTGGTTGAGTGACGGACAGGCCTGTACACCCAGTCCGTCTAAATTTCTCCTTGTGCTTGTGTCTCTCCAAATTCTCTCTCACATGCAAGCAGACTGCAGGACAGTACACATTATAGTACCTTATGCTTTAGCAATGCACACTGGATTCTTGAATCCTCACCCCTTCCTGATGTCCCTAACCAGTCTATCATGAGCTACCACAAACACCTTCAGAGTAGCTCCCAACCTGGACTTCATTTTTAAATTAGCACAAGGTCACAATTTTTTTTTTTTTTTAAAGTTAAGAGAAGGCTGTGTTTATTTTACATTATTATCATGGGGCTAAAGATAGCAGAGCTCTGCCAGATTTATGGCCCACGCTGGGGCACACAAGTAAAAAACTGAAGTGAAGTAAAGAATTGAAGCTCTGAGGTATTTAACTCTTAAATAAAAGCCCCTGTTAACTCAATAGTAGAGCTGAGAACAAAATGATGTTTCTGAATGCTTTTAAATGGGATAAAATTACAATGATTAAATTATCTCTTCATTTTAATCTTCTTCCAATTCAAAGTGTCACATTTACAAATAGCAGGTCTCTTGCAGGCAATGACCAGAAGACACAACACTGCTACATTTACAACTGAAAATACAGTCATTTTAATGGGAGAAATTTAAAGTGAAGAAAAATATTTCTAGAAAACAATAAGTCAATATTTTTCTCCATTTTCAATTAAACCAATTTGGTCTTAATATTTTTAAAGCATGTTTCTTCAATTTAAGTTCCTTTCAATTCACAAATGGCTGTATTTTCGTTTTGTTTGTAAACGTGACACTTGGAAGGGGGAGAAAATCTAAATGATGAGTTTTATGGAATCCATATAAACAAAGTTACCTCTTCAGTTCATTTCCTCCAATTTCAGTGCTGGCTCTACACACAGCAGGCATCTTGCTCCCACTGGCTGGTAGACACAGCGCTATATTTAAACTGATAAATACAGCCATTATTTTAAGTGGGAAAAATGTAAAGTGCAGAAAATGGACCCATATTATGAACTTTTTTGGAGAACATTTTTCTGTACTAAATTTCTCCTATTTAAAAATGGTTGAATGTTTGTGTTATAGCCATACCAGTGACACAAATGGTATTTCCTGTGCCACAAGTACACATGACACAGGCTCTCAGTCACCCAAACACACACATTCCATTCATAGGCACACGTTCGTATTTTCCAAAGGTCACATTCTCACTGACATGCATGGCAGTCCTATCATAGTGCACACCGTCAAAGTATTTTGTTAAAAAATAGAAGCTGGCTCTATGGACATTAGGCT
Source organism: Pleurodeles waltl (assembly GCF_031143425.1). Lineage (NCBI taxonomy): Eukaryota > Metazoa > Chordata > Amphibia > Caudata > Salamandridae > Pleurodeles > Pleurodeles waltl. The sequence goes on from NC_090447.1 coordinate 671,098,275, forward strand.
TAAAAGCAATGAAGCTGGTCTTGGGTGTGTCTGGTAGCAATGCACAAGTTGCTTAGCCTTCAGTTCCTCACCGTGATTTTCACTGATCAGAAGTAGCTCTTGCTGCAGTAAAGGTCTGAGATCCCTGACCCAAACACACAATTAACAAGAGGCAATTTTTGAAATGTTCAGTCTTGTGGTGGTTCATCATGGGTCACACTGCTGAGAAAGGTTACAATCTTTGAAACAGTGAGGGGACAATCAGACTTACACCATCAATTTAATACAAGTTACGCAGTTTCAATAAGCTTAGGGTTGATCACGCCCATTTTAAGTTAGGGAAAACAGGGAAATATTCTAACCCGTTCATTAGATCATGAATTTAACCCAAACAATAGATGGTGGTAGTATGCATATCAAGTGAATACTTAACTAATTCAGGCTGTTAAAGCTATACACGATGGACTACATGCTGTAAACAGAAAGCCCTGCTTCATGCAGAGATGCCATTTCTTGGAATCTGTTACAAGGCTGAAAAGCAAAACATTTGGGATATATGTGGGAGGCCCCAAGTGCTCCAGTGATTTAGGTGGTATTTTGGTTGAGCATTTCATCACATAATGTGTCTTTGCATAACTGTTTTTGGCATAGACCAAATGACGCTTTGATACAAATGTGTTTACAGAATGAATCAAATCAACGATGAAAGCACTTTAAGTGTTATAAACTGGTTAGTGCATACTGTACATTCTACAGCTAAGAAGCAAAGCAAAAAATACAAAATATTTTTTTATTTCTCCACAAATATTTAGTGGTACACAGTCTAGTATTCGTCGTTAACAGTCATGAATACATGGATTTCTGACCACTGTTTCCTGAATAACATTTGTAAGTTTGTTGAGACAGCTGACACATGTTTCGTCTCAAAAAAATACTTTTTCATGGCTCCTGGCTATGTTGTAATGGCTGGGACAGTAGCCCAATAGTCTGGAGGGGCTGGATGAATCCACCCCAATATAAGGATCATTTGTAGATCCAGTAGACAAGAGTATTCACCAGAGCAGATGTAAATCCAAAACAGTGTTGAAATCAGCTGAATTAAAGTAACAGGAAGTAGCGACCTGAAGTATTCCAGCTGGACCTATCTAGATTGGTAGAAACTTCAGGAGAACTATAGAACTGATACAGTACAATGCTTCTCAATGGTATGAAAAACAACACAAACCATTTTTTGGGGGATGTGCAAATTGTGAGGTTCATATTGTGCCTGCAGTTGTTTGCTGTATGCAAATATCTGTGTTCAGGAAACCTGAAAACTACAGATACTGTACAACACGTTCACTATTTTCCCCAACCCCCAGCAGGCACCACAAAAATGTAAAATATATTTATAACAAAAATGAATGTCAAAAATATAACCCCAAATTCCTTTCCCAGAATTATCAGTGTGCTATAATTGTCATAATTTGTATTCAAAATAAAGCAAATGTATCCACAAACCCAGATTCTGAGCCATTGTGCCTGAATATTGTGTTACATTTCACCAACATCACCTTTCTTAAAATAAACAAATATACTGTCATGAGTAGGGCACAGGTGTTTAGCATTGTGCTAAATTTAGACTCATGGAAAGGAATGTTTTATTGTTTAGTTAATTGTTCAGTTAATTAAAGCTTACAACATTAACAAAATAAAATAACAGATAAAACATCAGCTGATTAATACCATATAAAACTAACTGCTTTCTATCATATATAATACAAGCTTTTGGCTCGCTTTTACCCCCAATCTGCTAAATGTTAGTCGAAATGTATTAAAGCAAGTCATGAATTACGTGACAATATTTCTAAAAGTATTTTCAAATATTACATTTTTTAAGTCTCAAACACGGTACTAAAAAAACTATTCCCCAAAAGACTGGCGATATACCTTAATATAAATTCATAAAGTACTCTACGCCTAGTGCTTACATATTTCAAGATCTTAAAAAAAGTCACTTATGCGTTATTACCATACTAGTCTTACCTAATGCATTGTCATTCAAGAATTTATAATGAATGAGAACATAATTCATATGAGATACAGCACAGAATGTGTTATGCCTGAATTTCATAACTAGATGCTAAGCAACTTGTTAAACTACCAAACCGCTTAATATAAGATAGCTTTGCATGGGGAAAAAAATCAAATTCTTACAATCTAGGTTCAAGTGTCACCACTCTATTTAGACTGAACACACCTTCACTTGAAAGTTTGTCAGTGCAAAATACTAAATGTTGGTCCTGAGTTTCTACTCAACTTCCTAATTTAGTTAGTGCAAAATTCATGTGCCACGAACTAAATTACAGTTCTACATACTGGAATCAATACAATATAAAAAGTGAACTGCAAAAATAGTCATACTCATGTCATTATCACGTTTAGAAGGGGGAGATAGTGACTCGGTCTGCCATCAATGACCGTTTCTACCAGTACTATCACAATCTGTACCAAGAGGCGTTGACACCAGAGATACAATTAATGCACAAATCTCTCTCTCAGGTACCCCCTCCCTGGTTTAACCAAGGAGGAGACCGGAGGCCTTGGAAGGGACATCACCTTACAGGTAGTACAGGGAACCATAAAGACCCTAGTCAGGAGTAGGACATCTCGGACGGACAGCTTCTCTGCAGAATTTCTTATTACTTACCCACCCGAAATAACCTCATAATTAGTAGAACTCAACAAGGCAGCCAAGGCTCAAGGGGACATCCTGGCTTCTTCTTGAGAGGCGCTAATAGTCCTGCAGCTTAAATCGGGGAAAACTTCCAACTAACTGCAAAGCCTACAGCCCACTTTCGATGCTGAACGTTGATCATAAAATATTGAATAAACTCCCAGCCCAAAGACACCTTCACCTGATGACTGAACTCGTACATTCAGACCAAGCAGGGTTTATCCCAGGTAGGAACACTGCCGTGACTATCCAGAGACAACCTCTCCTATTAGAAACCGACTCTCAAGATCTGGAGATGGCAGCAGCGTATTGGAGGATATCGAAAAACCTTTCGCAGTTTGGAGTGGGGATTCCTCTACGAAGGGCTTTTTGGCCTGGACATGCCTCCTTTATACAGACCCTACGACCTGAGTCCAAACAGGACAGACCATGTCCAACAGTTACAAGGTGGGGAGGGGGACGAAGCCAGGGGTGCCTCTTATCACCCTTACTTTTCGCACTCGCTATGGAACCTCTAGCCAGTTCAGATAGAGTGGACAACCACCACAGGGGGCTATGTGTAGGGGCGATACCGCAGCACACTGCATTCTATGCAGATGACTTGCTGCTCTTCCTGAAAGACACATAGGAGGGCCTTTAGGGCGCTCATCACTTACTAGACAAGTTTGGGATAATGTCTGGGCTGAGGGTCAACTGGGAGAAGACGCAATTATTCCCGACCACGACGTGACGTGCAGCTCCCACAAGTTTGGGGACCTTATGTTGGCAGCCCCACTGTTTGCCCTATCTGGGGTTTGTCATCTATCACAACCCTATAGTCCTCTAAAAGGGCAACTTAGGCCAGGTAGTGAGAAAGCGGAGGTCGGCGGTGGAAAAGACCTTACACCATTATCGGTATTTGGGCGGGTAGCTCTGCTGAAAATGGTGGCTCTTCCATGCCTCCTGGTCTTGTTTGGGGTGCGTCCTATTTGGAACCCTCAAGCCTTATTCCGTGAACTGGATTCCATCATTACGTCATTCCTGTGGGGGCAGGGCCACCAACAAGTGGCATTAACAAAAATGCAGCACCCAGTGGCGCAGGGGGGGGATTGGTGTTCCAGATTTCAAAGCATATTACATCGCAGCACATTTACAGTGGTACACCCAATTGTTGGGGAGTAGACAAAACCTGGGAAGGTCATTGTGCCCCTTTATTCTAAAGTGGTGGGACCTAACACGCATGTTCTTGAAAGAAGGGAGGCTGACGATAGACAGTCCTCGGAATTTGTGGTCATGCAGAAGTGTTGGCATCGGGGGCTCCAGAGGATGGGCTTTTCCGCTCCGTATTGTCCAGAACTGTCACTAAAATTGCTGACAGTCCTGCCCCATGGTGGAACCTAGGGAGGGGAAATACAAGGATGGGTAGAGGCAGGGGTGACAAAAATTGGTGATTGTATTGTGATGAGATGCTGTCCTTAAGAGGAATTCTGTAGGGAATATGACCTCCCACAACATCACTTCTTATTATATAGAGGGGTGATGATGGCCTTTCACAAATGCTGGAAATCAGACTCTACTGAGCCTGAAACACTTTGAGGCTGCCAACATATGGCACTCTCTTCCGGTACTTTCAAGGCAGTCATCTGCAGCAGCCGCTTGAGAGACTAAGAGACTAAGACCCCGTTGGGAAAAGGACCTGGCAGCCCCCATCGTGGACAGAGACTGGGATTTATTACTGGACAGAATGCCGCAAGTGTCTGGAAATGCTAGGTTTGAGTTGCTAAACTTTTTTATATCACACCAAGCATTCCTCACTCCAGAAAACATCAATAGGTTTTTTCATAGCACGGAGGTGGCCTGGCTACAGATGCTTCAGGGAGGAAGCGGATTTCTTACATGATGTGGTCATGCCCTGTACTAACTCCATACTGGGAGGAAGTGATCAGGATCCTTGCGGAAACCATTAAGAAGGACATACCACTATCAGCACCAACATTCGTTCTAGGCTAGTTCCCACATCCCCACAAAACGATGGTCACCAGTAAATTTCAGGATTTAGCTCTTATACTTACTAAGAGGGTAGTAAAGAGGCACTGGAAGGCCCACGGCTGGACACATGGCGTAGAGAGCTACAGAGATGGGAGGAATATGAAGGAACAGCACTCCTGAGAGAAGCAACAAGGAGGATAGAAACATTAGACACGGCACAGGCCTGGGTGGTGCTTTTAGATTGCATAAAACACTCCAATTCTGATGCTACGAATTTCACACCTGCACATTCATCTGGGCCAGTGGCTCAGGGAGAGGAGAATCAATGGTAACTGTTTACTTTCTTTGGAAGCACAGTGTACATGGATCAAGTTGGACTATGTTGGCAGCAAACTTGAAGTCATATGGTATGCTAATGACTGTGGGTGATGCACGTTCTGAGCTCATACTGTTTGGGTCAAGACCTTGACTGCTGGTGAGTGGGGTGGAGGTGAGAGAGGAGGGGGATGAGCATTAGTGATGTTCCTCGGAACTTGGGAATATTAGTATGTACCTGTTCAATACAATCTGTTTGAAAAAAAACAAAAAACAATGAGTCATCCCCTGGAAGACAGGCTGTAACTGCTTGCCGACATGTATGTACATTATTTCTAATAATAAAGCATTGTCTCAGCAACCCTCTCCGTTTGCAATGAGTGCTTGACAAGTGCAGACAATATGGCAAATGTCTTCCTCTGGATAATTACAAAGAGGACATGAAGACTCACCAGTCAATCTTCTCCAAACATGGGAATTTACACAAGTTTGAAAAATCGCCCAATCGAAGGCCCAACAGCTTGAGCTTTGGCTTTCAGCCACACAAACCTCTGAAATATGATTGAAATTTGAGGGGGCCATATGAACCTATTACCAACGTAGCTTTGTCCCGTAGGGATGACTCTTTTTCCCTAATGAATTTATGACTCTGTTAAATGCAGGTTGTAAAATGGTTAAAGCCCAAAGCTCCTCAGCCATATATGTGGACAAGGCCAAGTTAAAATAATCATGTTCCAGGGTATTTCTTGCATCACTTATGGCTTTCCACACAATAGAACTGAGGCTGGATCTTGGGTCATTCCATAGTTTGTAACAGAAGTTCAAGTAGGAACCCAGGCTACGTATGGTCTGCCTTCGAAGGCCAAACTCTAAACGAATTTGGGATGAAGAGGCCTGGCGAGGAAGAATGAATAGGCATCAATATGTCCCTACACTGGTATAACCAATCATTTTGTCTGCTCCTCCTCTCAAAGTCTCTACACCATACGTAAAGGAGGGAGCATGTTTAGCCGTCATTACCTGCAGCAGAGACTGGAGGGGAAGACCTGTTAAAGTATTCCTTAATGACTAAAAGGCAGCAGCAACTGTGTTATTTCTTGTTTGTATTGCGCTACACTGATTTGTAAATGCACCTTCAGAGTTCAAAATCACTCCCAAATACTTATACTCCTTCACAGTTTCCAGAGCTGACCCGTTTATATAAAACATAGGCAATGAAGATATCCTCCTTGCCACAGTTTTTGTTTTATTAAGATTGACTTTCGACCCATGATTCGCTGCATACTGGGAATCTGCATTGATTAAACGCTGAAGGCTCACCTTATTGTGACTGATCAAGACGGCATCAGCAGCATACAATATGTGTGAAGCAGTAAAGCCAGCCACCATAGGCGAGTGAGAGTTGACAATATTTAAGGAAGTTTTCTCTGCAAGATACAAATTGAATAAAAGCGGAGCCAATACACAGCCTTGCTTTAGGCCATTTCTTGTAGGAATTTTTCATTAAGCAGTCATACCTTCACCCAGCCTTACCCTTGTCTAGGTGTCAGTGCACAATATCTGAATGTCCTTTAAGAGGAGAAGAGAGATTCCCCAGCTTTGTATCTTAGGCAACAGGATGTTTTGCTGTACCGTGTCGAGAGCTGAATGAAAGTCCACATAACATAGATTTAAAGAACAACACTTTGCCTTTTGAATTAGCATGGTCAACATCTGGATGTTAGTGCATGTGCCAATTCCCTTACAAAACCCAATCTGTTTCATCTGCACCAAGGAATTTATATCGACCCAGTCTGACAATTCGGCCAACAGGCATTTTGCAAAGTATTTTGCTTCCCCGTCCATCAATGCAATCAGCCTATAATTGGATGAATGCGTAGATTTTCCCGCTATGCAAAGTGGGGCCAGAAAAGACAGACTCCAGTTATCTGGAATTTCCCGATTAATAAGGACGTAGTTCTTTAAGGTGACAAGTTGGTTAGCCCAGAATTGAGGATTTTGTTTTAATATTGCATGTGGTAAACCTTTGTGTCCAGTTGACTGCCCTTAGAGGAATCAGTAGGAGTGAGGAGGAGGAATCTGTGGAGCCAGCGGAGTTAGGGGAGCCGTAGCTGTTTGGACCGAAGCTTGGAGATCGGCATTGTTGGTGTTACTCACAGCGGATTTAAATGGCCAACTCCCCCCACCTCCTCAATCGAATTAGGAGATCATGAGGGGTAAGACGACTGAGGCCGGGTGCCAAAAGATGCCAACAACACCATAGATACCACTGACACTGATGCCACTGAAGTGCCCTGCAGAGCAGCAGCAAAAGGTGGTGAGAGGCAGGTGTGTTGGGTCTCTACCATTTATCTGGTGCCTTCTGCTTGCTACCTACCTTGAAGCACCTGCAGGGACCATCTGAGGCCATTGGAGGGTGAGTGCAGTGGCTTTTGTCAGCCTTTGCTGTGCCCCAGGACCTTGCAGAAGTGGCCCAGCTAGGACTAGGTGCGGCTTGTGGGGGCCTGGTGAGCCTTGCTCACTCCCCGCTCCTCAGCACCTGATTCCCCCTGGTCTTGCTGCTTCACAGCATCTTTACAGATGGACGGCCAAAAGTCTCCAAGCCTTTTAAAGAGTCCTTGCTGATGTCCTCGCTAGTGGTGGATCAGTTGTACTGCTGTGTTCTAACCAGAACTGAACAGTCGAATTGGATCCGAGTGGAATTGAATGGCGTCATTTGGTACGATTACTAATCCAGCATTTGATGTAGTTTGGTTCTGGACAGAATAGCCTTGGAATCATTGGAACCACCATATTGCCTCGCTTCATTCTCTGTTTTGCGCTCTGATACCTCACTTACCCATTTTGGCTAGGAGTGCTGGCTCTTTGCAGTGTGTTCCGTCGTTCCTCAAGTCCTGAGTGCCAAAAAGTGCTGATCAAACATTCTATCGGCAGCAACCACTAGTAATAGACAAGACTTCAAGGCGAGTATGTGTTCTGACAAGATAAGAGGGGCCCCTACAGCTGCGAGCCATAAGCAGGAGCATGCCAGCGTACCAAAAAAAAAACCCAGGAATAATAGATTCAGTTTCATCTATGATAAGCTCTTCAGAGCAAGATGTGGGGCTTCAACTTTCCTTGCCAGTGCTGCCTGTTCCAACCATAAGTACATGGCTATGTCTTGGATGAAATTTGCCTTTTCAAAAGGCCCAATGACACATTGTTTTCTGTTAATAAAGATGTATGTGGTCTGCAAACTCCCTTACAACCTCAATTGCCCAGTGTAACTGAGTCATTGCCGAGGGGATTAGAGAACAGCTCTAGGGCTCGGGTTCCTGTGGAACTAAAATAAAAGGCTACTTTTCAGTGGGAGGACTGGGCAAAAAAAGAGCACTGAAGCAAGGAAAAAGAGTTGCTCACAGGCAACAGTTATACTCACGGGGAGTAGCGGATTGGAGCCTTTGCAGCCTTTAGTGTCAGAGGATGATGCCTTTAGCATTACTGATCTACAGCAGCCCTCCATAGGCAGCTTGGCCACTAGTGAAACCTTAGGCCAAAATAAGGTCTTTAAGATCGCAGCTGAGGTTCATTACCCTTTGTATAGTAACAACTTGACTCTCTCTCCAGGAATGGAGGAAAAAGAGGATCCCATTATTGTGGAAACACCATGGGTTACAGCTGCAAACATGCAGCCTTTTTAGCTCAGCCAAGTTGTAGATCTCTGTCAATGGAGTTCTTAGATGAGGTTCCGGCCTCTCAGGCAAAGATTGCTGCCCCTCAGGAAGCAAGGAGGCTTTCCGTAGGCTCACATTTATCAGAGAGTCCTGATATCTCGGCCATACAAACACCTCTCATAGAAAAATGTCTTGGCGGGAAGGTGAGATAAATGATAGATGGGATGTTTTGCTCCATTCATTCCAGGCAGCTGTAAGTGCCCTGACATACCAGTCAAGCAAGTTAGATCTTCAGGTGGATCTTCGTAATACGATGGTTAGCTATGTTTCTGCTATTGACACAAAAATAGGAGCACTAAACTCATTGATACAGCTAGCTCAAGCAGAAGCACAACTGGTTTAATTCTGCACATGCAATCTGGTAGTGGATAAACTGGCAAGCCTCCCGGGGATTCTAGACTCTATCTTAACAGACTTAAAATGGCATTTGAAATCTGACTCTCAAGCAGCTGAAATCGTTACATCAATAACACCTTGTTTTGCTTTACTTTTGACGGAGCCAAAATATACACACTGAAAGGAGTTGAATAGATTCTCTGGAATGCACTCCTTAATCTGAAGAAGACATTTATTATAGCTTTTTGCAAGGTTCATGAAGGAATGCTTGAATAGTAAAACATTTACCTTTAAAATGTGCAACAATTAAGTAAGACCATGCATAAAGAATCCCCAATCCACAAACAGCACATATATACATGCAAGGATACAAACACTTATGTTGATATATGGAAATATATTCATACACAATGCAAAGCAAATAATTAATAAAAATCCATCACCGTAGGGCCTGCCAGATGCTTCATCTTTCTCATGCCAGCAAGACTATGACCCCGTTCGACTGTGAGAAATAGATCTCCACCCTCATGGGAAAGATGTCAGGCATTCGACATCCAAAATCCTGACTGAGGTCTCGGAATCTACAACTGCTAATCAAGGCCATCTTTTATATATTAAAGAACCGGAGAAGGGGCTTTCTGGAAAAACCCCTCCCATCAAGAAGAAATATTTAAAAATGCTGGCTAGTTTAGGTAAGCTTTGAAAGAAACACATTGGGAATTTGCCAAATTCCCACGGCGTCCCTCCCAATGTCAGACCATTCCCTGCTGTACCATAAACATCAGTCTGATACTTCCTTATCAGGCTGACTGACTAACTAACTCCTCCATATTATGTACTAGCTCTTCGGTGATAATATGTCCTAGCTCTTTGGTGAGAAAGAGAACACGCAGAAATAGAAAACACTTTGCATAACATGTTTGTACGGAAAACTACTCCTACATCTAACGTGGCAGTGAGGCTAAGCTGAACCAAAATGGAGTCTAAGCTGAATACAAAATGGAGTCTATAACTAGTGATCAATAAAGTGACAGTGGGCAGCTGAGCCAAGTGCAAAGTGACGCGACACAAAGTCAGTGGTCAACACACAAATTAAACGCACTTCTAAGGATCAGTAGCAGGAAGGTTCCCTTTGTAATGCTAAGCAACATAGCTGCTGATAGGAATGAAGAAGTGACCCAGCTTGGAGAAGGAACTACTGCCGCAGATATTGCTAATGGAACAATTAAAGAAACCACGTCTAACTTAAATATCTCCAAACCACCATGGCAACAATCTGCATCTCGCTCAACAATCCCCATATCATCTCTTCAGGAGAAAAGAGGAACTGCTTAATCCAATAACCAGCAATTGCTTGATTCAGCATGACGGGACTTGAGCACAAGAGAAGGAGCTTGTTTAATTATTATTCAAAGTGCTATGGTAGCAAAGCAGATACATCACCTAACCACCACATCCAACAACCTCTCACAGTGGTGGTAACAGGGTTACAAATTACTATCGAACAAGCAGCAGAGATATTCAGGTTCAAACCCAGTAGTCTGAATACACAGTTTCATCAATGACAAATAATAACCCAATAATCCCCAAATCATCTTTGCAGGATAAAATAGGTTTAACGTATAATCAACAATCGCTGGATCCAGCATTACAGATCCTGAGCATGAGAGGAGGAACTTATTTAATTAATAAATAAAGTGGATCCATTAGTCAAAAAGGTAGATACACCAGTTAACCACCACGTTCATCAACCTCTCACAGTGTTCATAATGGGGAGTACAAATTACAATTGAACAAGCAGCAGAGAAACTCTAATTTATCTACTTCTTTGCAAACAATGCTGAGTACTGTCTACCTGCCAAATAAACTTTGTAATCTAATTTTTACACCTAAACATAAATCGAGGGGGCATTTTGATAAAATCAATAGGGACAATATGCTTCCATGGTGCAAGAAATCCCTTCTCTAAGAAACATGAAATCGTCTGACATCCACTCAGTTACCTTTTTAAGTGTCTTAAATCCTGTCGGGGAAGAACCGACAGTCAATGGCTGGGCAACCAACCAGCTTGCGGAACTTGTGTGAGTAGAGAAGCAGGTGTTTGCAAAATGGAGCAATGAAGTCTCCAGAGATGTGGATGAAGCCTACCCTCAATTTCTCTTGTTCTGTACTCAGAGAAAAGTAGTTGCCATCTAGATAGTCCAGGAAAACAGAGTTTACAACAGCAGACCAAGAGATGTAGCAACAATTTATAGCCTCAGCCAGCATCGATATTGAGAAGGGCTTGAAGCAATTCGGTCACATTGACAGGGTGGACAAGATCTAGGCGCAAATGGCCATGGCAGGGCTGTACTGCCTGAGAAACAACTCCAACATGCAACAATAGACTGGTCTTGGCTTTCGGGTGCCCTACAATGTGCTTCACAAAGGAATTTGAATAACTGAAAGAATAATCACTTAGTTGAGTGTTACCCTATGGTGAGCCTATCTATTTGTGCCTGGAGCATAGAGGATTTTTTTTTTTTTAAAACACCCTTTATGGAGTTTTATACCTTTACCCGCTGATACATTATGCAACAAAGGTTTGCATGGGTACATCAGGTATTCAAATAGAAAAGAGGAGGGTAAACATCCTACGTAGGCTAACCTATGCCCCAACGTCTCCCCTTTCCTCCACCCTCCCCCGAATTGTATTGCTTTCCAGTCCCCAAAATGTGTCCACACGGTGCCCCAATGCCCTCAGACACTAGTGAGTAACAAACAGAGGGTTAATGTCTTTGACTAATGAGGATCTTTCTGGTGGGACGGAGAGTCCCTCTTCAGGCAGGCAGGGGTGTAGTTTCATCATACAATCCGTACCAGTGCCCCCTCAGGCGAGGCCAGAAGCAAGTCAGACTCAGGGGCAGAAAGATCCTTTAGAAGTGTCTCCCAGGGCTGGGCAGCCTCCATTGTACCAATCCCCCACTTGACTTCCCGTTTTGCTAACACATAAGCCAGATCTTGGAACTTACCTGTGACTTTTGTTATAGGGGTATGAGGAAACCAGCTCAGGAAGTGACCCGGAGTGCATGGAATATCTTTTTCTATGATCGTCCCTATCATTTCTGTAATTCCGTCCCATATTCGCACAAGTGTGGACAAGCCCATAGCATGTGTAAGAGATTAACGCCTACCTCTCCCCACCTTGGGTACTCTGCCCCGCCACCAAGAAATATCTTGCTATCTGTTCTGGGGTGAGGTATGCTCTATGAAGAACATAGTAATTATAGATTTAAAACTAGCATTTCTGCAGACCCTTGGGACCATAGAACATTGAGGGTTAATTCATAAAACTGAGGATGAAGCCTTTCTAGCTTATAATAAAACCTTTCAAGTGGTGATTTTTCAAGAAACCTGGGCTCAAGAGGTATTAGACCTTCCGGTATTCTTAAGCGTCTGTAAACCGACGGCAAGGAGTCACATATCAGGCCGCTCAGCTGGTGGCTTAACGATCTAGTTAGTGGCCGAACTTAATGTCAGAATAGAGGAAATTTGCACTAACCACCCTAAACTGCAAGTAGTAAAACCTTTGGAATATTCCTCTACCAGTGTATTTCCCCTGCTCGTACTAATTATTTATATACATCCCTCCCTAGCAAAAAATAAAGAAACCATTGATTGTTTACTGTTTATTTTTAATTACCATTTTACAACAAACCTGATGCCTCATCTTAATGATCGTCAACTTTAATATGAATACGCTGCAGGAAACAATCAGGGATCAAATAGTGGAAACATTTGATCAGACCTGGCATATTCCTTAATTTCCACCTTAATTGCAGAGGAAGGATGCTAGTGGGCAACAATTTATACATGAGGTGGAGCATCGGAGTTTGAAAGTCTTGAATGGTTGTGTCGAACTGGATATTACGGAGCATCCTTCTCACCGATCTGGCAAACTCTAATTCAATCATTGACTATCCTTAGTTTCCCATCCTTTTTTTCATATGGTACTCAGTTATGCCCTGGGGAGTAGGCTGGTAAGTGATCACCAACCACAAAGGATTAAACTTACATGTCTCCTTGCATGATCTAGCCCAGCCGGATATTGGCACAGCTTCCAGTGGGAAATGACACGTGACAACCCTAAACCCACTGGCCCATGGAAAGGAAATTATTCTACTTGAAAAAAATGATAAAAATTCAACTTCAAGAGTGTATCTGCTGGCCACTTTGCTTTTGAGGAACGTGGGTAATGGGGAAAAAAACTGCAAAAGCAGGCTGCCCCAAATCCAATTATTACATATGGTTACAGTAAAAGAATGACTTACACTCCTCTTTGCACATGAATCGATCTTGTTTCACTGCAGAACCCAACTTGCTTCAGATCTGGAATTTCCTGATTTTTAATATCTATTAACTTCCCATTTTCTGCATCAGATTCATATAGTGTAACTGATGCCTCCAAAAAGTCCTAAAACGCAGAAAGAAGTAATAGTTAATATTTGTAGGCATTTCATTCGGTTCAGAACTCCTGCTCTCTGTTGGCCAGTAATACATGTAGGTTGCACAGTCTTTTGCACAAATAGTAGGAGACTGCAGAAAAATGAAAATCTCAACATTCTTAATTCTGCATCTGGTGCAGAAGGAGCACATTGTATCTGCTACAATAGGAATGCCAGGGCCCACCTCTGTGCATCCCTGAGGCCAATGATGATCGAAATAGAGCAGCAGCGGAGGAAGCTAAGCACTGTCCAAGCTTCTTGTAGAGCTGTGCTTCCAGTTCTATCAAGAAGTCGGAGAGGGGATGAAGTGGGTCTTTTACTTTTAAATCCAGGCCCTGCTGCTCTGTTTGACTCCTCACTAGGAATCATGCCTTGACACTTCTTATTTCCAGTGCTATATTCCCGACCTGCTACTGAAAGGTAGGAATTGCCATCAAATCAAGAAAAGTAAGCAAAAACAACCCAGTGTATTTTCTCTCTGCATGTGGGACAAAGTACATGTACTTGGCTGTGTTGTGAGTGAAAGTGAATGAGACTGACTGATGAAGAGAGTGAGTGTGTGTTATAGTGTTTGTGAGTCAATGAGGCACACTGAGTTAGAATCACTGGGAGAGTAAAAATAAGTGAGAGTGAGTGCATGGGCGTTAGTCAAGGAGTGTGAGCGAGTTAGAATGAGCTTGTGAGGGGCAGTGAGAGTTAGCAGGAATATGGGAGGGGGTAGCTGTCAGTGGTGCAGCAGGGTCTGCTGAACCAAGGCCCGGAGGACTACTAAATACCAATTACTAAAAAAAAAGCACATGAACACCAGGAGTCAAAGCAGACCCTCCCCTCTACATCAGCAGTTGTGAGATTCATTTAGTGTGAAAGAGTGAATGTGTGTAAAAGTATTTGTGAGTGAAAATCAGTAAGTGTCAGAGTACGTTTGTGTGTGAGTGACAGTGATTGGGAGTATGAGTGAGAATGGGTAAGTGATGGGAGAGTGTGAGTGAGTTGGAGGGATTGAGAGAATAAAAGAGGGAGAGGGAGTAACACAGTGCAAGTGAATAAGAGAGTGCTTGTTAAGCTTCTGAGTCTGCCCCTAGCCATGGAATACTTGAGATAATTCTGGGCTTATGTGGGCACAAAAAAGTAACATCTTAAAACTGGCATATTGTAGGTAAATTCCAGTATAAGTGATGTCACCCAAAGTTAATGCTGGCATATTGAAACCAATTAGTGGCCTTCGAGGGGGCCACTCAAGGCACACTGGGGGGTGGGAGCTGGGTTGGGAAGCAATCTATGAGAAAATGCTGACTGACATGCTAGAGGTAATTTTGCATATATGGGTCACTATGGTATATCTGCAACATCAAAGGCAAATTGTGGTACCTGCATAGTGTATGTAATTCTTGGCAAATTACTGGCATTGACATACTGGGGTAATTGTTATTATACAGGGTGACAGGATGGAAATTTTGATAAAAATAAAGTGAACCTGTGGTAAGCCTGATAGTGATAAAACACAACCTTGTTTTACAAAGTAACTCCGTCCAAGGCCAGATGTCCCTCTTCTGACTCAGATCCAAAACCTTTCCTAACCATCACAGACTAAGCACAAGTCTGTGCGGCGTGGCACTACTACCCACGGCCCTCATGAATTGAACTTTGGTGGGAGAAGGTGCGCAGTAATCCTGTTTTGGCTGATGTACTACTATTGAAGTTCTACTACTCGAAAATGCATTTGTTACAGCTAAAATAGGGTCACAGAATTGTCCAGATGCGAAAATGTCTCTTGCAGCTACCAACCAGCATGCCCTGCAGCAGGGATGAGTGGGCTGCTACACAATTACAGAGAAAAGTGAATGGCACACTGATACATTTACATGCAAGAGGTGAGTATTTCTGCAGCCGTATCCTGGGAGTTGAGTATTCCTCAACACCAGAAGACTACTGCATGGCAAAATTAGATGAAGAAGTAAATGTCTGCTTTCTTCCGTATTTCTGTTATGCGGTGCAATCCACATAGACATTGTGAAATGATGGAGTGCATCTGTTGTCTGTGCTCCCGTTACTGCCACCCCTCACTCGTGTTCCTCTGCCACTTTGTGGCCTATCTTATCTGTTTCCCCCTCTATTATAAATGTGTCACAATTTGTCACATCTTTTTGTTTCATCTCTATTTCTTCACTGTGTCACTGTCTTCGCGTCTCCAGTCTGTTATCCTTCTGCCATTCTCTCACCTCGTTTCATTGTTTTCCACCTTCTCTTATGAGTTTCTCATTATCATCCGTCTTTCACCCTCTTCTTTTCTTGTGTCGTTACCTGACCTCTACTTCCTGTGTCCACTTTTCATTACTCTTTTTACTGTGTCATATACATTTTGTTTTTATATAAATCATTTTATGAGCCCTCCTCCTGGAAATACCAGTAAAGTGATGGGTTTTTGGTCAGCCCCTAACACAAAGGCCCTCATTATGACTTTGGCGGTCTCTGAGCGAGACCGCCCGTCATATTATGGATACTGCCGGATTTCTGCCACACTTTGGGTGGATACCCAGCAGTAGCCATGCCGGCGGTCAGAGGCACCTGGGCCGTGCTACCACCTGCACCGCCCCGCCAGAAGGATGCCGCCAGCCATATTAAGCCCATTAATACAGCCTGGAGGGGCAATGCCCGTTCCCTGCTGAACGACCTCCTTGCCGGACAAGGTAAGTTGTACGTCCGACAGGGAAGGGGGGTGGTAAGTGGGAGGGTGGGGGTTGTGTGTGTGTGTGGTGTCTGCATGTGTGTGTGTGTGTGTGTGTGTGTGTGTGTGTGTGTGAATGCGTCTGTTAGTGTTGTGGTGTATGTTTGGTTGTATGCATGTGAGTGGATGCATTTATGAATGTTACAGTGAGTGAATGTCTGCATGTCAGTGTGTATGCGTGTGAGCATGTTAGTGTGTATGCGTGCCTGAATGCGTGTGAGTATGTGCAAGTGGATGCGTGTATGGAAGTGAAGGTGAACTGGTGTATGTGTGGTGCGTGTGTGTATGTATGTGGGGCGGAGGGGGGTGGGGAGGTGTTGGATGCTGTGACTTTAGGGGGGTTGGGAGTGGGGTGTGGGCGGTGCACTGCAACTTCAGGGGGCGTGGGGGCACTGTGGCTTTTACAGGGTGTGGGTGTCAGGTGATTGCTGGGGGGGTGGAGGGGGGAGCCATCTACCGGTGACAGGGAAGGAATTCAACAATGGTTTTCGTGGCGGTGCTCATTATGCTGCCAGCGGTCTTCTGTGGACCACTGGGTCGATGATGAACATCTCCGGCCTGGCGGTTCATACCACCATGGCGGTATGAGTGGAGATGTGGTGGGTTGCCAGCGGCCAACCAGCCACACTCAATGTGGTGGTATACACTGCAAGCCTGATACCGCCACAATGACCATGGCGGTGAAAAGACCACCAGGGTCATAATGAGGGTAAAGTATGCAGGAAAATTAACTCCTTTATCCCACTTTCTTTTTACATTTTTACTGGGACAACCCAGTACCTCTTCTTGTTGAGGAGCGTGCTTGCTCTCTGCACTGTAATTCAAGATATACATTTGTGCCTCACCATTTTCATCATTCACCAGTCCCACTGATAACTAGTCAAACTGCATCCTTCAAACGAAACTCTTAAAATCGGTACTGAGTTACAATGTGTGTTGTATTTTTAAATGGTGAGACGTGTCAAATATGTCCGAATTCTTTAAGTTGCGGCCTCACGTTTCTTAAAACAACATCGTTTAGTCTATGAATTAGACGACTTCAGAACTACAAGCAGTCTTTTAGGAGTAAGCCTAAAATTAAAATTTTGGTTTAACAAGGAGTTTTGTTCAGTTTAAAGGTCATTATTTTAAGTTTTTTTTATTTTAAACATGCTGTTTTTTAAGCAGGGCTATTAAAAGTAGGCATTGGATGGCTGAATTTAGACCAGAATTTTTATTATAACCTTTGATCATGTAAACAAATTATATGGCACCTGCAATTCGCCCTTTGATAGTATCTCCTTTAGCTAGTTCTGCGCCACAGCAACCATTCAGAATAGACCTAGGTGTTTAGGGGGTAGCAGTCCACAGATAGGTATGCCCCCTGGGATGTCCGGGGGATGTGGTAAATTCCAGGTGACTGTTCAATGGTTTTTGGGCTATTTTAGTAGTGGGTGGAGCTTAGGCCATTGGTTTAATCTTTTTGGGATATAGGCCATCATTTTAGGTTAGGTGACCTGATGGCTTTCAGGGAGGCTGGTGTAGGGAAACCTTTTCAGAGAGGGTTGCAGTGGGTGCCTGGGCATGTTCACTGTTTTATATATCCTCGTGGAATGTGGTGGCGGCAGGCAAGGTGTGTATGTACCTGGGGCCAGTCGCAATTTCAGCGTGTGGCTCCTGTTAGAAAAATCATGTGAGGGATGGGAAGGCCTGCGGCAGGTGGCAACTGGGAAGCAGCAGCAGGAAGAGTGCAGGTGGAGCTAAGGGCAATCAGGTGTCTTGTGCAGTGCAACAGTGCTGAGGTGATAGACGGGGTGAGGCAGAGCTCGGAGGAATCAGGAAAGTAGTGCGGGCCTAGAGCTGGACGGACCTGCACCGCCAGGACATCCTGTTGGCATGGGGCAAGGGCTTAAGGTAGAGTGGGAGGAGCTTGGTGGTTAGCGCATGGTGCACAACCACAAAATGAGCGGAAACTCACCCGGGGAGTCAAGAGAAGACATGGATAAGCTGTGGCAGCAGGTTTCCCTCAGAAAAAGGGAATAGATATCAAGGGCCTCACATGCCTTACTGTCACGGTGTGTAGGTGTGACAAGCCGGGGAAGGAATGAGAGCTGGGAGCAGAAGGTGAACTTGTTCCACCACAGGTAGGGAAGCTGGGCGGTGATAGGTAGGTGTCAGCCAGCCAAAGGCAGGCCTCTACCACCGGCAGTGGTGCGGTATATAGGTCAGTGGCAGCACTTTTGGATTGGAGTGAGGATGAAGGGTTAGGGTCAGCAAGAGGCAGTGTGTGTAGGCACATAGGCATGAGGAAAGAGGGCAGCAGGTTGAGGAGGTGAAGCAACCCAAGAGGATTTACTTCCAAAGGGGGTAGTTCGTAAGAGAGAAAATGGGCAAGTCTGATTAATACAGCTTTTATCCTGGCCCAAAGGGGGTTCCGTAAATTATTTTATGTCAGAGGATCTGGCCCGTGTTTCTTACTCTTTGGTAGATGTGGCAAAGTCAGTAGTAGAAAAGGTGGGCAGAAGAGCGGAAATGGCTAAGAGCGACATTGCGTTGGCCTTTTGGTTGCTCCTGTACATCTGGAGGATTTACTATGGCTGGGGATTCTAGTTAATGGACAGTAGAATGTGGACAAGACATTGCCAATGGGGTGCACAATATCTGGTGCCCTATCCGGGTGTGCTCATTCTTGCAGTGGTCCATGGGGCACGTTTATGTGACATGCTGTTTGGATGATTTTTTTCTTTGTGAGCGAACAGGGCTCGGCGGACTGCCAGCAGCCGCTGGAAAGTTCTCAAACGCTCATGGGGGACATCAGGGTCTCGTTGACCCCTGATAAGACCATTGGTTCTGTACCACTCTGACATTTCTGGGGACTGACCTTCAATCTGTGGCCATGGAAGTGCTTCTCCCAGAAGGCAAGATGTTGTTGATGAAGCTGTTGTTGGATACTATGCTGACAAATGTGAAACTGAAGTTGAGGAAGGTACAGGTGTTACTGGGTCATTTGAAATTTGCCTGTAGATTGGTGAGGCAGGCAGGACTTTCTGTAGAAGGCTTGGTATGTCACTGTCAGGCCTTTTTATTATCCATCATTGTTTCCGTTTGTCTGCAGGAGTGAAAGATGACTTACGGATGTGCCAATCCTTTCTGGAATCGTTCCCTTGCTTAGTCTATCAGATCTTTTCCGATGTGGCAGACGGAATGGGTTAGGAAAGTTGGCAGGCATAACTTGTATGGGGAAGTTGCTGTGGGGGGCTAGGAGCCTTGCACAGTAGAGCTGTGGAAGAGAATTTAGGATGTTTGGGCCAGGGGAGTGGGCTGTGCAGCATCTAAGAGAAAGCTGTTGACTTGACACTTGTTTGGCAAGGGTATACAGACTCTGCCCACGGTTTTCAGAAAGCTAAGGAGACTGAGCTATTTACCACATTGATGACATGGATGTTGTTGGGGAAATTTGGGTGTCGGAATTGTTAGGGTAAGGGGGTGCAATAGGGTGCAGTGGAAGAGGTGGTGACACGTGAGAACCTGTTGGAAGTATTGTTATGCAAATCAAAGACAGACCAGAGGGTGACCGGTAAGAAGGCATATCATGTAAGACTTTTGCTGCCTGGTATACTAGGGGAACAAGCTGCGGGCCAATGAAGGGGAGAGTAGTGGGGAGCATATTCTTACACAGAGATGGCCTAGGTTGCATTTCAGTTACTGGCAGTGTTCCGAAAGGCACTGGTGCACTTGGGGTGGCAGAAGGAGAGTATGGGGACACATTCTTTTTGTATATTGATAGCAATGGAGGCAAGCAGGAGAGGTTGGAATTGGACAGACATGCATCTGGGGTGGGGGTGGTCCTCTGACTGTTATAGGCGGTATGCGAGATATGACTAGGAGGATCGTTAAGATCAGGGTACAACGCAGGTTCAGTTCAGGGTCTGGAATTTGAGGACCTTTGCACCTGGATCATGGGGCATTCATTTGTTATGTGGGCGGAGAGTCAAGCAGCAAGGAGAGGCTACAGAGTTAATTTAGGATTCAACCCTTGGTTATTCTCAGTTAGTTATCATGGGAAAAGAGATATACATCGGAAAGAGTTGCTGCTGAGTCTGAATAGTTTTTTGAGGGGGCAGCAGTGTTCCGATGTGCTGGTAATTCATCTTTAGGAGAGTGATTTGGTGGTTGAGAAAGGTTTTAGCACTGGTGTGTGCTATGAAACAGGATTTGAGGGATATTAAACAGCAGAGGGCAGTGTGTTTTGTCCTTTAGATGGAGTTCATCACTAGCTGGTTTTGGCGTGAAGCTCACAGGCTGCAAGCTATTGACAAAGCCAGATGACGATCAACAGAGAAACAAGGAATTTTTGTAGAGGTTATGGTTTTGGTAGAATTGAGTATAGGTATTTGAGGTATGAGAGTGTGGATTTTGTTCATCAGAATTGAGTGCATCTTTCCCAATATGGCATGGATTTGTTACAGCTTCATGAGGTGTTTGGAATGAACCCAAAACATACATAGGTTTTAAGGGCCATGCCTGGTGGCGAATGGTGGGGTGGAGTTGGCAGAAAGTTATGAAGGGGGGGGAGAGGGGGCAGAAAAAGTCTGTCAGTGAGGCCTTTTTGTGAGTGGCGGTTGGAATGGGGTTCGCTAATTTTATTGTTTTTGCCATCTATAAACTAGGCTGAAAGGGAGGGAGTGAACAGGCTCACACTTGTACAAGGCAGTAAGAGAAAGATTACACTATAGGAAGTTAGTTTAGTTAAATGTTAATAGATGCAGTGATAAGTGGTAGGAGAAGTTAAAAGTCACAATTGCAGAAGTTCAGTACAGTAGGATGTAGATAGTTACAGGGTTACCGTAATGAGGGGCACATTTAGGGTTGGGGGAGTGGAAGCATATAGGTGACTATTTTGTATAGTGAAGCATTAGTTTTGTAAGGCAGAATGACTAGGATAATGTGTGAGGTGCGCCTGTTTCAATAAAAAGGCCTTTTTCACATACAAAATCACTGTCAGTGGTTTTTGGGGTACCTCTCTTACCCAATGCTAGCTGGTTTGAATGGCAATTAGTAGCACACGTGTTGCAATGTTTTGTTCTGTGGGACACCTTTATCTGCTACTTTTATAATCATTATGCAGGCAGTGAAAATACTTGTTTGAATGGGCATACTATTTCTCCTGTTAAACTAGAACGGTGAGTCATAACTTTGGAAAACAATCCGTTGACTCTTGTCAAGTGGCTGTGCCCTACAAAACCTCTTTTGACAGCTTAGTCTAATTAGGGAAAGGCTTATGCAAAGCAGTAGTTTGGACTCTCTCTGTTCATGGACTCGCTCTGTTCATACAAAGGAGGTTTCACCTCAGTTGCAAATGTCAATTATAGAGCTATACTTCACATATGGGCTAGCTAATGCTTTGGAATAAGTAGTACCGACAAAGCATAGATTTTGTCGTTGAAACTGATATAGCTGCCTTAATAGGTGTTACCGCTGAACCTAGGGAGAATTTACTATGCTTAACAAGCTTTGTCCATTGCTCAACTATTTTGTAGAATACTGCAAATAGAGTGGGACCTTTCATAGGAACTGTTTTATTACAGTTATATTAATTTGTTGGCAACAATGGCCATATGAGATAAACGGATTTGTGTTGCATTATTTGAATGCTCAGAGTAAAAACTGTCAAAAACAATGTAATAAGGTCCACTGATGGGTCGAACACACGTATCATCACAACTTTAACTGTAGCCAGTTACCGAGATAACTGCAATTATGCTATTATCTTTGCCAGTAACAACGTTGTTTGCTGAAAGTAAACCAATCTGCTCAACATAACTTATTTTAATTAAAAAAACTGGGACAGGGTAAGTGATTTATGGGCACAAAACAAGCGAAAAGAAAAAAAAAAACTGAAATCCGTAAACAGACACAAATGGTAGTAATACTCACAGCCTGTAAATACCGGAAAGACAGCACAGCATCGTTAACTCCACCCCAGGCATGCCAGTCAGCATATTCCCCTTCTTCTAGCAGGTACTGGCGCCCTTTGTATCTTTCATGGTCGTAGGCAACCCACCTAAATCACAAATTCACACAATGGCAAATAAGAAATTGAATACATTCATCACAGTCTTGTCAGTTCAAAAAGCATCTTGACAGGCCTGGAAATACATTAAATTCTATATTTAACAAAATGTAGATTTTTAGTATAAATCTTGAGACAATACAATGTGTGACTGGCGACCTTTTAAATTAAAATTATAGTTTTACATCTTAAACTATTTTAAGAATGACTGCTGGAATTGATTGCATCCATTTTACAGGTATACATTAGTGGGCTTGGGAGAAATAGTATACATTCAAAGTTGGTGTAATGTAAATTGTTGTACTGGTAATAAGTGCTTGTTGTTTATAGGTTCTACTAGGAATCACTACCATGAGTACCAGATCTGAGGATACACTGCTCTTTCTTTACAGCAGTGAAAAAATAAAAGTTGTTATTTCAGTTATGGCATCAATCAGGAAAATGAAGGCCCAGGATTCCAGAGATTTAAAAAAAAAAAACATCTTTATTGATTTATTACTGTAACAATGTAAGAACATGTCACATCTATACCACTGATATAACACAAGTGCACTATTCTAGACAAGACTTCAACTAATCATTCCCTTAGCATATTGCACATTCCAGGGAGTTCCACGTTTGGCTGCAAATGTCTTATGAGACATCACAAAATCCCCTCAATTTACCCCACACTTAATTATACTTGGCAGGACATCCTCGCATCTCATAGACCAACTTCTCCTGTTGAGCATATCAGTCTACCCTCCACCTGAACCTGGCTAGTGTCGGGGCTTTCTCTGATTTCCAATTGGCAGCAATGTCACGCTTCGCCATCAAGAACGCCGTCCCCAGAAAGGCATGGTCAGCCCTATTATTCCCCACTCCCTCCAGGACACCTAAAAAGATTGACAACTGAGCCATCCCCAATTCTACAGTCAGCACCCTGGAAAGATCAGGAGTCACCGCCTGCCAGTTATCTTCTATGCATGGGCAAGTCCAAAACATGTGGTAAAAATCAGCATTGGGTCGTGAGCAGCCGGGCAGGCAGAGTGGGCCAGGAGGCCAGCCTACTGCATTCTATCAGGGGTAAAGCATGTAGCATGCAAGTAGTATGTTTGTATTAGACAAAGGCGGAGGCTATGGTTTGACTCCTTGGGGCCATCAAGGCATCCCGCCAATCTTACTCCTGTATCTGCCCTAACCAACCCTCCTATCATCCTCTGAGACTCGTGAGGGATCCCATCATGTTGGTGATCAGGGTACAATATATTCAGGGCATCCCGCCCCTGCCCAGACCGCCCATCAGCACCTTCGCCTCCACTGGGCCAAACTCATGGAGGACTGTGCCAGCCTGGATATGGATACCCAAGGCATGTGAGTTGCAGGTATTTGTGGAATTGAGTATTTGCGAGAGAATACTGTTGTTGCAGCTCCTGAAAGGATAACAAGTGAGTGCCCGCCCAGACATTTCCCAAAAGTGAAATGCCTACGGTATCCCATTTGTGAAAGCCTTCCAGAGCAGAGACCTCTCAGAGCCATGCTCCCCGCCACATGGGGGTCTGTTGGGTGAGGTTTGCCTACCATCCTGTTTCCCACTAGGCTGCTCTCTACCCCGTAAGCGCCATCTTCATCACTTCAGGAATCTCCCTGGGAAGAGGGGCACCCTACAACAGCTCTAGGAGCTTGGGAAAAGTCAATGTCAGGAGTTCAAGCTGGTACATCAAGTCTGACCATCCACCTCCCAGCCAGTCGTTAAGTACCAGTAATTGTGTGGCTTGATAATAAAGATATTGGTTGGACATTCCCAAATCACCTTCATAGATGTCGCACTCAGAGATGTGAAATGCAATTCGGGGGCGGGAGTTATACTACAGAAATTACCTTGTCACTGAGTCCATTTCCCTAAACCATCGTTTGGATAGCTGATGGGGAAATTTCTGGAGAAGGTAAAGAAGGCGAGGTAGTATCATCATCTTGAATAGGGCTATTCTCCCCAGAACATTAAGAGGTAGGGTTTGCCATCTTCTAAGGTCTTCCCTAATCTTGCAGTTGAGCGGTGTAATGTTGAGGGACTATGCCAGTTCCGGCACTAGGGCAATAGTGATACCCAAATATCGGAAGCTATTACTCTGAACAGGGATATGGTCTGGCCCATCATCGCAATCTATTGCGGGGTGCAGCGGATCCAGCACAGATTTGCTCTTTGTTACGGGTCAGGCTTGAGGCTTCCGAGAAGAGATGCACAAGCTGTAGTCACCGGGGCCCGCCACTGGCTGGATTGGCCAGGTATAGGAGTACATCGTCAGCGAAGCGGTCATCCCATCTGGTGGCCCAAGCCCAGCCGCTAACAAGCAGGTCCTCGCTTATGATCTTCACCAGTAGTTCGATCGCTAAGACAAAAAGAAGTGGGGATAGCAGACAAGCCTGACGAGTCCCACGATGGATAGAGAAGGGATCTGAGACTACTCCGTTTACCTGCACTCGGGTTAGAGTAGAGGAGCTGCACCAGTCTCTGATACCTAGGGCCGATTCCTGCTTTTATTAGCACCTGGGAGAGATATGATCAATCAACAGTGTGAATGCTTTTTCGAAGTCTATAAGGAGCAGCACCAACTGTGGGGCAGAGCACGGCGGTAGGCCAGAGCTGCATGAAGCCCCTGGAGGCAGTGCCGTGTACTTTTGTCTGGCATAAATCCACATTGATCTGGGTGGATTAGAGAATGTAGCACAGTCTTTTAGCCTGGTGGCCAGTATAGTGGAGAAAATCTTGACTTCAGTGTTGAGGGGCGAGATGGGGCGATAGCCAGAACTGCACAGTGGTGTGGTCGGGACTTCGGAATCACTACAATCACGACTTGGTCAAGTTCCAATGGGAAACTTCTTGTTTGCTCAGCTTCAGCATATAGATTTAACAAATGTGGGGCTAGCTGATCCCTAGAATTGCCATAGAATTCCACTGGGAAACCTTTGGGGCCCAGTGTCTTGCTGGGGCCAACGAGGAGATAGCAGCAGAGATTTCATTCAGTATAATGGCTTCATCCAGGTTCTCCCGTCCTGTGACAGAGATTTGGGGGGAGGACAACATCACTTTGAATCGGGGCCTCCAAATCCAAAAGGGGTCGCAGTCACTCCACATAAAGCCCAGCACAGTAAGTGGCAAAGCCCTGGGCAATGGACCGTGGCGTCTTACAAGAGCTGCCCGAGTTGTCAATGATTTCGGGGACAATGCTGCCATATAGAGCCTGGGATGCCAGCCAGTACAGCTGCTTGTAGTTCTTGTCCTCCTACCGATATATTCAGGCAGTTGAGGCTCGCCACAAGTGCTCCACAGATTCAAGATTAAGATGAGGGATGTCTTTCCTAATCAATCCCAGTTGCCTGGTAATAGTGGCATAGTTGGTAGGAGAGAATTGCATTTCAAGCCGTAGCACCCGGGCCTCAAGTTCCCCCACCTGTGGCTCTTAGAGCACACTCTCACCCTGAGTAGAAGCAGAGCATGTCCTCAAAGGGTGGTCTTGCAAGCAGCCCATAGAGAGCCCAACGATCGCACTGAGGCAACTTTATGTGCAAAACAGTGTGTGAGTTCCTCATTCAGGGCCTGGACATGGGCGTCGTCCTGAAGGTGCCAAGCATTCAGCCGCTACATGGGGCGCTGGGTCCTGTCAGGGTCAGCTATCTGCAGGAGAAGTGGCACATGAAATTCCATGTGAGAGTATCTGCATGTCCGTGACCAAGAGGACGTCAGGGGTTGGCATGAAGAGGAGATCTATTCTTGCATGCGTATGATGCGCTGCTGAGGTATGCGTATATTACCTTATTCTTGGGTGCCAAACCCGCCAAACATCACAAAGGTCCAGATCATCCACCCAACGGTGCAGCTGTTTGGCTCGGGTGCTCCGACCCACTGACAGGGTTGCCAGAGGCATACACTTCCAGCTTCATAACTGCGGTGAAGTCACCACCCAAAAGTGTCAATAGGGGCGGGGAGAATTGTTATATAACTTCTTGGAGAGTATCTAAGAACCGCTCCAGTGCACCTGGGGGGATATATACACTCAAAAGTTGAACCGGTTTGCCATTAAGTGACCCAGACACAGCCACATATCGACCCTGCAGGTCTAGCTTAACTGTAGTGGTCACCATGGACAGCGAGTGATGAAGCAGTACTGCTACTCCCATGTATCCCCTGGAAAAGCCTTCATGTTATACCCTATTGTATCTACCACGCAAAAGCATGGGGCATCAAGTGCCCATCATGTGCATCTCTTGGAGCAACAACATCAAAGGGGTGAAGTGACGGATGGCATTGATCACATCTAAGAGGCTGCTGACATTCCAAGAAATAACTCTTTCAAGGAGCCCAGGAGTGTGCAAGGGTGCAGTATTTTATTGCATTTAAGACTTCACATGTGTTAAGGGTCACAAAGGTAATAGGCCCGCGGGCCGAAGTCCCTCTATGAGAGTGCATATAAAGGAGTCCTAATGGCATAACGTAACCTCCTAAAAGAAAACTGTTAATACATAAGAAACACAATTGTGACTTACTCTCTAAACTTAATGCAAATACTTTCTCAATCTCCCCCCAACTGCCCCAACCCCAGACTTCCATCCCTGAAGCATCTGTCGCCCAAGAACACAACCTCCAACACAAAACAAAGGTGTCCATAATAGGTGTGGAGCGGTGGACCCATCCATAAAGTAGGAGTTCTGCAATGAAGCCCGTCACACCTGCATTGTCTGCCAGGGGATCTCCCTCCATATACATGGGATCGCTGTTGATCGCTCGCCCTATAAGGGGGAGGGAGTTTGGCTAAGGCAGTAGATTGCTTGGTCTGGCAATAGCTGCTCCCCCTTCGCACAACCGGATGGGTCCAGCCCCAGGAAAGACAAGAGCCCGCGGGGTCTGCCCCAGGCGACTGAGACGCACCGCTCTGTTTTCTCCGGCGGGACTGAGTGCAACCCCACCTGCGTCTCGGCCCCAGCGAGCTGCCTCACCTGGGCTGTGGGGGACCCCCTGGGTGGGGTTCCCCTCGGACAACATGGTGTTCCTCAGTGAGCTAGTCCCAGGCAGTCTCTGGCAAGTCAAAGAAAAAGGATTTTCCATTCAGCAGGACCTTGAGGCGTGCGGGGAGCAAAAGCATATAGGACAGCCTCATCGCTGTGACCGTTTGCTCGACAGCTTCGTATTAGCGGCGATTATTCTGTACCTCACACATATAGTCAGGAAAATTTAGAATTTTTGAGTTTTCCCACTGAAGAACAGGCTGCGCTCTGGCTTCTTTAAAGATGACATCTCGGTTTTTAAAATTAAGGAACCTTGTGATTATTGGTCTCCTTTGCCACCTCAGAGGAGGCCTAGGTGCTAGTGTTCTATGGGCCGGCTCAGCTGCAAACCAGGAGAGAGTGTATGGTCTGGCAGCCAGGTTCGAAGCCATTGTTCCAAAAACCCAGTGGGCTGGGTCTTTTTTGTCCCCTCTGGGAATTCCCCGAAGTGCAGGTTATTGCATCTGGAGCAATTTTCAGCAGCTTTGGCCCTGTGATGAAGTTCGCCTGTGTGGGTCAGCAGCTAGGCAACTTTAGTTTTAAGGTCCGTGACCTGATCCTCCAAAGCTGAGACACGGTCTTCCACCTCTCTGATGAGGCCCACTGCTGTCCGCACTTCACCAATCTTAGTCTCTACGACTTGTTGCGAGGACTGAATAGCCTGCATGATGGTGTCTAGCCTCTCTACCACGGGGTTCCCCTGCGTCGCAGTGCTAGTTCCCTGAGGGCACGTCTGGGTAGTGAACTGATCAATACGTTGCTAGGACACTGGTGGCTGTCTACTGAGTCTATCTTTCCTGCAGCTGGGTGAACCCAGGTGCTGTGGACCTAATGCAGTATTGCTTTGTTACTGCGCCAATGGTGGGGCCATCTAGCAACGACTACCAGGGGGTTTTAGCTCAACCTCCTATACCACAGCTTTGCACTTGGAAGTATTCGTTTTGCCCTTTTCAAGGGAACGGTCTCTGCTCTGGAGGGTTTGCGGTTCCAGTCCAGCGGCTTGTGCTTTTGTGTGTCGACAAAGGATAAGAAGTGGGTGGGGCCCAGGATCACCCCGGATCAGTCACCCCATCTGGCCGCCCCTTTCTCACGCCAACAGCTCCTTTGGGTTTAACTGCGGGCCTATGGCTTTATTTTGTCCATGCAATCCAGTTCTGGCCAGCCAGTGCCACTCACCAGTAAGTTGGATGGGTGTCCGTTTGGGCTCGGTGGTTGTCATCGATCTCAGGCACATCACCATGCAGGCCATAGTGGTAGGAGACAATATGCAGCGCCCCCCCTCTCTGAAGTGGGGCGCCAGAACAGCCTGGCTTCTGTCTCGCGCCAGAGCGTCCTTCTCTCTGATCTCTGGTGTTCGCCCACGTAACCAGGACACATCGGGTCTCTTGGCCCCTCTCCGGCCCGGCTGCGGACCAAGTACTCACCCTGGTCCGTTCTCTGCTTCAGGCCCAGCGAAGAAAGCACACGGACCAATGCCTCACCAGGCACCTCTTCGTCATGGCCCCGCTATCGGCTGGGCCTTTCGTCTCCCTCGGAGGGGAGGGGGTGGAATCACCACAGTCTTACGTTTTGCAGGTAGTCAGTCTCTCCCAGCCACCTCTCGAGCAGCCTAGTCTACATGTGCAAATTGTCACGCATCACATCTCGGCCGCTCTCACCAGTCATGAAGCCTCAATCGGGCACTGCCGCTTCGGTCTCTGGCCTCTTGGACAAAGCGATCCCCTTCTGAGGTGCCCAGAGGGGGTTTAGTCGCTCCAGTAGGGGCGCTGGATGCGAGGTATCAGGGCTGGCAGCAGCGGATGACAGAGGTGTCCGGAGCACTCTTAAAGTGTGACCACCATCTTGACGTCCAAAGCCATGCCAGGATTCCAGAGATCTTAGAAAGGTGGCAACAGGGTGAACATCCATCTTGCCCAAGTTCTGCAGCATGTTGGATCTACACAGAATTAAAGTAACAGATGTGGTTTTTTTGTGTCTCTTCTCCTGCAACACCGGAGCACATGCAACCACCAACACAACGCCAACCACGTCTGGATATAAACAACTCCACTCCCTCCTGCTCAACGCTCGATCACTCTGCAAGCATGCCACCGAGATCTGGAACACCATTACCTTCCTCACCCCTGTTGTTGTCTTCCTCACCAAAACATGGATCAACCTGGCAACTGCTCCTGACATCGCCTTGGAAACACCAGACTGCTACAAGATGGCACACAGGGACCATGTCAACAAACATGGTGGTGGAATCACAATCATCCACAAAGAAACCATCCACTGCATCACTGCCACAGACAACACCAACCTGATCATGGAACACCTCAATTTCCAACTCCAGATAAACAGTAAAATCACCATCAGGGCACCCTATCCGACAGATGCTCAGGACCTCAGCCAAACTTCTGCAATGCCACCCCAGAATTAATCACCCTGCTCACCATCAATACCAAATACTACATCTTCCTCAGATACCTCAATTTTCACCATGACGACCCCAATGATGCCAACAACGCTAACCTCCTTGAAAGCATGAACAACATCGGCCTCACCCAAAAAGTCAGGGACTCTACACACTACGCAGGACAGACGGTTGACCCCCAACTTCACATCCAGCGACAGAGCCAAATAGGCCACGCCATCGTCCACTTCACCATCACAGGATCCCCCAAGCACTGCCTCAAAGCCACACCACAGCTGGAACACAGTATCAGAGAGCCAGTGGACCAATATTGTCAGCGCCACCCTTCCAAGCAGGACATTATCTGCAGCATTCATCAAGGCTCTCAGGCCCACACTGCTCAATAGCTACATAACCCCTTTGTCCAACACTGTCAGATCCCACGGAATGAATATCATATCCTACGTACACAACACCCAGCTGATCCTCTCACCAACAGAAGACCCCTCCAGCACTAAGGACAACTTTCGCAGGTGCAGGATGGGCATCCCCAACTGGATGAAAAATAACGGTCTAAAACTCTATACAGACAAAACAAAAGTGCTGATCTTTGGGAACAATACTTTCCTGTGGAATGACTCCTGGGGGACTACAGAAATTGGATCAGCACCCACCCCGACAGACCATGCAGGCAACCTTGACATCATCCTCGACAACAAGCTCTCCATGAAAAAAAACAGATCAACACGGTCTTCTCCGCCTGCTTCCTAACTCTTCGCATACTCCATAAGACTTTCAAATGGCTCACTATCAACACCTACCAAATTGACACTCAAGCCCTAATGACCAGCTGGCTCGACTACCGCGACGCTCCCTACGTAGAAGTCACCACGTGCCTCCTGAAGAGACTGCAGACAAACCAGAATTAACCAGCTTGACTCATTCTTGACCTCCCCAAACGGACCCAGGTCACCCCCCACCTGAGTAAGTTCCACTGGCTGCCCATTCATAAGAGATGTCAATTCAAGATGTTGATCCACACCTACAAAGCCCTTCACACTTAGCGACCAGCTTACATTAACAACCGCCTGACCTTCCAGCAACCCTCTAGACTCCTTTGCTCCACCTCCCTCTCCCTTGCGCACATCCCTACATCCACCGGAGCAACAGAGGAGGGCGCTCCTTCTCCCACCTTGTGGCGAAATCCTGTAACAACCTCCCCCTTCACCTTCGGACCTCATCCTCTCGTCTGGATTTCAGGAAAGGGCTCAAGACCTTGCTGTGCGACTGCACTAGCAGCTTGCTTTCAGCAACAGGACACCCTCATGGGTGATAAGCCACACTCTATAAATCCACCTGTATTGTATTGCATTACAATACAACAGTTATTAATGGGAGTCTTATTCCTAGGGGGTCCTAGTGACAACATCGACAACTCAAGCTTCTCTCTGATTCTCTATATAACCCTTAGTGCCTAACAGCCTGATTATAATGGACCAGCTTCACTCTATCACTCAAAATAGAGTAGCATCACCCAATCTAGGGTCCTCTATAATCTTTATTGAAGTTAGATCCATGAAAGATCATCATTGAAATGAAGGTTGACTTACAAAACGTAACATACAGTGGCCTTAATTTGCTGGACATTCATACAAAGATATGATTTTCCAAGTCACACTAAACGTGATGTACCTAATCAAAGACAACCTAACTGTCTCAGACCGAATAACATACTCTGTAACTAGCAATGTAAACTCAACAGACACTAGGAATGCCGGAGTCTAATTTAGTAGAATTATGAGATAATCCCCAAATGTATTCTGTAGTAACATGTTTCTTCTTGTTTCTCCCCAGTATGCATACCCTGTGAACCATGCATTTGTGTAGTGACTGCATGAAATCCTTGCCAAAAGTCCTATAGAAAGAACATACTTTTCTATGTTTGAAGCCTACCTTTTTCATTTCTTAGAAGGAAAATCTATGCTAGATTTTCTGTAGACCATTTTTGAGTTCTTCTTGTACTTTATGATTTATGTGCTTCTATTCTTACTTGACTGATGGTCCAGCTTATGTATTTTCTACTTATAATCTTCTGAGTAAACTTTTCAACTTAGACATTGTCTGTCATTCTTATTGAGAATGTTTACAGCTTCATCCTAATGTGTGCGATTTAATGTATAGAGACGTGTCCACCGGTGAGCACCGAAGTCTGTTAGGGACTACACCGCTCTTGGTCCAAGCAATTGGCGCACACTGGGCAAGTAAATGAGGCACAGGGTTGCGCATCAACACTTCTTGTAAGGAATCAGGTCAAGGAAACTCGTGTTATGAGTTGTGAATGAGCTCCCACAAGACCAAAGCAAACTGACGCACACATGTAAACTGGAGTTTGTGAGGTATACGTGGCTCTCTCTTGATGGCCTGGACAGCAGTAAAGCCTTTCCCAAAGGAAATACATGTTTTCTATGTGCAACAACAAGCAGGAAAACAACGCACTTAGGGGAAAAAAAAAAACATCCGAAATGCACAAAGTAAGTGGGTCAAAACAACAGGAAAATTAATATAGAAAATATCACAATAAAGCAGAAAATCAGGAATCATGTTTGACGATTTGCTGTCATCCAGTTAGCAAACTGATTATGTTATTAATGATCATTGTGCAAAGTTCACTTGACTGAACAATGATGATGAATAGCACTATAATAATGTATTGTATTCTATTATCAATGTATTATATTCTATTCCATTGTCACATTTCTGTAGTGCTTTCCTAGCCCCAGCCCAGCTCCAGGATGCATTCCGGTTGGTCAATTGGCACAGGTGGGAAACATTGGGTGGAGAGTAAAGTATTGATTGGTGTTTAGCTGTGCATAAGTGTGCTCTGGACTGGGCAAAGATTATGATTTATGGTCTGCAGAGTTGTTTTGGGAACACCAAAGTCTGTAAACCCTGTTTTTAAATCCAGGTGGCATTTTGATGATCCTTATTTTCAAATCTATATGGAGTTCACCCAAAGTAGTACACTTCTGACCTCATCTACTAATTTGGATTTCTTAACTCATTGTGAATACTGCTAGCATGAAGCCCTCACCATCTTGACTCTAACCTTTCTGAAATATTGAGTACTTTAAACACCTGCTGCAAATGCTATAATTACATAATTATGAGTCATTAGTAACAAAATGGTCTGAACGATATTTACAGAGTGAGGGATCTCAACATGTCTAATGAAAACAGTACTGACGCATAAATAACATATTGCAAACTTTGGTAGATCCAGATCCTCTTTACCAAGTGGGTACATAATTTCATTTGGGCCACCAGTGTAGCTTTGTTTGCCAGGCAAACCAAATACTCAGACTATTCAGTATGGAAGAAAAAAACAGCAACCAAAGTAGACACTGGGGAAAATTTAATTTTTTTCAACTGCTTACAGTCTTCCAGACAAAATATATATGCCACTGAGCTCTAAAATCCTTTTTAATCTTTGATAGTAAGGGCTATCCCTAATCTATTCCTCCTTACATTTCTAGAGAGGGGCTCAATAAAGAGGACAAACATAGGTGGAACTTCACAACCCTATTGGTCCCCACCCCGCTCAAATCAAGGACTGGTGCGCTATATTGCTCTGTGCTGCATTAATTAGCTTTGCACTGTGTTCATTGGTGGTTTAAGGTACAGCCGAGGATTGAAGGCGGAGTCGGGCAGGAGGCTTGCACAGTCAAGGTGAGTAGATTGCTAAGCCGTGGGAGAAGGGGACTCGAAGTCCCAGCAGGCCCTCGGGAGAGGGCGGAGCACAGACACCGTGAGGCAGTGCTAGAAAAGCACTGAGGGAGCCCTGCAGCGTGGTACGCACTTCACCAGCCGTGAGAGAAGGGGACTTGAAGTCCCAGCAGGCCCTCGGGAGAGGGCGGAGCACCAACACTGAGGCAGTGCTAGAAAAGCACTGAGGGAGCCCTGTAGCGCAGGAAGCGCTACACCAGCCATAAGAGAAGGGGACTCGAGGTCCAGCAGGCCCTTGGGAGAGGGCGGAGCACTGACACCATGAGGCAGTGCTAGAAAAGCAGTGAGGGAGCCCCACAGTGCACGACGTGTGCGGGCCCATCCTTGCCCGTCAGTGGACAGAAGAGGGTGGGCTACGCCACCCATCTGATACTTGGCAAAGTTGGGTGAGTGAGAGCTAAAACCTTTTACTACCACTATACCCCTTAACTCTATGCCGGAGAAGGTGCTCTGTCTCTCCCTCCCATAGTAGTAAATACTCATTTGGGTGTATAGGTCCGGTGAGAAGCTGGTCAAACCAACAGGACGGGCATGAAGAGGACCTTGCAGAATGGGGATCAGGGTGCGGAGGGGAAGGGATCATCAAATTCAACGTTCGATTCCTTTCTTGCCCGTGCAGTTGGGGTGGTTCTGAAGGAGACAGACCTGGCTGAATGACGGCTCTCACTAGTGATAAGTTATTGGCAACAAGTACCACCTAATGTTGAGGTCCTGGAGTCTTCTGTTAATGAAGACGGGCAGGCACCTGCAGGGCAGGAGGCTCTACCCATATCTCCCCTAGTAGTGTGGAAAACTGGGTTGGAGGACTTACCAAGGAATAGTAAGAGGATTTTGTCTGATTCTCCGGCCGATGGCAGTAGCCCCCCACTCAAGAGGAAAAAACCTCAGAGGAAACCCGGGAAAAAAACTAAAGTGGCAGTACCAGAAATTTTGTGCTGTTCGGATATCCAGGAGGGCTCTGATGCAGGACTGTGCCTAGCTCCTGGTTTTGAGATCCTTTTGCCAAAAATTAAGGAGCTGACTGAGGCAAGCTTGGTCCTGATAAAAGAAAAACTACAGGCCTTGAAAACTGCAGTATCCTATATGAGAGACAGGGGGTGGCCAGATATGGTATCAACAAACCCTGGGCCTTTGGATCCTGTGTGTCATGGTCCCACAGACAAGGAGGAGACTTTGTTGGAGGTTAACCTGAGAGCACAGGAGAGAGGAACCCTGCAGCCCTTGTATCGCTCTAATTTAGGGACCCCCGTAAAGGACATAAAGATGGCCTGGGCAAATATGTGGACAGGAGCAAGGGATACAGGCAGACTTGATGATGGAGGGAGATCTGGGAGCGGGCCTGGAGAGAAAGCAGCAGTGTCACAAGAACAGAGGCAAAACTCACATCCTGACAATGGCCTCCCACTTTTCCGCTTGAAGCTTCCTCCTAATTGTGCCCCCTATGTGCTCATACTTATAAATGTTCCACCTTTAGTGCTGGGTGTAAGTGAATTGATGGATCAACTAAAAAACAAGACAGGACACTGGTTGGGCAATTTTTTTTAAATTTTAATCATAAGGATTTGAGGGATATTTAGTTTGTTAGAAGGACTGGGTGGGTGGGCCCAGGTGGGTGGGCCCTCAGGCAAAGGAAGGTAATGGGGACTGTATCATTGTGAATTGCAGACATCCAGGGTTGGTACAATGACTTCTCTCGACATGTTAGACTCCCCAGGGAAATGGAAAGATTGGTATGGTCGCCCTGGGTTTTTTCTATAGCCATACTTGGCCCATAGATAGATGTCGAGCCAGGGGGTTCGGAAATCAGCAGGCGAAACTGCAACCTCCTAGATTGGAATGCAGAATTACCAGAAGCACTGATTTGGAGGAGAATGACTGATGGTATGATGGGGTGGCATTCCGGTTGCACACGAGGAAAGGGGTAGGGTAGCTCCACTGTGGCCCTTGAACGCAGCCTTAGGTTAGGAAGGGGTGGGTGAGATAACCTCCCGGACCTGTCTAATTTCCTGGAACGTGGCAGGGTATGACACCAAGCTTTAAGATGGACAATGGGTTAATTTAGTGGTAGAGCACAAGTTCATTTTACTCCAGGAGACTTGGTCAGAAGGAGAAGCGGTTTGGGATGGCTTTCAAGGGTTTGCAGTTCTGGCTGAGCGGTCGTTTGGCGGCCATCCAAAAGGGGGTTTAGTCACCTTGGTTCGGTCCTGCAAGATAGCGAAAGCATACCGTATAAGTTGTAATCATCGGGGTCTCCTCATTATTTAGGTAGTCTTTCCAAACAAGTATAATGTTTTTTTTTTATACATTTCTATAATGGAGTATGGGACTCAGGTTGCCAAACTGGGAGCCTTTTTTCAGTGTTGCAGATACTGAGGGGAAGTGTGGTATGGAATTTTGTGCCATCATTTCTGGGGACTTTAATTCTAAGATAGGGGGTACTGCACAGTGGCGAATCCCTCTGAGTTGGATAACAGTGTGCATGTAATTGAGGGAACACAGGATGTAAGGGGAAGGTCCCTCATTAAGGGGTTACAGAGTCTGGGATTGTTGAATATATATGAC
This sequence comes from Pleurodeles waltl, assembly GCF_031143425.1. NCBI lineage: Eukaryota > Metazoa > Chordata > Amphibia > Caudata > Salamandridae > Pleurodeles > Pleurodeles waltl. The sequence goes on from NC_090447.1 coordinate 671,134,325, forward strand.
CTGGAGTTTGCAAGTGAATCTCAGGTACCAACCTTTGTGGGAAGAGGGGCTGGGATGACAATTGACTATATTTTTGTATCTCCTTCACTGAGAAATCTGGTCCGGCACGGTAAGGTCATAAGGCAGTATCTTAGTGACCATAACCCTCTTACGGTGTCTATAAACTTACCATATCACATGTTTAAACCTGTGTTCAGGGGGCCAGTAGCTGTGAGAATAAAGGATCAGGGAAGGAGAATTGGATGGAGACAGGCAAACATCCCACAGGTAGTGGAGAGGGTGGTGAGCCAGAATCTGACTGATAACAGGGACCCTTCTGGCTGAGTCCCCCCCCCACCCGGGGGATGTTATTGTGGCGGTGACCAGACTAAATGAAGCCATTAAAGAATGTACGTTTAAAACTGAAAAGCCCACTCTTAAGCTTCAAGGAGGTTGGTTTAGTAAGCCCTGTTATGAGGCGAGGAAATCCCTGAAGAAGGCTTTAAAGGCACAACCGAGAGATAAGGTTTACATGAGCAGTGCGCAAGCTCAATATAAAGCTGTCTTACATCAAGAAGCAGGCCTGGAAGGATCTGGAACGTGTGTCGCACACCAAGGACTCAGCCATGTTCTGGATTATCGTAAATAGGGGTACCTTTGGGACAGAAACAACTGCAGGGCTGGGCTGCAATATCCTACCTGATGTCTAGGTGAGCCATTTCAGCAGGGTTTTTCATGGGGGGGTACCCAAGGGGAGGAAATGGATGAGCTACAAGAACATACACCTAATCTGGCTATTAGATTTACTCTTGATGAGGTGTGGGAGGCTATACAGGACAGCTCTAGACATAAAGCACCGGGCCCAGATGACATTCCTATGGATCGATATAAATGTTGCCCTCAGCTGTGGGCACCCATACTGCTCAATGTCCTAAATGATGCAGTCAGTGTAGGGATCTTGCCCTCTTTGAAATCTGCATGCATTGTACCAGTATATAAAAAAAGAAACCGGAGTGATCCCAAGTCTTACAGCCCAATCTCGCTCCTAGACTCCTCAGTGAAAATCCTGGGGCAAATAGTTTTAAGATGCATTGAGGACGGGATGAGTGGGAATGATGTGCTGAGCAGGGTCCAGTATGGCTTTAGAGAAGGGCTTGGAACTCAGGAGCAGTGTTTAAATTTCCTTATGCGGATTGGTTAAAGAAGGGTACCCTGTACCTTGCATTCATGGATCTTAGCTGCACATTCAATAAGGTGAACCGTAGTAAGCCATGGGAAAGGCGAACCCTGATGGGCTTGGAGCCCCAAATTGTGGAAGTGCTCTGTTACTTACATTCCAGAACAAACGCAACTGAAAGGTTCGGGATGGAAGGAGAAGGCATGGAATCTTCTGAGTTTAGAAGGGGTGTGAGACAGGGGTGTGTGTTGTGGCCCCCCACCCTTTTTCTCTTATATACTAATGGGCTGCACAATTTTTTGGTGGAAAAATATAAGGGTGTTCCCAAAATAAGTGGAAAGGGTGTCCCGGTCCTGATATATGCGAATGATGCTGTACTTATGGCCTGGTCCATGAATAGTCTCAGCGAGGTGGTTAGGGCGTATGATAATTTTATGTCCGACTTGAACTTGGAGGTTAATAGCAGTAAGTCACATTTCATGGTTTGTGGAAAACCAGGGAGTAAAGAGGGTGTGGTAAAGATCAATGGTCAATGTATTAGCTGTGTTCAGGAATTTCTCTATCTCGGGGTAACTTTTGACAATAAGGGTACATGGAAGCCCTGCATCTCAAGAAGTTGTGCGTGTTTTAATGGTGCTGTAGGAGCTACCTTTGAGTTTGTCTCAAGAGTGGGGAATAAACCCATACAGCCCCTGCTTGAGGTATATAGACGCAAATGCCTCCCAGTTTTAACGTATGGGTCAGCACTCTGGGGCTATTCTGGGAGTAAGGCTTCCATGACAGGAAAATCGATTCTGCAGAAGGCTGTTGGGGGTGGGACAAAATACCTCCTGTTTTTGTATACATGAGGAACTGAATTTGGAGTTCATAGATGATGCTATTAAGATGCCCCCATTTTTGCTATGGATCGCAATTTGGTTAAATGAGTGTGCCTCCCATTAATAGGGAGGTTCAGCTTGACTCTATGGCTTGCAATCATGCTTTATACATTCCCTGGCTGTCTTATATAAAAGAACCCGCTGCATCTCTTGGTCGCCCAGACATGTTTAATGCCGCAATGGGCGAAGGAGAACCTTATGAATATTCTAGGAGCCAAGAGAGGCAGTGGAATTAAAGAAACAATCAGTGAGGGATTTCCTAATATTAAAGATGACGATGGGTCCAGAGATGTATTTCTTGACGGTGCAGAATGTATGGGAAAGGACACTTATTTCGCGCTTCCGCTTAGGAGTAATTAGATGTAATTTGTGCTCCCCGCTTGGCCAATATGACCTGAAATGTATACAAAGTTGCCCCTGTGATGGGGTGACCGCACAGTCTCTGCTCCATTGTACCTTGTTTTGTAATTTTTATGCACCATTCAGGCGACAATTTTTATCCCCCTTGCTGAGGAAAAGGGGCTTTATGCAATATCGCCCAGCTTTTGTGTGGCTGCAAATGGTCCCTGATGTGTTGGTGTCGGGGGTGGGGTCTTTTTTAAAGGGAGACATAACTTGGCATAATAGCATACATTTTTAATTAGTTATATGATTTTATTTATTCAATTCTGGTTGAAAAATGAAATTGGTAGTATTTTAAGCTTTTATCTGTGTACATGTTTAGCTTGTTTTGTTTATTATGTACAGGGAGTGCAGAATTATTAGGCAAGTTGTATTTTTGAGGATTAATTTTATTAATGAACAACAACCATGTTCTCAATGAACCCAAAAAACTCATTAATATCAAAGCTGAATATTTTTGGAAGTAGTTTTTAGTTTGTTTTTAGTTTTAGCTATGTTAGGGGGATATCTGTGTGTGCAGGTGACTATTACTGTGCATAATTATTAGGCAACTTAACAAAAAAATATATATACCCATTTCAATTATTTATTATTACCAGTGAAACCAATATAACATCTCAACATTCACAAATATACATTTCTGACATTCAAAAACAAAACAAAAACAAATCAGTGACCAATATAGCCACCTTTCTTTGCAAGGACACTCAAAAGCCTGCCATCCATGGATTCTGTCAGTGTTTTGATCTGTTCACCATCAACATTGCGTGCAGCAGCAACCACAGCCTCCCAGACACTGTTCAGAGAGGTGTACTGTTTTCCCTCCTTGTAAATCTCACATTTGATGATGGACCACAGGTTCTCAATGGGGTTCAGATCAGGTGAACAAGGAGGCCATGTCATTAGATTTCCTTCTTTTATACCCTTTCTTGCCAGCCACGCTGTGGAGTACTTGGACGCGTGTGATGGAGCATTGTCCTGCATGAAAACCATGTTTTTCTTGAAGGATGCAGACTTCTTCCTGTACCACTGCTTGAAGAAGGTGTCTTCCAGGAACTGGCAGTAGGACTGGGAGTTGAGCTTGACTCCATCCTCAACCCGAAAAGGCCCCACAAGCTCATCTTTGATGATACCAGCCCAAACCAGTACTCCACCTCCACCTTGCTGGCGTCTGAGTCGGACTGGAGCTCTCTGCCCTTTACCAATCCAGCCACGGGCCCATCCATCTGGCCCATCAAGACTCACTCTCATTTCATCAGTCCATAAAACCTTAGAAAAATCAGTCTTGAGAGATTTCTTGGCCCAGTCTTGACGTTTCAGCTTGTGTGTCTTGTTCAGTGGTGGTCGTCTTTCAGCCTTTCTTACCTTGGCCATGTCTCTGAGTATTGCACACCTTGTGCTTTTGGGCACTCCAGTGATGTTGCAGCTCTGAAATATGGCCAAACTGGTGGCAAGTGGCATCGTGGCAGCTGCACGCTTGACTTTTCTCAGTTCATGGGCAGTTATTTTGCGCCTTGGTTTTTCCACACGCTTCTTGCGACCCTGTTGACTATTTTGAATGAAACGCTTGATTGTTCGATGATCACGCTTCAGAAGCTTTGCAATTTTAAGAGTGCTGCATCCCTCTGCAAGATATCTCACTATTTTTGACTTTTCTGAGCCTGTCAAGTCCTTCTTTTGACCCATTTTGCCAAAGGAAAGGAAGTTGCCTAATAATTATGCACACCTGATATAGGGTGTTGATGTCATTAGACCACACCCCTTCTCATTACAGAGATGCACATCACCTAATATGCTTAATTGGTAGTAGGCTTTCGAGCCTATACAGCTTGGAGTAAGACAACATGCATAAAGAGGATGATGTGGTCAAAATACTCATTTGCCTAATAATTCTGCACTCCCTGTATTTGTGATTTATGGTTGATATTATTTAACCTAATAAAGAAATGAAGATGACCTAGCTTTACATTCATTGTGTGCCATTATTGCTCCCACACTACCCTGAATAAGTTGCCATCATGTGTGACATCCTCATGCAGATGATTTTCTGCAGTTTTGTATTTAATATGAAACAGGTTACAGAATTGGGCAGTAGCTCTCGAAGGAGCAAAAACAATTGCCTTCCACGTAATTAGAAGACTTCAGTGAACTTCAATAAAGTTTTGACCAATTTCATTGGCCAGTGATAAGTGTGTTCTGCTTATGATTATAGAGCGTTTTATTTTACAGTGCTTGTAGTAATGGGACAGAGCCAGGGAGACAGTGAAATAAGAACTGTAACTTTAAAAGTGCAAAAAAGGCAGATTACATAAATAGGCTGAGAGAGATTGTGCAAAATGACTTAATAGTAAATCACTATTCAAGAACCAGATTTCCTTCATAATTGAAACCAGTTAAATAATTTAAAACAAAATACCCCAAGTAAACTCTGAATACTGAAAAAATGCCTGATACAATATCCACCAGAGACTGTGAAGTGGAAAGTGACAGGAAACCAAGTTGCTGGCTTCAAACGATGTTTTCCAAGCTCAAAAGCATAGCTCAATCAATCAGGATTTATAGAGTGCACTAATCACCCATGAGGGTATCCAGGTGCCAGGTCCAGGCTGCTCAGTGCTTCAATCAAACAGCCAGGTCTTGAGTCCCTTTCTGAATTTCTGAAGGGGGGGCGATGTCCTGAAGTGGATGGGGAGGTTGTTCCAGGATTCAGCAGCAAGGTAGAAGGAACGACCTCCACTGCGGTGAATGCGGGGTATGTGGACGAGGGAGAGAGAGGAGCCAGGCAGGGGTCTGGAGGGTAGGTGGCGGCTCAGGCGGTAATTGAGGTATGCTGGTCCTTGGTTGTGATCTTTTGTGTACCAATGAGTGAGCTGGTGCCATGCACTGGGGCCCAGTAGATAAGGGGGGACAAACGAGCGATGCCCTGGCTGCAGTTAGTTATTAGGTCACCCACTCAAACTGTATCTGCAAGGAGCCAGGCTGCGGCCTTGTGTATTTGCTCTCCACCGGGAGGGGCAGGGTGGAGGTTTCGTTGATCTCGTAGAGTGAGGCAGCGTGAGCCGATCTGGTTTGTTATTGGATGACAGCGGAAGCAGTCATCCAATAACAGAGCTGCTCAGCTCAAACTTGTACAAGCCTGGAGGTAGCTACGGATCCCTGCCTGCCAGATGTGAACCTCTGGCAAAAACCCAATGGTCGAGGCAGAGTGGCTCAAAGACAACCCTGGTCCAGATCACACTTCCTAATAGCAGAAGTTGTCAGTGAACGTTCTTCTAATCACCAGTTGGCTGGCCAAATCATTCTAACTCCAGTTCGACATTATAACCACTGCTTGTTTGTCTGGTGCCCGAGTGAGGATAAGACACTTTCCACCTTTGACTAAAAATAGCAATTTGTCTCTGCCAAGTGTATCTGAATATTCCGAACAATTATGAGAAATCCCAGAAGCATTGGTTCTAGTAGCATTTCAATAACAGCTTTTGCAATTTATCAGGCAACAACCACAGTACTGTAATAAACAGAGCAGACTGGAAAAAGTTAGCAGGAATCCGTCAGACCTATAAGAAGTACTTTTGCCTTTACATTTGCATCATGTCTTGAATATGGTTGTGTGTCTGGCTGATTTGTGCCCTCAACGTGGGTTGACTTCTGTCCATTACATAATGCCATTTGTTTACATTTCTTTGTGCAACAATGTGTGGTTGATATTAAAGGTATATAAACAGTTTGCAAATGCATTTAATGATACTTATTGTTTTGAAATTCCATTTCATTTATATTATGGCAAAATAATTTCCTTCAACTCCACACCTGTTCTTGTGGCACAAGTTCCAAAAAAAGAAGTGGAAGGACTAACCAACTTAGGCAAAATACAAGTCACATCATGGCCTGTGACATCACAGCATGCGACATCACAGTGTGTGACACTGCATGTGACATCACAGGAAGTAGCATTACAACATATGACCTTGCTGGAAGTGACATCACAATAAGTGACATCAGATCTTAACATCTGACACATGCTTAGCAATTCTATCATGAGTACATTTGAGCGCCTTACGAAATTTAATATATTAGATTTTGCATTCGGGTTATGCCAAAAAAGTGACTTAATCCCAATGCAAAATTTAGGCCTCAAATTATACTTCAATTTTACAAAAACTCTGCCACAAAGAAAATGGCAACAATGAGATATGTGGCAATTAATCCGTTCTGCCTAATTGGGTGCAAAGTCTGCATTTTAAAATATCCTTTGGAGTTAAGACACTTGCTGCATAGATCTTTGTGTGCCCAGTAAATTTCAGGGAACAATAGCAAGATAACTCTGAGAGTTAAGGCATTTGCAGGAAAATATGTGTTTTGTCTAGTTACAATTTTGAATCAAAGTAGCATTGAGGGCTAATGTGTCTCCTGCATAGCATATGATCTAACATTCAGATGACAGATTTTTATTCTAGGTACATAGGTAAATTGGTTACTGCTTTTAACACATAACTTTTTGTTACTTGAAGTTCATACATTGTAATCCTTTTAATATAGCACAGCGAGCTACAAAAGATATGCGACACCTACACCTTGTAACCCTCAATGTCTTATGTAACATATCCTGTACCTTGATTTACACAATTTTTCTTTTCAATGTATAATGTGTACGTGTGATGTAAAGTACTCCGACACCGTGCATTGGTAAGAGTAATGCTATAAAAGAAATTAAACAAAATAGTGATATTTCACTTATTAGTCGTGTAAATACAGGATGGACGCAGTCTACCTAGAAATACCCCCGGCTTGTGTCCTGTATGACCTTAGTAGCGCACACATTGCAAAATCAATTGCAAATATACACTACCCATAAAGGCAATAAAGCGATTTGCCAGGGTGACACATAACGATTCAGATGTACATTTCTATTTTTCAAGTGTTCAACATGGTTACTACACTACGTAACTTCCAAGCCCCACTAACCTCAAATTCGTTTACGTGATGCAGCCAAAGTTAAATTCTCTAGTATATGTATAGTACAATGTGAAACAGCTGCTTTCTAAGCACCTCACTGTAGGCTCCAACAAGCATTGGCAAAGCCAAGAAATTTGTACCAATGCAACATCTATAAACTTTATCAGTGTTTTTCTCAAATGTTGCACAGCAGTAAACCCCTTTTAATTGTTTTTTTCTCAAGAGATTTCACAAGGTGAAACTTAAATAATTAAATACCGGGAGCTCTTTCTCTGTACAGACTTACAAAATATGACACATGCTGCCAAACTGAATAAGAATCATTGGCAATCACCTAGAACCCAAAAATGCAATAAGGATCTGTTTATCTCCCAAAAGAAGATCTGCCTGGTTTCAGTATACACCATTGTTTTGTATCAGCAAACAGCAATCTTATATCTAACAATCTTAGACATTTCACTTCATGCATGACGTGCAGCTGTATAGCTGCAGCAACATTGCTGGAGCGAAACCTACGAGCCTCATGCACAAGACCAAAAAGAACTACACCTATCCCCACAACAAACCAAGACCCTCTGAATAGGCCAAAAAGTGCTTTGAGGTCTCTTTAGGGGTTGCACTGCGATACAAGCACACTACAATAAAAAACATCAAAGATAATATTTGATGAAGGCTTCAATTTACCACCCAGTGCATGCAGGGTGTTGTAGGCTTACTGTAGCTCAACTGCAGTGCCAATTACAAGAGCGGCTACACAATTAAAGCCAGTGAATAAAACACTGTATCCAAAGACACTTGGAGCCATCTAGCTTCATTAAAGTTGTTCTGCCTCCTCCCATCACCCTCTTTCCTACCATAGCTTCTCTTTCTCTGCTGCTTGTCACAATGTTGCTCCAAAGATTCATTCCACACAGCTTTTAGGGGGGTTAAGTCTCCATTTCTGCAAGGCAAATACAGAGCCTGAGGAGGGCTTCTTAAGAGCAGTTAAAATCCAAGTGGACACAAAGCACGCTCTTCTTAAAAGTAAATTCTCTACCCCCTGCAGACACAGCAGTTCCAGTAGACTAGCCTAAGGGCTTAACCTTAGCTGAAAACAATAAGGTGATACCAAGGCCAGGAAGAAAGAGCAGGAAATATTTAGTCTAGAATCTATTACATTAATTACAGAGGAGTGAGCATGTAAATGCCTGTGATTTCATCCTTAACGTAAAGCCAATGCAGTACAAATAATTTCCTGTTTCAGAAAGTGCCTTACCCCACCCACATTAATCTGAGAATGAAAAGTCCAACAGTCTGGCTTTCAAATTCAGCAACTGGCTAATTGGATCAATCTTGCATGAGTCAGCTGACGCAGCAGTCCAGGCTGCAATCACCGGTGGAAGTACAGGAAAGATCAGCGTCACAAATAAAGTAGTACTTCAAGATAGCCAACTACTGGTGTCGTACTATTAGAATAATAAGTAAAAAAAGAAAAAGAAAAAAAAAGTACCTGCACTGCAGGAGTCTGTGTGCAATGACACTGGCCACCCAAAGCAGTAAGTGGTCCAGGCTCCACGACAAGACGAAGACTCAAGCCTAGGAAGATGAATGAGGCAAGGAAGAGGAATTGCCCAATAGAAAGCAAAGAAACAAGAGTAACATGAGAGCGATGTGCAAGTCAGCCAATGGTAAGTAAAGGGACGTGATGAGGGGGCCATGTGGGAGTCAGCCAATGGTAAGTAAAGTTAAGTAATGGGTGGGCTCTAAGCCCCTTTTAAGATTTATTATTTTTTTTTAATATAAGAGATTTTGCAAGCACAGCACAAGCCCTATGCAGGCAAAACGTAAATAGAGTGTAGTTTGGCCACTGTCCAATGACAAAACAAATCTGCCACCAAGGTTCTGGTATCACTAATTTGCATCGGTCATCGCAACATTGGTTCAGTATCTGTCTATAATGAGGCAGACTTGAGCATTTCTCAGAAATTATTGGGCCTGAGCATTTACAAGACTTCTGCAATGCATGTCCATAGGTTAAGATGAAACCTCCTTGCTTAATAGGCAGTACGTTTGTATGTGGTATTTGTATGGTGCAAACCTACCCAAAAAGGTAGCAGAAAGCTGCAAAGAGTCAAAGCCAAGCATAAGGTCAACGATTAATAGGAGAGGAAGCTGGGTTGTGGACGGTTAATGCATTTGACATAATATTCTTGAAAGAGGTGTGCCTTCAATTCTTTCTTAAAATGGAACATTGTTGAGGCAGACTTGATGAATATGGGGGTACACTTCTTAGTCTTCAAAGGTGGCCTGGGTATGCCGAGATGACCTTGTCTGCAAGGTAAGAGGATATGCTGGGCAAGATGGCTTTTAAATGATGCAGCTGGGTTTAAGATGGTGCAAGCTGGCAAAGGTAGCCAATGGAGTTCCATCAGGATAGAAGTGTTCTAATTATATTTCTTCTGGCCCAGGATGAGACATGCTGCAGCATGTAGGATGCTCTTAAGGGTGCCAGTGTACAGTTGAGTCAAGGAGGTCATGGAGCAGCGTGATACCACAATCCAGAGGACAGAATACGAGGGCTTGAACAGAAATTTTGAAATAGCTTTCTTGAAGAAACACGTTCACTTTCTTTAGAAGACAGAGCTGGTACCAGTCCAACTTTTTTGGCAATGCATTCATTAAAGTTGAGGTAGGTGTCCAAAGAGAAACCAAGCAACTTGGTATTTAGTGAAAGTTGGAGTTCAAAGCCATAGAAGTTCATGTCATTGAGCCAGGTTTGTACTATTTCTTGCTTGCCATTCTTGCCAAATAAATGGAATTCTGTCTTGGTTGAGTAGAGGTTCAGATGGGCACTAAACAAAGCGCAGGCAGTGTTTGAGGTATTAGATGTCTGAAGCAGAGGAGACTTTCAGGTAGAGCTGTGCATCATCAGCATATTGGTGAATCGTGATGCAGTTACTTGTTACTAGAACTCCCAAAGGCTCAATTTGGAGCATCAAGATGGCAGGAGACAATATGCAACCCTGGGGGTCTCCGCAGGTGATATGGATCTGTTGAGACCTGGAGGCGCCCATATAACTGAACTGGTGCCCATTGGAAATCTAAGGAAAGAACCAGTGAAGACCATTGTCAGTGAATCTCATTTGAGAAGGAAGACAGTAAGCATCCATCACTGCTCTACTATGCCAAGATTATAAAATAGAATTCCTTGGGGTTGTGTTTCATAAACTCAATGGGGCTGAGACAGGAGAGTTTCACAAACAGCGATCATTTTAATTCTTTTATTATTATTTATTATGTATCATTGCATTTTATAATATGTGCATAATAACAATATTATATTATTCAAGGTAAAATCTTTCGCTGAACATTGCCCTTTTTTGATTCGCATGGAAAAAACGACTCCGCTCCATTATGCAGAATCACGGCCCTTTAGGGAGTACCATCCAGCTTTATTTTTGACAGTTCTAGGTGCTTCTCATAGCTACCTGAAGCAAAAGGTACAAAGCAAGACAATTGTTTAGAGACGCAAGTGCTGTCATTCATTCATGTGTGATTTAGCGCAGGTTCTTTTCCTGACCTGTATCTGTGATTTAAAGAAGACTGCCTTGTCTGCCCTATCTGTTACCTCCCATTTACACCAGCTTGCTATGTACTGGTGATTTTTAAAAGCTTTTGCTTTACATGTGATATAGGGAAGTTTGTGCCTGTTTTTCTGTTAAGTGCCATTTAGAAAAGACTACTGTGCCTGGAAGCTTGGTTGGCTTGTACTGCGCCACTAGTTTACGGACTTTTGCTACACTTGTTCTGAGCTTATGGTTTTGTGAAGCATTTTCTGCCTGCTCTGTTCCTATAGCTTAGAGAAGCTTTCTCTTTCTATCCTTCATGTGTAATTTAAAGCCACTTGCTCTACCTCTATTGGAACTACACTTTAGAGGTGCTTGCTCTACTTGTCACACACCAATTGTTTGGAGAAGCTAGTTCTCCTTTGCTGCATCTCTAGTTTAGAGAAGATATCTCTGCTTGCCCTGCACACATGGTTAGTGAAAACATGTTCTGTATCTCAGTGATGATCTAAGCAGCTTGAGCTATATGTTGGGAATCTATTATGTAGATGTCCTTGCTCTGCTTTCCCTTCATCTTTTGTTTAGGGATGCCTGCTCTTTTTGTGCTGCACGTAAAGAAGACTTCACCTTTAATCCTGTACTTGTAGTTGAGCACATTTTGCCTAATGTGTGGATAAGAGCAGATCACTGACCTCTGCCTCAAACACTTCCCTCCAAATTCCCTACAGCAGACTGACACTGCACTGGCAGGGCTGGTTGACAGAATAAAAGGCATTGGTTGTAAACACCACATTACCCTTACTGTAATGTATGACCATGAAGCCCAGCCATGAGGCCTTGGACTGTTCACATCACTGCTCCTCGATTACAGATTGACCTGTCAAGACAACACCGTCTCATCGTCATGCTTCCACACTCTCTGTCTCCTCCGGAAGATCTTCAAGTGTATCCCCACCGAGACGAGAAGGACGGTCACCCCTGCACTGGTCAGCAGCAAACTGAACTACGGCAACACACTCTACACTGGCATCACAAAGAAGCTACAAGCAAGACTACAGAGAATCCAGAACGCAGGAGCCAGATTCATCCTGGACATCCCCTGCCACAGCCATATCTCTACCCACTTTCGAGACCTCCACTGGCTCCCTATCAACAAAGCATCACCTTCAAGCAACTGACTCACATCTTCAAGGCACTGCACACATTGGACTGGCCTACCTCAACCCCCGTCTGACTTTCTACACCCCGCCAGACAAATCCGATCCTCCCAACCCGCCCTCGTTGCCATACCCGACAATTGGTAAGAGTACAGCCGGAGGCAGATCCTTCTGTTACATCACAGCTCAGACCTCAAACACCCTCCCACTCAACCTCAGAAAGACCCCTTTGATGAAGCAGTGCAGGAAGGTCTCAAAACCTGGCTCTTCGAATAATCAGCACGCCCACAACAGTGCCTTGAGACCCCACTGGTGATAAGCCGCGCTATACAAGTATATGACTGATTGATTAAAAGTTGAACTCTGGTTACGTTTTGCCAGCACCACTCCTCCATTGCTCTCTCTGTACCTCCACCAAGCGTTCTTTCCATTTGTTTCACTCGAAGCTCCCTTCATCCCAACGACATACCAGCAGGGTCCTGACAAAAAGCGCAAATAAACTTTTAACTAGAAGGCACATACAGGCAGACACAAAAGGAAAATACAAGGTTTCACGACCTGTCATAGCCTCTTAAAGGTCAGTATGGCTGGAGTAATGCCAGTTACATATTGTTTAGAGCCAGAGCTCTAACTGTAAATGTTCACTTTTAACCTTTAGGTAAATGTGCAGCTGTCAAAAATCCAGCAGTGAAGAGACACCGTGGCCAAGGCACGTGGAAGCCCACGGTTACTGAGTTACAGTTGCCTAACACTGCCCAACTGGGGAACTATCTAAAATTACCTAGGAAAAATGACCCCAAGTAATGCATGTATGCTTATATTTTTGATTTCTGAATTGTATATTTATACAAATATTTTTGGTTTTCCCCAATAAGTGTACAGAGAGCCCAGTTTCCTTTCTTGCACTGTGGTCTGGGGCACAGTTGCTATGCACGTCACTTCCCTAGCTCCTTGTGCACCTGCAATGTGTTTCTGGGAACCTGACTTAGTAGATCTATTTAACCAAACAGAAGGAGAAGTCTAATCTGCTGCCTTTGCCCTTGGAGTGGAAGATCTGTGTTGTTAGAGAGAGAACTTTGCTGTCTGAAGCCTCTGGCTGTAAGGCAGCTACACTGGTTTGCATGCTCCCTAAGTCTGTAAAACATTGTAGCTACGTTGACAGTGGTGTCGCCTCACAGTTAATACGTTATTAAATTAACATCCTTTCCCACTTGTTATTGTTGTAGGTTTCAGCCTCACTAAGAAGGCTTTCTGGATTAACCTGACAGCATGCAGCTGAAAGTGTCAATAAATACAGTGATAAATCCCTCTACAAAGATTACTTACTTCCCCGTTACCTAAGGAGTTCATCGTCTGCAGATACCTCGGAGGCAACTAGGGGTGCGTTGCTCACCAAATTCTAATTTGGGAGTCAATTACAAACAGAAAACCTCTAGTGCTGCCACTACTAAAGCTGCAACGGCAAATATAGTCACTGTCGCTTTGCATTTCCAGTTCTCTTTAGTGTATGCAAGATTTGATGATGGCCCAGTTTCTTCCTAAACTATTAAGCATCAACCCTACCGTCATACTTTTTTGGAATCATTTGGCAGTTACCGGTTATGTGCTAGCATGATTTTCCCCACACACTTTAAAATAAGTTGACAGCCAGGAGATGCTCCTCATTTTCGTTCAGATGAGCATCTCTATTCGATTATGAAAATTTTACACCGTAGCTTATAGTCATCCATTTTAAATGTCACTTTCTTTGCAGAAGAATCAGCTTTAAACAAGTAGAACAAGGATTGGCGAAGCGACTAAGTCTTGCCTTTTGCATCTATAGGCTTTGCCAAAGCAGTTTAGCATCTTCCCAAAGTATTTTTGGCTGATGCTGAGCAGCAAAAGACAAACTAAAAGTTAAAACAACCATTTGCAATGCAATGGGTCACGAGTTTGCCAGAGATAGAGCTGTTAACGTTGTAAATTCCTAATTGGACTTTTCATGAAAAGTAAAACAGTTGACATAAGCGAGCTGATTCAAAGCGCCACGGCCGCCATGAGCATGAGCACAAAGGAAAGACACAAAAGGAAAAAGAAGTTTGCTCGCACAAATGTCCAATTATCCATGTAACAGAGTCGATGTCAAAGGCAGTACCCAAACCGCCCCCAGGAGGGACAAACGTAAAGTATTCACCACTGATGACAAAGGATTTTTGAAAGGCAAGCACATGAACAAGTGGCAGTGATTGGCATGTGGTGGGCGTGGCTAAAAGCCCACAGATAGATTACTACAGGTCAGAGCGCTTGCGTGCTCGACCTGCAAATGGGCCAGGAAACAAGTCTTCTTGCTGTAGGCATCAAGGCAATGGAACAAAATCTCTTCACAGATGAGTCTCACTCCTTCACTTCTCCACTTCAGAAAGGATCTGAAAATTCATCTCTTCAGCAGCTAACCCACCATGATAGAAACCTAAGCCTTTGCCACCCAACTAGGACATACTCCCAGTCCCTAATTACACACAACTCAGAACTGTCCATTCTTTGCCACTATACACAGTGCTCCATTGTTTCCCTGACAGGCATGCAATAAAGTTTCAATACATAAATGATTTACACATTTAGTTGTTGAGAAGTGTTTGCTATAGTGTTAAATGTTGCTTTTCAGTAACTTCAGAGCACTGGCAGGTAGGAAGAAAAGCTTAATTGGCTGAAGGGGATGTATGCATTCAGACAAGCGGTATGAGCTATGTGTGATATTTTTCACCTCCATCCTTATCCCCACGCAATTTCAGTTAAAGACAACTCTAAGAAGTTAATTTCTCAGGAGTGGTCTGACCTTCATGCTGTTGGGTACAGCTGTTAGGTTGACATCTGAGCTTCTCCATCCTTGTGCCCTAGACACCTGTTTCTTCCTTGTGAAGAATCCCTTGTAGATTTGATGGGAAAACAATAAATAAACATCTCTGGTGGGGATGTAGAGAGGTGTCACTTTCTGCAGGTAAGCAGGCCCTTTGCCTGTGGATGATGTGCAACACCTTTAAATTAATTGCAGCATCTACTGGGAGGCACTTGAAACCTTTAAGAGTGGTTGGCGTATGGACATGCTTCTTGGATCTGAAGTCTCTGTCATTGAGATTCTTGGGTATACCAGAGTAGATGATATTACAGTAAACTAGACTTGCAAGTGTGAGGTCACTGATCAGTTAAGTGTGAAGGAGTAGTTGAATGTTCTGAAGAAGGGAGAACTGCATGTTCACATTCTACACCACAGTGGACATATGGAGGTCGAAGGGGAGATTGGTAGCAGAGCAGATTCCTGGGCTCCCCAGTTTTTGATGAGGTTGACAGATGTGTTCCAAGGTTGCTAAGCCAGGTACTCAGTGATGCTTAGGATCTAGGACTACTGGGGTCCATTCAAAAGTGGAGGCGGATTTGGGTATCATATGCAGACATTGCATGCTTTGACAATTTTGGATTTAAAGAAGAGGAGAACTTTGCAGTGTTGCCTAGATAACCATTGGTTGTTTTGCAAGGCGCCATTGTTAGTACGTTGTGGAAGATGTTAAACATTTCTTTAGTTTGGGTCAGAAGCTCAGAGATGCAGTGAAATCTCTTGATTGTCTTGTAGCCTCTCCTGTGACTATCTGTGGATTTTCTCTCCTTTGGATTAGGATATTCTCCATTCATGATCCAATTGGCAGTTTACACCAATTTAAGTCTTGTTCTTTATCACATGTTGGTGCGTTTGATGGCTGCCTGGTGTTGCTCTAGATTTAGCAGGAGTGAGAAAGTCAAGTCCTGAGCTAGGTCAAGGTTGTCGAGAAAATCATTTGTGAAAATTGATTGACTTTAACCAACGTCTAGGATTACTCAACCCCCTCAGTGCATATATTTCTAAACTGGCCAGCAGGATTGAGGGATGGTGGATTTCATTGATTGCAAAGCGGGAGAACATTGTAATGTAAGCAAGTAAAAGTCTTGCTGGAGTCTAAAAAGTATAAAAGGAGAGGCTGCATGGTGTCTAATATTTTTAAACACACATTTAAATACTTGTACATGAACTTTATAAATATTTCAAAAGACATCAGCAGCAAGAAAAGTACACACTAGGTGGTACTTTTGTAATTCTGAAATCTGATGAGGACAATGGTTTTAATAGGATTAAGACAAACCAAGACATGTTACTTAGGTGATGTGCAAGTTATAAATATATGCACAGAAATCAGATTACCATGTGTTTTGGTTTGAGCACTCCATTGGTTTAGCGGTAAAGCTGCAGGACTAATGTAAATGTATTCAAAGAGGCCATTTGAATGGAATATGTGAATCTCTGTAAAAGGTGGCACCCTAGCAATCCATGCTGTAGGCATATATTTCGGAGAATGTGCTACAAAATGCACCACTGGAGACAGAGATCTCACCCTCTATTGTCCTGCTGAATGGGTGGGGCTCATTTGCTAAACTTTGTGTAACATTGGGATTTTTTATTTTACAATCCCTGCAACTTCACCGGCCTATCATTAATGGCATCACACCCACTCTGAAAATTGTTTCGTCTATAGTGCTTGCAGGTTTTCTGTAGATAATGTTCCTATTCGTGCAGGCCTATGCCACATTAAGGCCAGTGCAGGCATCTGACTTATAGCACCACCACAAATAACAAAGGGGAGCCACCATTTTTCTTAAAACTATGTTCATTGCAAAATGAAAGGGAGTACACAAACGGCAAAATATTGTGTTGCCTGGGCTAAAAAAAAAAACAATTTACTAGCGCTGTGTAATTGACATGGGAGATCGCGTCTGTAGATATGCTTTTTGGAGGTTGCCTAGGAACAGTGTAAGGACCTTGTCAGACTGCACAGGAGATCCATTTATGTCAGACATGGCCCCTGGAAGACCTCATGAAGGTACTTTTGTATAAATAATTGCAGCTTATAACACTCTAAATAACGTCTCTGTGACACTTGGACATCTGACTTCAGCTACAAGCCTGGCAAAGCATGGCCAAAAGGATTTCTCTCGCCCTCACGCACCCACTTAACTTTTCCCATATAGGACACACTCCACCGTGTACCTTCAAACCATGCATATGGACTTCACCTTGCATCGCTTTCGTATGAGCTGACAGCACTACATTTATTAGCCAGTGAAGCGGGCCATTTTAGGATAGATGGGATATGGGATTACGCACTCTCATTTCCATCATATTAGCCAGTGAAGCGGGCCATTTTAGGATAGATGGGATATGGGATTACGCACTCTCATTTCCATCATGCGAGGTACTACAATAAAGGCAAGGGCAAAGGATCCCCAGGGGTGGCGGGTGCCACCAAAGGATGCTGGGGAGCCATGGCTCTCTCTGACTCAATAAGGCATATTTATACTCTGTTGGCTCCTCTGATGGGGTTCGAAGGTCGGCGAAATTCATTACATTTCTCTCCATGTCATAAGCAGAAGCATGCATTTTAATTGCCCTGTAGGGAAAAGGAGAGTGGCATGTGTGCTCCCTGGGGAGAAGAGGGGTAGATGGTGCCCAGTGATGCAAGAGGGCTAGCTGGTGCAACGTGAGGGAGAAGAGGGGTAGAAGGTGCCCGTGGAGGTGAGAGGTGCAAGTGGACCCCATGGGGAGGAGAGAGGTAGATAGAACCCAAGAAGAGAAGGCAAACTGACTCCGTGGGGAGAAGAGGATGGACCCCATGGTTAGAAGTGGGGTAGATGAACCCCACAGACGGCGAACAAATAATAAAACTGAGACCTTTGTAAGTACCTTACATGTGGTAGATTGAATGGATGGGTCCTGTATGGAAAGGCGAAGGAGAGAATGGGGATATGTTCATATTGACATTGTTTTTGTATCGCTATAGACTGGGGAGGAATCTTTAAACGATTTAAAAAGACTGTAATATGCAAGAGTCCACTGTCGAACAATGCCTCCCAGTCCTCAGTGCACTACCACTGTTATAATGTGGCCTATCCCTGTGCAGAATATTGTGCAGAGGATGCCCTTCTACTTTGCCCACTTTGTTTCTCCCTCGCTGGGGATTATCTGGACACACTCGGATTGTGGGCCTGGGCCAGCTCCTAATTCGGCCTCTATAGAACTATTATACCCACAGGCAATTGCACATAATGTCCTGTTGACTTCATGTTTTTCTTTTCAGGTTTGGTTGAGCAAGTTCCATGTGCTGGACCTAGTATTGGGAATTGTTGTGGCTCTTGCTAATATCATTGGGCATCTTCCAGACCAATATATGATCCACACTACACTCTTTGTTGGCACATGCATGTTTCCCTACCCTCTCGTAGACTGAATGTCAATGACCGCTGTACATAACTATAACATCCTTACCTGGAACGTACGTGGCATGGGCTCTGTACAGAAGCGACACAGGATACTAGCTCAGTTACACAGGATACTAGAGTTACTAGCGCTGAGGCAGAGGACATATTGCATGTTTGCAGGTAACATATTTGACATCTCATGAGGCCTGAAAACTATGTGAGAAATTGAAGGGACAATTAGTTCATACTTCGTATTCCGCCCTTGCGCAAGGGGCAGCTGTATGGATACGCTTTGGGTCTCTTTCACTGTCCAAGACACCAGAATTGACACTAATGGCAGATTTGGCCTGCTCCGAGGCACACTTGACGGAACGCTGGTGGTGCTGGGGAGTATATACGCCCCGAACATGGAACAAATGTATACCTAGCGCATCTGACCACTATTCTGGCAGAATTGGCACAATACTCCTGGATCCTAGGTGGAGATTATAATGCAGTCCTCAATATACAATTGACTGTTCACACCCCCCCTAATGCCGGGGATCTGCTCGCCCTGTCAAGCTAAGGCATTACAACACTGGGTACAAGAGTGGAAATTAGCAGATGTATGGTGCAATCGAAAAAAAGGGATGCACAAGTACTCTTTTTATTCTCCCCACACCTGCTACCTGCATATCTTGACCGTGTTCTGTGAACCACATCTCTTCAGGTCTACATGACCCATGCAACTTACTTAGGCAAAATTCTATCAGATAAGAATCCATTGGAGGTGACATTGTCCTGGGGACGAGTGCTGCAATAGACATTACCACTCGCCAAGGTTGCAAACAGCAAAGAATTGAATATGCCGACCTCTTAGAGCACCTGCGGGTCATAGATTATAGGACATATCCGCAGCGAACACACAGCGAAGCAGATAAGTCTGGCACACTTTTAGCTCAGATGATCAAGAAGATGTCTTCGCCCACCTCTATCCTTCAAATAATTACTCCCAAGCAGACCAGCGCTGACACACAACTTGATATTAACTCGCATTCCACAAATCTTCAGAAAAGCTCTATACAGCCCCCGCCCCCATTGGTAGGCCTGAAGAGATTCATTCATTCCTACAGGGACTGACTTTGCCTTCTTTCCATGCTAAAGATAGAGTGACCCTTGAGGCCCAAATCACAGCAGGTGAGATCCAAGAGGCTATAAAAGACCTGGCACATAATAAACCCCATCAGAACGGATGGCCTCCTGGTTGTGTTTTTCCCCACTTATAGCACACAGCTAGTTCCCCAATTGGAGAAGTTATTCAAGAACTCCCTAGAGGACGGACTGTTAACCCTATAAATTGACAGGCGTTGGTGACATCAATATTGAAACCTGGAAAGTTCCCAACCCATATGTCTTCCGATAGACCTCTTTCACTGTTAAATACTAAGCATAACATCTTTAACAAGGTCCTGGCACACAGGCTTCTTCCACTACTACCTAAAATAATTTAAATATACCAGTGTGGATTTGTACCTAATCATAGCACTTCTCCTAATATCAGAAGACTGTACCACATAATGGGCTTTGCCCATGACAAATACCCAAGGGCTGGCTGTCTTTCCTTGGACCTCTTCCAAGCCTTTGACACCCTAGGGAGGGTTTATATACTTCTGGAGCTCAGTAGATTTGGAGTTCACCCATCCTGTGTGCAATTGGTCTGGCTATCATATACTTCTCCTACAGCGAGAGTACCTACTGGAGCATATATATCAGATTCCTACTCTATTTTTTGTAGCACTAGACCTAGATGCCCACTGTCCCCTTTACTATTTGTGATTGCGTTGGAACCCCTGGCACAGCGTATCAGACAGCGATCCGGGGACTGGGGAATGCCAATAGGGACAGCAGTGCATTCCATTTTGCTATATGCGGATGATATAATCCTATACACAAGAGACCTCAATCGGAATCTAACTGGTGCACTCGGATTTTCACTGACTCTGCGTCCCTGTCAGGCCTTAGAGCAAATACCGATAAGTCCTATGCCTTCTCCTTTGAGGGTACAGTTGCTGGAAAGACATTACCCTTTGGAGATGTAAACATACCTGTGGCACCTACCACCTTCAGGTTTCTAGGGATACAAATATATGAAACTGCACTGGATCTATAAAATGGGAATCTGCATAAAGTAATACATTCCCAAATTTGCATCTGGATCACACTACCATTATCTGTGGCTGGTCACTTAACACTTGACAAAATGGTGATGTCACATATTCTTTATTACTTGGTGAACTTGCCGGTGGCGATCCCAGCTCGTCATTATAAGACACTGAACACACTACAAATGGATCTAGTATGGGGTAATGGTAGACGACAGGTGAGCTTAGCCAAGCTGCAGATGCTCTCAAAGCAGGAAGGTCTGGGAGACCCAGATTCTAGGGCATACTGTATAGCAAGACAACTGCAATGGCTTTCCTACTGGCTAGTGGGTTGGAACCTCCAAAAAATAGGCTATTTACAGAATCCATTGGATAAAGGCAGGCTCTACTGTTTGGTCCCTTACCCCCCTATGACTCCTCTATTGGTATGCATTGCCCTCACGTACTGGAAGCTGGCCTTGCATTGTACAGCCACAAAAGTACTTTATGCTCCAAATATACCTTTGCTGGGAATCCCTACGCCACTGGAGTTCTCTCACATCCTAGGTTGCACCTTTGGGTGCAGGGTGGGTGACGACAGTGAGAGTGTTGTTTGAAGAACATGTGCTATTGAACCATATTCATTTCATAAACGAGCAAAACATACCAAATTCATTGTTTCTGACATGACAATATAACAAGTAACATCAAATGGCACAGGGCTTCAGATGGCATAGAACCTTCCACACACAAGTTCATAACGCAATGTACACCATGGGACATGGCATATTATAATTATTGTTTCTCCAACAGAGACAAAAGTCTATATCACAAGTAAAATACCTTTTCAAGAATAATATAGTTTGTTAAAAAAAATTAAAAAAAATTTACATAAGCAAATTTGACAGCCACCACTCAAGGAGAGCCAATGCTAGGAAACAATTTCCTGAGCATGTGAATAACATGTCTGTACATCTCTGCTTTTTCTTCTTCACGAGCAGCTTGCACTTGAAATGTCTTTACAGCCACAAATGCTTGAGTGGCACCTAATTCAAAGTGTTGCACTTGTTTGATTCCCCTCTTTAAAACAATACATTTAACAAGTCTGCCAAGCTTATTCATATAAAACTGTGTAACAGAATAGCTCCACATGTAGTTTTTATCCTCATAAACAGCTAAATTAATAAACTCTGCCTCAGTTACGGCTCATTTATTGGCTCTATTTCAGTTCAAAGTACCTTTAGTCTCCTGTGGATTTTCAGTATTTTCTTCTTGTGTGCTCATTTGTTTACTATTCTGAAACTTGCTTTTTGCTTTATAAGTTTCTTTTTCTGTTCTCACCAAGTGGTCTCTGCACTTTTGTAAATGTCTCAATGGGGTGGTTCGGGCAAATATCTCTTGTTACCAGTGTGGTGTTAGAGCTTTCCGTAAAGAAAGAACCGAGTGCAGGTAAATGGCAGCTATCTTTACTTAAAGCACTTCAGCCACATCTTGGGTAATCCAACCTAAGTCCCACTCAACAGCCTAGCTTCAATTCACAGACCAAAGGCCTAGAGTTTTGGGGTTGGATGGTTCCAGTGTTGACAGTAATGGGCAAAAGACGTTACCACAAGAAGATACCACAGGATGCACTTCCCCTTCCCTCGGCTCAGGTCACATTGTCACATAACCTCAAAAGGAGGCAGAAGGCTGTTGCAGCCTGTATCACTCCTGTTGACCCTTGCCAAATTAAGTGAAGCGATTTTACAGACCTAAAGGACAGACAGGGATTCCGAAGGCTTCAATGTCCATTTCTTCACAGCTCCTAATTCCTTATTCATGCAAGTTAGGAACAGTGCTGCACTCGCCCATTACTAATTGACATGAATGAACAATGGCAGCTGTGAAAAAGATGAAAGCATCGGCCAGAGGGTCTCGCAGAAGGTTTTTAAAAATAAAATAATATTAATAATCAGGATAATTCTCCATTAGCCTTCTGCTAGTGGCCATCCCCGTAGCTAAAAGCCCTCTACCCTAGATACAGGCCTGAGCCAAGGAAGAGTGCCTTTTAATAACTGTGTAGTCCAAGGTAGAAGGGCTATAAAGCTATTCAAACATTTTACCAACTGAGGGTGGAATATTTCAATTAAACAGAGAGAAATAAAAAGAAAGGTATTGGCTCAGAAGAACTATACTAGCTGTTATTGCCCCTCTACTACTCAATTATGATCAAAAAAGCCCCAAAAATCCCAATGTTCTAGTAACCTGAATAAACTTCGAAAGCAATCACATATGGGAACCTCTTTCCCCCAATCTCGTACTACATTCGCATGAGGGGGCTCTTGTTGACTGGCAAAATGGCTGGCAATACACTGAACTCGTAGCATGCATCCACAATATTAATCTGCACTGTGTGACCTCTGACCTATTGTCTAGGATGTATGACCTATAGCACCTACACTGTACTGCTTTGTGTGACATTATGCATACAAATATGGGTGTTGTTTACTTAACTATACAGATATACACATATACATTTGTGTGTGTGTGTGTGTGTGTATATATATATATATATATATATATATATATATATATATATATATATATATATATATATATATATATATATGAATTACCTAGTTGCGATCGCCACTAGGTAGTTATATGTAGGATTATGTTTCTATATAAAAAGCATTTTTTTTTTAGTTTTTTTTTTTTTTACTTGCCTATATCTTTGGCACCGCTTGACGAATCTTCACGAAACGTTCCCAAAAGAATGTGCCACTTCCTTCAGCTGCTGCCTGGAAAGTTTTGGGGTGATCTGTCCAGGGGGTACAGAGAAAAAAGGGGGGCCCAAAACAGGTTTTCCCCATTCATTTTTCCACAGGTATTTTTAACAGCCATAGCGCAAAAAATACTGAACTGAATTACACCAAATTTGTCAGGAAGGTAGATCCTGGCCCAGGAAGAGTGTTTTTTTTCTTTTTATGTTATTCCGTTCAGTAGTTTTTGAGAAATTAAGGGGAAAACTAATTTCTACTTCTAGGGCCGTGAAGAATTTGCAACCCTGACGATCTTGTGCTGGGATCTGATTGGCTGATAACACTTCAACAACAGAAGCTGTTGAATTGTTATCAGCCATCTTGGGACTGCTTGAGCCGAGCCCCCCCCCCCCCCCAAAAAAAGGGGAAAAAAAAAGAAAATAAAAGGGGCCAGGGTACGAGGTCCCAAAGGGACCCCCCAGTGGCTAAAAAGCTTTTCTTATGTTGATTTTACAAGCAAATGAAAAAATTATTGGTCAAACAAGTATTCATCATATACAGTAACATTTCCGTATGTTGTAGATAGGATATTGACCTGGGTCTCAATAAATGTTGGCTTGCTTAAATACCAAGATCATGCGGTATAGAGGTGTATAAACTCTCTACATCCAGACATCAAAATAAGTATTTATTTTCCCAAGTTATACCATTGATTCTTGTCATAAAATCACTCTTGTCTCGAATATATGATGGTAAGGACTGTACAAATGGGCAAAGAAAATATTCCACATATTTAGAACTATTCTCTAGCCTACTACCTTTGGAGGAGACAATGAACCTCCCCGGTCATTAACTGGGTCTTTATGTAGTTTTGGAAAAAACATACAGAAGTGTTACTGTATATGATGAATACTCGTTTGACCAATAATTTTTTCATTTTTGATAGGAAGATCTATAGACAGACCCAGGGGACAGCAATGGGTACCTGTTTTGCCCCCAGCTATGCGGGTCTTTACTTGGGCTGGTGGGAGGAGCATATAGTGTACAACATTCGTCATTTTGACAAACATGTTGTTCTCTGGGTTCATTGTATTGATTATATTTTTTGCATTTGGAATGGTAGTGAAGTGCAAGCTTTGGCATTCGTCAAAATGTTGAATGATAATCAGCTAAATTTAAGATTTACATCTCATATTCATGCATCGAAGATAGAATTTTTAGATTTAAAATTGGAAGTCCAAGACTCTAAATTGGTCAGTTCATTGTTTCATAAAAAAACAGCAGGCAACGGTTTATTACACGTGAAGAGTTGTCATCCAAAGAAGCTTATAGATAGTATCACATATGGAGAATTGCTCAGAGCAAGAAGAAACTAGTGAAGATAAGGATTTTTTTCAGAAAATGGAGACTATGAGAAGCAGGTTCTTGGAAAGAGGTTATTCTAGTAAAACCACTGATAGTGCTTGTAATAAGGTATTAGCAATTAACTGAGAGGATGCGTTAAATCCTCATTGAGAAACAAGCACTAATACACCTCAACCAGTTAAGTTTATCACAAGTTTTCATAATCAAACATGGGAAGTAAGACGTTGTTAAAACAAATATTGGGATGTATTAAGAATGGATGAACAAGTAGGGAGTTTTGTTGGAGATAAACCACAAATAACCTTTAGAAGGAGTCCCTCATTGAAAGATTAATTATGTGTGAGTTTGGTGCAATCTATAGAAAGGAACCAACAAACACCTATACAGGGTTTCTTTACTTGTGGCTCATGTAAAGCTTGTAAATTTAGTAGTAGCTGTCGGGAGGTACAGTTGTCTCAAGAAATGAAACCTTTCATAATAAAGAAACACTTCACTTGTAACACAGAATATAGCGTTTATGCATTGTTTTGTCCATGTAATAAATATTACATTGGCAGTACAATTCATAAAGCAAAAAACGGATATTTGAACACTTTAGAGCAGTCAAGAATGAGGATAAACTATATACAGTAGCTAGACAGTTCGTAAGCTGTCATCGAAAGAATACAAATGTGTTAAAAAATTGTGTTTTGGACTGTATCCCTGTGCATATTAGAGGTGGAAACAGGGAACAAGAACTGTGTTGGTTGGAATCCAGACTAATCATAAAATACAGGATTCTTCATTCGAGAGGATTAAATATGGATGAAGAGCTTTCAGTGCATTCTTGGTGGATATAATATGGAACTGTGAGCATACTTTCAACTGTTTTGCGTAATAATGATTGAGTATTCTTTGCCCCTTTTTTCTAGTATGTAATGTGGGTAGAAATGTTACATATATAATGTAATTATAATTTTAATTTGTATTTTTTGTTTTTACTTTAGGCTGAAGATCTGGATAGGCCTGATTAGGTGGGAGCAGGAGAGCTATTATATCTGAATCCTTCTGGTTGTCCGGATGGTGTAATTAAGTGGAGTAAAATGTTAAGTATAAATAAGTGAAATAAGTTTTGTATATTGCATTGTGTATTTATAGATATCATGTGGTTGATTGAGGACTAACATCACGTGACAATGTGATCTAGAATCTGTAATAATTATTATGTGGCTGAGTACTAATGAAATTAGACATATAATAAGATGCTTTTCAATGATTGTGAAAAACTCATATAGAGTAGTGGCACTCCAAGATGGCCGACACGTTTTCTTGATGGATACGCACATGTTTTTGTCCTTTTTTTAAAATTATTGTTAAAAGTGGGTGAGTCTATGGAATAAGAATGGTTGATGGACAACGAATACATTTTTATGAGTTGTACTCGTGATCAAGGAGCGATATGCTCCGAAAGGCATAGAGTTTATGCTGTCATCAGTAGTTAAATAAACGCTGTGTGAATTGAGCCATGGTTCATGGTCTTACATCGTAAAATACGCTTCAGCAGCACGCAAAGTGCTTGTTGGGATATATATGTTTACACAGGCAATGATAGCGCCTGTATGGACATGATGTAGCCTAAATTTTACTAGTGTCTCTCTTGTTTAAAAAATCATCATGATGTGGCATTTTATGTATTATGTTAACCAAAGTACTAATAGTGTGCAACGTAGAAGCTGCACTGACACGCAATTTAAAGGTGCATTTATTTACACTGTAGCGTTCAACTGAGGTGGTATTTGAAGGAAATCACATGCAGGATGGATTAAACTGGTGTTATAATGTAAATTAGACCCTAGACCAGTGGTCTCCTAACGTTTTAATGCTGTGCCCCCCAGTTGAAAAATAAAAATAATTTGGCCCTTATTTTATAATGATGGCAATGTTTAAATCTGTCTAGACATATTTAAACATTGCAGTTAAGTACTGTTACCTTTTTAAAAAATACTATAGCATGTTTCTGCTTAAAACAAAACACTTATCTGTGTAATGCTTCTTTTGGCCAGAGATTGGCACCCCCCACTGGAATTACTTGAGGCCCCACAAGGCCCCCCCCCCCCAATTTGAAGACCCATGCTCTAGACTAAAAGAATGTGTTGAAACGATATTGAATTTCAAATGATTCATTCATTAAAATGTGTGCAAAAAAACAAAATAAATGTACTTCGCCATTGTACTTCATGGAATGCATTGACAAACGTTTCCCGTTTAAAATGAAGTGTATTAACCCCTTTGCTACCAGGCCTTTTCCCCCTCAGGTGCCAAGCCTTTTTTTTGGCTATTTGTGGCAGTTCGCGCTTAAGCCCTCATAACTTTTTGCCACATAAGCTACCCACGCCAAATTTGCGTCCTTTTTTTTCCAACATCCTAGGGATTCTAGAGGTACCCAGACTTTGTGGGTTCCCCTGAAGGAGACCAAAAAATTAACCAAAATACAGCGAAAATGTCATTTTTTTCAAAGAAATGGGAAAAAAGGGCTGCAGAAGAAGGCCTGTGTTTTTTTTCCCCTGAAAATTGCATCAACAAAGGGTTTGCTGTGCTAAAATCACCATCTCCCCAGCTTTCAGGAACAGCCAGACTTGAATCAGAAAACACCATTTCAACACAATTTTGGCATTTTACTGGGACATACCCGATTTTTTTTTTTTAATGCTTTTAGCCTCCTTCCAGTTAGTGACAGAAATGGGTGTAAAACCAATGCTGGATCCCAGACATGCTGACACTTTCCCTTTTTTCACCTATCTTTAGTTCACCTTAGCTAGTAAGCTGCAGTCCCAGATTATTTTTCCGAATGATTTTTTTACCTTTTGTACTTTTTGTGTTTTGCCGGCATGTGTTCAGCCCCACACATGTATTCCCCTTATCTGGTTAATAGTAGGTTACGACTCTGCTAAGATGAATTGACTTGTGATTGCTAAACCTGAGCAAAGCTTAATTTCTGTATCAGAGATATTTATTTTAATGAGATGTATTGTCCTTCATGAATGCTATGGTTTGTTCCATAAAGGAGGATGTGGGAAGAACCATTCCTGTGTAATGTTCGGGTAATAGGATTGACCTCATGCAATTGCCAAGTCTAAAGATTGTTCACTTCAAATTCTATTCCATGGTTCGTTCCAAAGGGTAGTGCTAAGCATTTGTTGTACACACACATGCAATAAGTGAAAACACACACTCAATGGCTTAACTCCATGCCAATAGGTTTTTATATAGAAAAATACTGTTTTGTTTATTTTTAGAACCATAACATTCAGATTGCAGGTAAGTACATTAAATGAAAGGTAATTTGCATAGTAATATTTAGAACTTTGAACCAAAACAGTAATGTACATAGTTTTTCATAAAATGCCAATAAGCTATTTTAAAAGTAGACACAGTGCAATTTTCAACACTTCCTGGGGAGGTAAGTACAGTTTAGTTATTTCGGTAAGTAAAGCACTTACAAGTTCAGTCTCCAGGACATAGGTAGCCCACCATTGGGGGTTAAAGTCAACCCCAAACACCCAGCACCAGCAACACAGGGCCGGTCAGGTGCAGAGGTCAAAGAGGAGCCAAAATAACATGGGCTCCTATGGAGACAGGGGGTGCTCCGGTTCCAGTCTGCTGGCAGGTAAGTACCAGTGTCTTCGGAAGGCAGACCAGGAAGGTTTAGTAGATCACTGGGGGGCCCCAAATAGGCACACAACACATTCTCAGCGGCACAGGGTGGCCGGGTGCAGTGGGCAAACAGGGTGTTGGGTATTCAATTGGATTCAATGGAGGGACCCGAGGGTCACTCAGATGTTGCAGGCAGGGCACAGAGGGGGCTTCTCGGGCCAAGCCACCAACTGGGCAAGGGTGAGGGCCGCCAGCAAGTCGCTGCTGCACCGGTGGTCGGTTTCTCACGGGCCTGGGGGCTGCGGGTGCAGTGTGTTGCCAGGCATCGGATATCTTCTTCCCGGGCAGTTGCAGTCAGGGGGGTCTTTGGGATTGCCTCTGCAGGTGTCATCGTGGGGGTACAGGGAGGTCAGCCCAGGGTGGACATGTCGTCGGAGTTGCCTGGGAATCCTCTCTGTGTCGTTAATTTCTCTGGACAAGGGCCAGGGGTGTTGGGTGCAGAGTGTTGGGGACTCGCGCTTCTGGAGTGAGGTGAGAGTCCCTTTAAAGATGGTTTCTTCTTTCTTGGTTGGACAGGTCCGCTGTCCACAGGAGTTCTTGATCCTTCTTAGGTGCAGGTTAGTCCCCTGACTCGGCAGAGGTCGCTGGGCCCGCAGGATGCATCGCCGGTGCAGGTCCTCTGAAGTAGGAGACATGCCGGTAGGGCTGGGGCCAAAGCAGTTGTCTTTCTTCTTCTCTGCTGGGTTTTTCAGCTAAGCAGTCCTCCTTCTTTGTATGGCGTAAGGAATCTAAAATCCTCGGTTCAGGGTTACCCCTAAATACTGAATTTAGGGGTGTGTTAGGGTCACAGGGCAGTAGCCAATGGCTACTGTCCTTGAGGGTGGCTACACCCTCCTTGTGCTCCCTCCCTTTGGGGAGGGGAGCACATCCCTATCCCTATTGGGTTAAATCCTCCAAAACAAGGAGGATTTTCCAAGGGGGGGGGGAGGGGGGGTGGGGAAGATTACCTCAGCTCTGGTCACCTTAGGGGTGGACCTGGCTGAGGGGGTGACTCCTTGTTTTTCTCATTATCTCCCCTGACTTGTCGCCAAAAGAGGGATCTATGTCTGGGGGGGGGGTTTGGGGGTCGACATCTTCACGAGCTGGAGTGCCCTGGGGTGCTGTAACACCAGGCTTGAGCCTTGGAGGCTCCCCGCCCGGTGTTACAGTTCCTGCAGGGGGAGGTGTGAAGCACCTCCACCCAGGACAGGCTTTGTTTCTGACCACAGAGTGCACAAAGGCACTCACCACATATGGTCAGAAACTCGCCTGGAAGTGGCAGGCTGGCACAGACTGGTCACACACTAACAGTAGAGCTGGCATACAGGGGGCATCTCTAAGATGCCCACTGTGTGCATTTCTCAATAAATCCCACACTGGCATCAGTGTGGGTGTCTTGTGTTGAGAAACTGTGGAGTTCGTTTTTGACAAACTCCCAGACCATATACTCAGTATGGCTACCCTGCACTTGCAATGTCTAAGAATTGACTTAGACACTGTAGTGGTATAGTACTCATGCAGCGATGCCCTCACCTGTGGTATAGTGCACCCTGCCTTAGGGCTGTAAGGCCTGCTAGAGGGGTGACTTACCTATGCCACAGGCAGTGGGTTGTGGGCATGGCATTCTGAGGGCAGTGCCATGTCGACTTAGTCTTTTTCTCCCCACCAGCACACACAAGCTGTGAGGCAGTGTGCATGTGCTGAGTGAGGGGTCCCCAGGGTGGCATAATACATGCTGCAGCCCTTGGAGACCTTCCCTGGCCACAAGGCCCTTGGTACCACGGGTACCTTTTACAAGGGACTTAACTGTGTGCCAGGGCTGTGCCAATTGTGGAAACAAAGGTACAGTTTTAGGGATAGAACACTAGTGCAGGGGCCTGGTTAGCGGGGTCCCAGCACACTTCCAATCAAAGCTGCCATCAACAAAAGGCAAAGAGTTAGGGGTAACCATGCCAACAGTGGCATTTTCCTACAAAAAGTTATTGTAATTGATTGAAAATGACCGAAAAGTATTTTTTTCCAAGGCATTTAAAAGTGCGTTAAGAGAAGATGTATTTATTCCAGTTAGAGAGGGTATAGAAACACCACCAGAAGGATCTCCAGGTAATAGTGTTGTCTGTTAAAGGTCTTCATGTATGTTACTAAGAATCAAGGTGCTTTAGCTGTTCCCCTTTATGGAACATTTAATGTGATAATTTTAGACAATTTGAGGTGAATAATTTACAAAATAAGTCTGTCTCCAAGACCTGTACAATTTGAAGCTCTTAGTATTTGGCAACTTATTGTCCATTAAAGAATGTCAGCCAAATAAGAGAATAGAATGCAGAACGCAATAAAGACACAGTCAGAAGCCAGATGGGAGATATCCTAGATGGAGTTATAATGCTTTCAGCTATTCCAAATGAAGAAGGTGAAAGCACTAAACTTAAGACAAGAAAGAAAAAGACCAAAAAGGCAGAACAGACCGCAGATGCAGAGAGTAACGTATGACAGTGATTCAGATGATGAGTTTATAAATCAGATCCTGATGAATTGTCTGCCTCCATAATACTCAGTTAAAGTAGGAGCGAGAAATGGAGCAACACCACATGTAACCCCAAATGTGCCAAGTGCTCCAGTTGCAAGGACCCCAAATTTTAGGGACCCAAATTCCCGAAATGTGTATCCACCAGTTCCGACTGTTAACACAGTTCAGCCTGCATCAAGTCCAGTTGTAAATCAAGTGGTTCCAGATTCAAATGTGAGTTAGATGGTGCAGTCACCTTAGATGAATCCGCCCTAGCAAAACTGTACCTTAAAACAGCACGTGCCAATGTTTAGTCCAATTCAATCAATGCCAAATGTTACACCAAGTCTAACAGGCCAGAGTTTCAGTACTGTTATAAAAGGACAGTGTGCCAGAATGACAATTTCTCAGAATCAGACAAATCTTACAGGTCTCTAAGCACTAACAGTTCCTGTGACTACAGGTCCAGTTGTTCTCTTGTATGCTTAAAGTACGTCTGGAAGTAATGTTGTTCAATATATGTCCCGACTGTTCCTGACACACCAGTTACATCTGCTGGGATATCACCAACTGGTATGCAGAGATCAGTACAATCAATCAATTCAGAGATGGAGAGAACAGCTTCTCTTGCTCCAACTCTGACCACTACACGAATTGCAGAACCTAATCCAAGCAGGACTTATTCCTGAAGCAAGGTTTCCACAGGGAATCCCATCTCATTTTATGGCCAGACCTGATCAGACCCCAAATGTACATTGGAGCACTCCGCAAGCAGAAATGCCTCAGAGAAATAATAATAGTTCACAAGGTTTCAGAGAACAACTGCAGACAGATTGGTTAAACAATTTGAGTCCTCAATGTGCAACTGATTTGACAAACTGCAATGACAGAACAGAAGAGACACCCGGAAGAGATCGCGCAGTGAATGTGCCCAGATTGAAATTGGAATTAAATTAAATGATTTTAGGAACGTTAGAAGAAGCTCAATTAGAAACATACACAGAAAATGAACTGCAGTTCATGTGCAAGGATGTTACTTAACATGCAGTACAGGTTTATGAGAGATTAGCTGAAGTGGCTGAGAAATGTGATATGGATTTAGAGAAATCAAAACCCCTAAAAAGAATTTATAGATTGGAGTTTAGTTCAAAAGACCTAGCTAACATGAGATCTCCCAGAATGAAAGTAGAAGCGCGAAGAAAAGAGATCAGAAGAAAGCAAAGCCACATATGCCTCCAGAAGGAGTAAATCAAGCTGAGAGCAATGTGAAAATGATGCCCATGAATACCAGGTGGAGGTTATGTCCATGTTCCCTGGAATAGGAGTGATATATTGTCATTTACAAATGATTACCCGAGATTAAGAGAAAAGCCTCTGGAATGGTACAAGCAAACAGGGAGATTTGCGAAATGTACAAAATGCCTTTGGTAAGATTTGAATACGTTGTTTGATATTGTGGTTCCCACAAATCTGTGGACTGCACGTAAATCGCATTTTCATTGGCCTGATCGTGAACTTCGAAGAGATCCGGAAACAGGTGGACCATCTGAAGAAGTGATGAAAAAATATCACAAGGTGATGACTTAGAAAAATAAATAAAGTGTCACGGAAGGATATTGATTGGCAGAAAATTGACAGAACAGCTCAGGAACCAAAACAGAGTCAATCTATGCTTATTTTGAAAGGTTGCTGCAGCCTTTAAAACATCACAGTGGTACTGAGACTACAGAAGCTAAATATATGAGCCATTTTGTGTCCAGATTTGTGCAGGGTTTGAAGCCAGAGATAAGTAGTAAAATTATTTAGCAGCACCTGTTTTCTTGATAGAATAAACCGATTGATGAGATTCTGCCTTATGCAAAGTATTGCAGTGACAAATTAGAATTGAAGCAGAAAAAGCTTAAGGAAAAAGTAATGGTTTTACGATTGAAAGTAGCACAGAAAGCATATCAGAGTCTGCAGATAATGGTGAGCACTAGCGGTACGCAAGGAGTACCACTGCAAGTGATGAATGTTGTTCAGTCTAGAGGTAGAGGACGTGGTGTTCAGATGGATCAAAGTGTTCTTGATGTCCAAGCTTTGAGCAGAACTAATCCATGACATTTGTGCGGAAACTTTGGTCATTGGCAACTGGAGTGTCCACATAATAATGTGAATGACCATGTGCAGAATGCTGGTGTTGCTCAGATACAAAGCAGTAATCAAGTCCAAAGAGTTCAAAGACCCAGAGTACAAAATGTGAATGTGTCCACAGAGCAACAGAGGCAGGTACGATAAGCCCCAATGACATCAGCAAATGATTGTTCCTCAACAAAACATGAATCAAATGCAAATGTAAATCAGATAGCATCCCAATTTTCCCTAATGGACCTGAGTGATGGACATTTTTCAAAAAAACTTTAAACTGATAGCTCTGATAAGGTTTGCATGCTAAGTGCATCCTTGGAAGTTGATCAACATGGGTCTTATGTAAATGCCAACATTATGGGCCATGATGTGTAATTTTTGGTTGACACAGGAGCTACATGTCCACTGTCAGAGCTGATGAAGCGCACAATTTGCCCTTTTCTGTAAAGAGAATCCAGGTTATAGAAGTCACCAATAGGCAACTGACAAACCCTGTGACAGAGAATGCCCCTATAAAAATAGGCTCATTTGAAGATGAGCACCAATTTGTGGGGTGTGATTTAAGCCCCATAAGCTTGCTTGGACGTGATCTGCTGTGTAAGCTAAACTGTTCCATTAGGTGCACGTCCTGAGGGATAGCAATTCAAATAAATGACAAAGATATGGCCTGTAAAATTGTAGAGCACTACCCGAGTGTCACATTGTACCCAATGATGACATGTAATCAATTGCCCGAAGATTTGTATGAAACCGTGATACCTGAGGTTTGGGATTTTTCTGGAAAAGAAATAGGATTCAAAGAAGTTGATCCTATTAAGGTAACAGCGAAGCCAAATGCAGTGTATCAAAAAAACAACCCCCATATATTATGTCACTAGAGACAATTAATGGAATTACCCCTTTGATTAACTGCTTAGTTGAGCAAGGTATCTTAAAAGAGACTTTAGGAGGTCTATGTAACTCTCCCATTCTAGGATTGTGGAAGCCCAATTGAAAGTACAGCATATTCAAGACTTGTGTAAAGTGAACAAGATCATTGCTCCATGTTGTCCCATGGTAATGAATCCTGCAGTGATTTTATTTCAGATTCCTTGTGAAGCAGAATGGTTCACTGTTATCTTTGCCAAGCCCTCTTCTCCATACCACTGCACGAGGAAATCCAATTCCTTTTTGCGTTTAAATTTGGCAGACATGTTTTGGCATAGTGCCAAACTCCACAATGGTATACTAGGTCATCACCCATTTCTAACCAGATCTGGATCTTAGTCCAGTCCACAGATTATCTGTTAGTTGCGTCAAACACTTGAGAAGCATGCAGAATAGATTTGCTCTCTTGAATCTTTTAGGAGAGAATGGTCATAAAGTTTCTCCAGTAAAATTACAGTATTGAAAGAAAGAAGTTCTGTATTGAGGTCAACAAATTGAGAAAGGTGTTTGGAAAGTGTCACAAGAGAGAATCTTAACAATAATGAAAGTGAATCGCCCTGTAACATAGAAAGAAGTCCAGATGTTTCTGGGAATGGTTGGCTACTGTCATCAGTGGATTCCAAACATTTTCCTTTTGGTGAGAGCTTTTATAGAGACTAACACACAACGATATGTCTGGTCCGGTACCATTGGATGACAACTGCATACGTGCCTTCTCTGAGCTGAGAGAAAGCCTATGCCAAGCTCCAGCTCTGGATATGCCCGATTATTACAAATGTTTTTCGTTGTTTTGCTGTGAGATGGATAGATGACCACTCTCACTTTTGACACACCTGCGAACAAGCCTGTGGGTTATTTTTTTGCTACACTTCATCCTGTAGCATCAGTGCAGCATGGTTGTTTAACGGCTGTTGCTGCTCTTAGTGTCAGCATCGAACAGTGCAAAGACATTGTTATGGGACACCCCCTGAAAGTTTTTTTGTCCTCAATCCATGGAGCTTTTGTGCACCAGAACCAAAACCCAATATCTTCCAAGTGCGAGGAGGAGGTTGAACCTGACTGGCTCGATGTGACAGAATTGTGCACCAAACCAAGACCTGACTTTAAGATGCCCCCTTAGATGAAAATGGCTATTTTTTCTTTGTTGATAGCTCTTGTTTAAGAGATAAAGATGGTACCCTGAGAGCAGGTTGTGCTGTTTCCACATTCCCAGGTGTGACAGAAGCCTTCTGGCTTTGAGGAGTCTTTTCAGCCAAAGCAACAGAATTGGTCACTCTTACTAGAGCATGCTGTGTTTCTCAACAGCTTAAAGTGACAAATTTTACTGACAGTCAGTATGGTTTTGGTGTTGTTCATTTCGGACAGTTGTGTTCCCAGAGAGGTTTTATAACCTCCTCTGGCTCCCCTACCAGAAACAGTAACAAGATTTACAATCTGCTGAATGCATTACAGTTGCCTGTAAAAATTGCTGTTGTAAAAAAGCAAGGCACACAGAAAATGTAATGATTATGTAACCTTGGGAAATAACTATGCAGATGAAGTTGCCCGATAATGAGCCCTTTGTTGTACGTCTTTCAATGGAGAGTGGGCAGGGATGTACAAGATGAGACCTGTCAAAATTTCTTACTGACTGCTGTTGATACTTGGAAAGAAGTAAAAGGAATGAAGGAAGAGGTGTCAGAGGAAGAACAGCAAAGTTGGGTTAGAGAAGGATGTGTTAAGAGAAACGAAGGTGATGCTTGGGTTTCTAATGATAGAAGAACAGTGTTGTCAAAAAGCTTACTGTCCCCTATGGCTAGGTATTATCATGGGCAAGCACACCTAGGTAGACACACAATGATCAGAACATTTAGGCAAGCATGGCTTAATCCTAGATTCAGAGGGGTTACAGAAGCCACATTTCACAGATGTGTCACCTGTCAACAGATGAATGTAGGAAAACGTACAGTTGTCACACTGGTATATAAGAAGGACTGTTCAATGGAATGGAGCTGGGCTTTATCAAGCAGCCAATATGCAATGGACTGAGATATGTCTTAGTAATTGTATGCATTTTCTTAAACGGGGTCAAGGCTTATCCTACTAAGAGAAATCACAGGCTCACAGTAGCAAAACTGTTACTTAGCGAGAGTTGATTCCTCGTTTTGGCTTCCTGACCTCTCTAGAATCAGACAAAGGAACACATTTCAACAGCGAGGTCCTAAAAATGTTGTGTGTGGCATTATAAGCTGAGCAAGGACTGAATTGTAGCTATAGACCAGAGGCTTCAGGACTAGTAGGGCAGATTAACAGAACGTTTAAGTCAAGACTGGCGAAAGTATGTGCACCTACAGCACTGAAATGGCTTGGATTGTCACCGCAGGAGATCATCATGGGAAGAGCCATGTGATTGCCAGCAGTGCCTACAAATGTGCTTGTGAACATTATGGGTGACCTAGTGCTGGATTACTGCAAGGGACTAGCTGACATGGTGCGTTCTTTGTCTCATCAGGTTGGAGAGACTATTGTACAGACGCAGCAGGAACTGTGTCATGGCCTATGTCCTGGCCACTGGGTCATGTTTAAGAAGCATGTAAGGCAAATGTGTCTGGAACCGCATTGGAAAGGCCCTCACCAGATAGTCCTAGTAACCACTACAGATGTGAAGTGTGCTGGTCTCCCAAATTGAGTGCATGGGAGCTACACCTGCAAAGTTCGAGGTTCCCCTAGGATGAAACAGCACCAGTTCCAGAAGGGTCGTTTACAGTGAATGAGATGGATCAGTTTAGCCAAGTTGTTAGGCCTGGACAAGTGATTGCTACAGCAAGGTATAATTATGTTCTTAGCAAGTCAACAACAGTGAATGGAGCAGAAGTGCTGAGAAGGAATCAGTTGACTCATACTAGCTTGGATTCTGATGAAGGAGGAATTGCTGTAAGTAGTAGAGCTATACCAGGAGATGATTTGCCAAAAAGAAAACTGTGCCTGCTGTACAAGTACCTTAGACTATTGCTGAAGAAACTGAAGAATTGAGTCAAAGGGACAGTGATGCTCTCACTCAAGTAAACAGAAGCTCAAAGAGAAAAAGAGTGCCAAGCCAAAAATACTCAGCACCTGAATGGACACATTTTTCTGCTAATGACTGCGAACAGGAATTTGTTTCCTTTTGTGTTAACAATCTGAATCCAGTTCAACATTCTTGAGATTGAATTTGCTTTGGAACTGAACTTTGAAATCTCATTGCCACCTGATGAACAAAGACTTTAGCCCAATTTGGGGGAAAGGTACTTCCAACAGGCTGGCTGTACCTTTTCCCAAATTATGACATTGAGCCAAACCGCCAATGTACCACTCCGTCCGCCAGGGTGGTAACGGCCACTGGGCTGGAGACTTCGGTCTCCAGGCAGGCGGGCATCACAATCCCACCCTCTGGATTATGACCCCGCCTACCGCCATAGTTTTTGTGGCAAGCGTACTGCCACGAAAACCATGGCAGTAGGCACTATCAGTGCCAAGGAATTCCTTCCCTGACACTGATATGGGTTTCCCCCGCGCCCCCTCCCCAGAGCTCTCCCCCACCCTCCCCCTCCTGCCCCCCCACATATCTAAACACCCACATGCGCACACATACACACTCATACCCATATCCACCCTAGCATGCACACATACAGACCCACATACCGCAACACACACTAACATATATTGTCGCACACACGCATTCACAACACACAACATACACGTACACTCACATGCAGTCATTCACGCATGCATTCAACGCAACTCACACCCGCATGCACGCATTCAAAAACAGACACAAACTCCCCCCACACACACAACACAGACACCACCCCCCTCTCCTGTCGGAGAACCCGACTTACCTGCTTGCAGGTAGTCCTCCGGCAGGAGACGGGACGCGGCGCTGCTGCCAACTGCAGCGTCCGCCAGCAAAACACCGCCAGGCCGTATCATGGCTCATGATGCGGTCAGCAGTGTTTTGCTGGTGTGCTGCTGCTGCTGACAGCAGCGCCACCTTACTGCCGTCTGCTGCCATGACTGTCGACGGAATGCCACCAGCCTTCTGGCAGAATTCCATCTACGGTCATAATGCGTGTGGGCAGCTGGTAGCCATGGCGACGGTATGTTGGCGGCCGTCGCCGTGGCGGTAGGTGGCATTTACCGCAAATGTCATAATGAGGGGCTTTATGTTTTCGAAGTGATGATCAGTGATTACGAACTGTGCCTTCATTAAAGGCATTTCAACTGTGGTAGAAGCTATTTGAACATTTGCAAGAAGACAAAACTCTTGATGAACTTTCCTGAAGATGAAGGAACTTTGTGAATAATTGCATTTTGAATATACTATTTTTGATTTTTGCTTTGCTCACAAATAAAAGGACTGAAAAGAGACAGTGATACATTAAAGCTACTATACATTTTTGATTTCAGACTTTTGGTCTGAAATTAAAGAACTCAGAGTTGAATCGAAAAAAAAGCAACAATATATAGTAAAGATGTATAGATTTAGCAATAGTAACCATTATCATGATTATATTATTGCTCATAGGTTTGAGTTTGCCTATACCTAACGATTGAGAAAGGATTGCATCCACATTTGTATCCAATTTAGCAAATCCTGTTGCAGATCACAATTCATTTTATAAAGATGAGAACTATTTATACACTGATGGTTCCAGAGGTCATTTGTGAGCAAACGTATATTAGAAGCTCCTGTATGAACATGTAGATTCCATGGAAGCTAGAGATTGCTATGTATGCACACAGTTGCCTTTATCACTAAGTGAGGGAATCACATATCATAGTTTACCCCTAACCTATGGAATATCCTGTAGATTGTTATTAACATTGTTCTCTCAGGAGTATTAATAATACTTCTACTCTAAGTATGATCTGGTGTTTTCAATAATCCTCATCGTGAATAATTTGAGTAACACTGCAAAAACAAAGAACGTTGACACTGTATGAGGATTCTTTGAGCCTACATTGTCATTTGGAACAGTATATGCACACAAGAACAATTTGGTGTGCATTCTCAGCCCAGCATAAAAATAATTAATTTGTCGAGTTGAGGAAAAAAAAAAAGAGAAATTAAAACAAAGATAGAAAAGGGAGAAGTTTTGCAGGATTGGGAAAAAGATGCAACACATTCAGTGGCTGGAAATCAAGGATGCCTGGCTATAGATTGGCAACATGTAGGGAAGCTATGTATATATAGGCCTAGATCAAAGACTGACACACATTTTGTAGGTACAAGTAGATGTAGGCATGTATTTTTGTTTAAGAGTGTATGCACTTTCATGTTAAATGGCCAAGAACCGATCAGACAAGGTGTTTATGTCATATATGGAAAGAATGCCGATTACGAGCTGCCAAAAGGCTGATATGGTACATGGCATCCGTGAGAAGCTTATCTACAGATTTATCATGTGGAACATTTTAATGATCCCATATGGAGTGAGAAATTAAACTCTAGTGTCAAAAGAGGAGCTAGTGCTTCAGAGATCGCAGGAGATATTTTTGATGCCATTATTCC
This sequence comes from Pleurodeles waltl, assembly GCF_031143425.1. NCBI lineage: Eukaryota > Metazoa > Chordata > Amphibia > Caudata > Salamandridae > Pleurodeles > Pleurodeles waltl. Next base: position 671,173,668 of record NC_090447.1, read on the forward strand.
ACCAGTAGGTGTAATCTTGAATGAACTTGAAAGCTGTCAACAACAGTAGATAAGCTATCTACAGGCACCATAGGTGCCATTTTGTTAATGGATACAGAAATGGTTGCTGTGAGATCAATGGTTTTGCAAAATCGCCTTGCTTTAGACATACTCCTTGCAAAAGGCGGCGGAGCAAATTGTTACATGCACAACAATGTTGCAAATATATTCCTGACAATAGTAAGAAGATAAGAAAGCACATTTCAGACATGACTGACTTAAGACAGGACCTGAAAGGAATGCCAGCAACAGGTGCATGGAAAGCTATAGATAATGTTTTTTCAGACATTGGAAGGTGGTTATGAAATCTAGGAAGCGGTATAATCATGATTTTGTGTGCCCTAGTTGTAGCTGGGTTTTACAAGTTATACAAGAAGCTGAAGGAGAAAAGAGCCAAGAGTAGACAGAGAAGAGACTGACATGGAGACTAAAAGAAGCCTATATTATAGTAACATCAAGCAGTGAGAGGGTTTCAGGGGATCTTACCTGACATAAACCTCTGAAATTTTGAGCTCTCTCATTGAAAATGAGAGTGGAAGTACCCTGTGATGGCTTATTTCTCCATCAAAGGGGGGACTGACATAGTCTAAATTTTAGTAGTGTGCCTCTTGTCACAAAAGTCATCGGAATGTGCCATTTTATGTCTTATGTTAACCAAAGTACTAATGGTTTGCAAGCTGCACTGACACGCAATATAAAGGTGCATTCATTTACACTGTAGAGTTCGACTTAGGTGGTATTTGAATTAAATCACATGCTAGACTAGTAGGATTAAACTGATATTATACTGTAAGTTAGACACTAGACTAACAGGGTGCATTGAAACAATATTGAATTTCTAATGATTAATGAATTAAAATGATTGCAAAAATGAAAGAAATGTACTTCCCCATTGTACTTAATGGAATGCCTTGACAAAGTTTTCCAGGTAAAAATGCAATGTATTACACACATTAATGAAGTATTAATACTATTGAATTCATTAGTTTGCATATTACAGTGTGTTTATTAAAATGTATTAATTGAATGTATTGCTGTAAATCTCTTGCGTTGGCTAAACTGAGGCTTGCTAGATTTGTGTTTCGTGACAGTGCAGGAGATGCTGATTCAGTCCCTAAACATGAGTTTTCTTTCAGACTTCGTTCCCATGAGAAGACTAGATTTTGGTAATAGGCTGTATTGCTTAGACATAGAGAGATCATATCATATCGCCCTTGAGAACAGAACATTGTGAAACATGGACTGCCATTGTATACAATTGTTTCTAACTTATAAGGAGTCACATAGATGGAAGATGTTCCCTTGACAGACTTGGGAAAGAATATGGATGTTGCAGATTGGAGTTGTGTAATCAATTTCTATTGGATGATGCCCCTTCAATGTAAATTGGACTGATACCTTTGGGGAATCAAATTGCTTTATGAACTTTGTTATGACGATGACCAGTTCGACATGGTCAGGCCCCAGATGCCTGCAGAAGATCCACAGACACAGATCCCATAAGCTGCATTGTTGATTCTCTTTCCCGGACTCATGAATACTGTATCGTTTGGAGAGGTATCTTCCTCTCTGCCTTCGCCCCTTTGAGATGCCCCTTTGAAACATAGAAGTCCTCTCAGAAGACTCTTGATCGAGATTCTGACATGCTAACGCTTTCCCTTTTTAACCTATCTTTTGTTCACCTTAGCTAGTAACCTGCAGTCCAAGATGATTTTTTCCAAATTATTTTTGTCCTTATTGTCTTTTGCCCGCATATGTTCCACCCCACACATTATCGCCCGATTTGGTTAATTGTAGGGGTTTCACCGTGTCCAGCTAAATTTTAACTCCGCTAAATTGAATTGACTGATGAGCACCGCCGGCTTTAAGGCAGCAGTGAGAAAGGCATCCAATTAAATCCACACTGGCTCATGGGACTACCTTAGACCAGGTGTTTTGCACCCCAAGCGGCAAGATGTGAGGCCCCATATTCCACCAGGGTGCACCCTTATATTATTTTAGAGAATGTTTTACCACTGCCCACCTCTGAATCACATGCATCTCTCTTAAACAAGGTTCACTACTGGCTGCAGAAGTACTCTGGCTGGGGTTCTGACCTCTCTAAAGGAATTATCTCAGCTCCTAGGCTACCTTGGATTGACCCAGCAAAAAAAAACTTTAAGGAAGATTACATAATTATGAATTTAGATTACATAATTATGAATTTTAAAATGCCCTGTTTAGCTTGAACCTTGTTACATATTATAAGTCATTCTGAGACTGGTGGGGGGGGGGGGGGTATTACAGCACTCCCTCTGGGCTTTTTGTTTTTTACCCACCTGCTGCGCTGAGACAAGCTCCTGTTGCTACTAAGTCCGCTATGAATAAACTCAACCAGGTCGCAACTGGTAATTGTCTGAATGCAGCAGCCCCTACCTCCAATTGGTTTTTACCTTTGGCATCTGTAGAGGAGCTAGACTGACTACCCTATGTGGGAGGTCAACAAGATGCTGTTAATAGTCATTATCCTTCACAACCTGCTAGGAGGCCCCACGTATATGAAGTGTCAACTCCCAATAGGAGACTTACCTGGTAGAGGAGTTTTTTTTCAGTTAATTTCCTGGAATATAGCAGGTCTGCGTACTAAGTTAGAGAACCTTGACTAGGTAGGTTTAGTGAGCCCTTATCAAGTCATCTGTTGCCAAGAGACCTGGCTGTCTGAGCCCCCATTTTTGGATGAGATTACCTATCATGTGGCAGCAATTCCATCTACTTCAGGCCATGACAGAGGGGTCTGGTGACATTTGTTGCCACTGGCCTGGCTGAGTGTAAAGTAGCTGAACTGGTAAGCTCTCCACAGTACAAGATCCTGTGGGTATTGTTTAATAGGTCTTTTGATCTCTTGGTGGTCAGTTATTACCATAACATCTTCAACCCAGTTTGACAGTGACAACAATAGTAGATGGCCTAGAGGATGTTTTTTGCAGGATATTGACTGATACTAGGAGGGAGGTTCTGTTTATGTGGGTGGGGGATTTTAACATTGAACCCTGCGATAATTGTTATAATACCATTTGAGGTATCAGCAACAAACTGGTAATTGTCTGAATGCGGCAGCCCCTACCTCCAATTGGTTTTTACCTTTGGTATCTCAAGAGGAGCTAGACTGACTACACTATGTGGAGGTCAACAAGATGCTGTTAATAGTCATCCTTCACAACCTGCTAGGAGGCCCCACGTATATGAAGTGCCAGCTCAGTCAACTCCCAATAGGAGACTTACCTAGTAGAGGAGCTTTTTTTCAGGTAATTTCCTGGAATATAGCAGGTCTGCGTACTAAGTTAGAGAACCTTGACTAGGTAGGTTTAGTGAGTCCTTATCAAGTCATCTGTTGCCAAGAGACCTGGCTGTCTGAGCCCCCATTTTTGGATGAGATTACCTATCATGTGGCAGCAATTCCATCTACTTCAGGCCATGACAGAGGGGTCTGGTGACATTTGTTGCCACTGGCCTGGTTGAGTGTAAAGTAGCTGAACTGGTAAGCTCTCCACAGTACAAGATCCTGTGGGTATTGTTTAATAGGTCTTTTGATCTCTTGGTGGTCAGTTATTACCATAACATCTTCAACCCAGTTTGACAGTGACAACAATAGTAGATGGCCTAGAGGATGCTTTTTGCAGGATATTGACTGATACTAGGAGGGAGGTTCTGTTTATGTGGGTGGGGGATTTTAACATTGAACCCTGCGATAATTGTTATAATACCATTTGCGGTATCAGCAACAAACTGGATAATCAGCTTATACATTTCAAACATACTCCATATGATGAGGCCACTGAATCAATTACTCTGTGCAAGTGACCTAGAATTTGCTCAACATCAGGGGTGCGAGGAGGCCCTCGATCCTCTCATTTACTGGCTTGGGGTTAGGCTCCTTTATAGATCACGTTTTGACCTCTAGGAAACTGGTACCGGCTTTGTTGGCGTGCGATCATAACCCTTTCTTTTTGGCGTGCCAAAATGTATTTCTGTCTAGGGTTACCAGGGAAACTCAACAACTCCCTATTCACTTTAACAAGAATAAGGGGTTAAGTACTTTTTGGAGGAAAATAGATAAAAAAGCTTTCTACAATTATCTAGTTGCACAAAAACAGCCTAGGATCAATCGGATCCTCCAAGAGGATGCCAGCCCCCATGATGTTATTATGGCTTTTACCTCTCTAAAAGAGCACATGGCAGCTAATTTAACTGGAACAGCTAGAAGCGAGAGGATTAGTCCGAGTTCGTTTGATGGCATCTGTACTAAAGTTCACAAAGCGTTAAAGCAGCCTTTAAAGACATGCCCTTGAGACAGTGCGGGCATTGTGGAGGCTAGGAAAACTCTTAGGGAAGTGATCTTCAGAGGGAAATTAGAGATAAGAGAAAAGGCTTGGGAGGATTTAAGGCTTGCCAGCGAGAGTAAAGACTCAGGGGCATTCTGGCAAATAGTGAACTTCCAGGACTTCTCAGATGACTTAATCCCTAAGACTGAGTATCTGATCTCCAAGAAGGACTGGGTTAATCTCCAAGAAAGACTGGGTTAGCCATTTTTCATACATTTTTGGACCAAAAGTGCAATCAGATGTTTTTAATAACAAAGTTGTATTTGTATCAGATCACCTAGCCATCAAAAAACGAACCTCCTCAATTGGTCTAGCTGACGTCACAACAGCGATTGAAATCTGCCCTGTCTGGAAGGCCACAGGCCTGGACCGAATCCCCGTGGATGTTTTTAAATCCAATTTACAATTTTGGGGATCTGTGGTCACTAAAGTGCTGAGAAGCGCTGTCTGTGGGCCTTTAGTGCAAACATGGGAGGAGGCCACCATAGCGCCAAGTTTCAAAAAGGGAGATAAAAGGAAACCCAAATGCTATTGACCATTCTTGCTTTCAGATAGAATTTTCAAGATCTTGGGAAGGGTGCTGGCTGGTGAATTTCAAAAGCTATGACTCTCAGATTTCCACTTCTGTTTCCGCCCAGGTCTTGGCACAGTCAAACAGGCTCCAAACCAACCTTAATTCAAAAGTACACCAAGGTTAAAAAAGGCAGCCTGAATTTAGCGTTCATGGACCTTGACTTTGCATCTGATTCAATAGACCATGTTAAGCTATGGGGGATAATGTCACAGATGGGCATGGGCAGTGCAATTATCTCTCTAATCCAAAGACTAAACGCACACACCTCTGCCAGAGTACGCTGTACTTGGCAGGGAGATCTCACAGAAGATTTTCTAACAGTTATTGGAGTGAGACAGGGTTGCGTCCTGTCCCTATTTTTTCTGATCTATATCAATGGTCTGGGGGTCATTTGATTGAGGCTGGAGCTGATGTCTCCAAACTCGACGACCGGGAGATACCAGCCTTACTCTATGCAGACAATGTCGTTTTATTAGCCCACACAACCAATGGTCTAGAGGTCTTGCTGAATGCTTTTCACTCTTCTATGGAGAATTTAGGCCTAGCAGTTAATCGTACTAAGTATTTCATACTGAAATGCGGTCCTAAATGGACTAGGAAGGAAGATTTGCTTGCAGGAGAAGAAATTAAGAAAATTCCTCTGTTAGAAATGGGGTTTCTGGTTGGCTAGGGTACGCACCTAAGCCAGGCAGCACATTGGAAAACATTTCCCCAGAGCATACGTCAGGCACCAAAGAAAAATGCACAGATCGCCATGTTGCTGTCTTGGGGGGAAATCGTGTAGTTCCTGCTGACTCCGATTATTGCACCGTACTGGCAGGACCGAGGACCTACGTCAAGGGTCACCACCCTGGCCTGTTAACAACAAAACAGGAACAGGCTTGGTGGGAACGGGGACCTACGATGAGGCTTCCATCCCGCCCCCCCCCAGCGCAAAGCAGACAGAGGCTCAGTGGGAACGGGAACCTCAGATGAGGCTTTCATCCCGCCCACGACCCATACCTGGATGCCCACTGTTTCCTGGGTCCACCGCCTTCACAACAGCAGCGCAGCGGCACCCATTCATAGCGGTTCACTCCTCAGGCCACTCGGGCCACGGCGGTGAAAGGCACTTTAAAGTAGGTGCCTGTCTGAACCCGGGGACACCAATCACAGCGTGCTCATTCGCACTGGCTCGAGACCCACCTGGGTCGTGGCGGTGATCGTACACCAGGGGACAAGGATTCCCCTGCTCCAAGGGAGACGGCAACCAGCCACAGTAAAGAGCTCGCCATGTGCTAGAAATGCACACAAATTAAAGTGCTTTCCTCATGCTAGGAAAATAAAAAGACAAAGCGCTCTTCCTACGCTACAGAGATAATTAGCTGCAGCTCTCTCCATGGTTGTGAAGCAAGAAGAGCTGCAGGGGAACAGGGGGCACACAACCCAGTCCCAGGAGACAGCAAACTGGGGCACAGGGCGGCAGGGCCCAAGCAAACAGGCAAGCACAGGTTTGCAGGCAGTGGCAGTTCCTCTTAGTGACCCAGCAGGTCACAGATCAGCACAACAGCAGCAGTCCAAAGGCAGTTCCTGGGGAGTCCCTCCAGCAGCTTCCTGTGTCCAGTTCAGTATGCCATTAGTGCCTCAAAATATGGGGAAAATCCCCTGTACTTACACACATTTTGCAAAGTTTCCAAAAAAGGGGGGAGAAGGGGTTCTAACCAGTACTAACTGGTTCTAGGACTGTCCCCGCTCACCTCCAGCACAGGCGCCAGATATCAGTGGGGGGTAAACAAGCCCTGTGTGTGAGGCCAGGGCACAGCCTTTACAATTGCAGGTGTGCCCTGCCTCTCTCTCTCAGCCCAGGAAGACCATTCAATATGCAGATGCACCTCTGTGACACCTTCACCCTTCCAGAGTACAGGCTATCTGAAAAGTATGCCCAAAGCCCAGCTGTCACTCTTCCCCAGACATGGATTGGAGTCAAGCTGCAAAACACTGGAGTAATAAGCACATAGAAATGCCCACTTTCTAAAAGTGGCATTTCTATAATGTTAATAAAAAATATACCTTCACCAGTAAGCAGCAGTTCTCACTACCATTACAACAATGCCAAACATGTCTACGCTACCTCTCATAGAACAGACAATCCCACCTAGACTTAAGGTAGATCATTTTCCAATGCAATCCTATGAGCAAGTCAACACTCACAGCAGTGAGAAACCAAATAGGCTGTTTGTTACTACCAGGACAGGCCACACACCCAGGAACATTTTGTGCCTTCTACATACATAGCACCCTGCCCACAGGGCTAGCTACGGCCTATTTTAGGGGTGACGTCCATGTAGTAAAAGGGGAGTTCCAGGCCTAGCAAGTAAATTTATAAGCCAGGTCTCTGTGGAAGTAAACTGTGCATGAGACAGGTTTGAAAGGCTATTTCTGTGGGTGGCTCAAGCTGCGCTGCAGGCTCACTAGTAGCATTTAAATTACAGGCCCTGGTACAGGGATACCACTGTGCAAGGCACTTACAGGTAAATTAAATGTCCCAATTAGGAGAAAGCCAATCATACCAAATTTAGAATAGAGAGCACCTGCACTTTAGCACTAATCAGCAGTGATAAAGTGCTCAGAGGTCTAGAGCCAACAACAAGAGGTCAGAAAGAATAGGAGGAGGAAGGCAAAAGGTTTGGGGATGACCCTGTAAAAAGGTCCAGGTCCAACATCCTCATTTACCTATTCAGGGATCCTGTTAAACAATGATCTTAATTGGAGGTTTTTAATGAATATAAGGGTTTTGCAACTCCAGAGGTCTATAGATGCTGTTTTTAGGGTCTCAAAAAGGTTGGGCCACAAGCCTGTAACAGAGTTATTGTCCATATACAAGAGCAAATGTGTGTCTATTGGTTCATTTGGAGCTGGTATCTGGGGATATATCAATTGCACATTGTATTGTATTGTAATAGTATTTATATAGTGCTTACTACCCCTGACGAGACGTCGAAGCACTTTTGGCAAGTAGCACGCTACTCCGGAACCCAAAAGGAATTAGTGGTGGATTAGTATAGGGAACTAGGAGTACAGTTTTAGTATTATTAGGAGTTAATTTGAGCCGCGGATATGTGAGTTTGTTAGTTAGATTGACTGGAGTAATGGAGGGGTGGAGGAGGGAAGAATCCAGAAGTGTTAATTAGAAGTTTATGGTAATATGATTTAGGCGTGGGATGAGGAAAGGGGGGGATGGAGGAGGGAAGAGTCTGTGGAAAGGGTTAGGGAGATCATAGTAGCAGGGTGAGATAAATGAGGGGGAATATAGTAGGGTTGTTTGGGAGATCATGGTAGTAAAGTGAGGTTTGGGTGAGTTAGATGTGGAAGAGGAGGGAACAGCGTAGGCAGAGTTATTTAGGAGATGAAAGTAGTAGAATGGATTTGGGATGAGTCAGAGTGGGAATGGAGGATAGATTGATAGAGACATGACATATGGTGATGGGTAGATAAGTGTAATATAAGAAGGGATTCATAAGTATCTAGTATAACAACTTATCTGGGAGTCATGCAATGACCTAGGAACATGTTAAGCATATAATAACACATATATATATATACACACACACACATGAATACACACACATGTATATAAGTATTTTAAAAATGTGTTTTATTTATTCATAGTTTTTTGTAATATTATAATCTGTCAATTTTTATTGTTTGATATTTGTTCTGTTTTTAACTTTTGTGGCTTATTACTTTTTTTTTTTGTTGATTTTAACTTTTTGGGCAAAACAAAATAAAAATACTTGAATAAAATGCAAATGGGGAAAACTGGGTTAAATGAAGACACAATTAATTATTTGTATATCTCTTCTGATGGAGAAGCACTTGATTTTTGGTAGTCTCTATGACTTTCCTCTCCATAACAGATCACCTTGCAACACACCAAGCAATGCAATCCCACAGTTTCAAATCACAGATCAATTTTTTCTTGCTCCTCCTATGAGATATGTTCAGACACCCTCTTCCCAGCAGGGATGACATACTGCAACTCCGAAGATGTACTCGCCTTTTCTGCATTCCTCTTCCCCACCAACTTCTCTGCAATTAACTGCTATTCATGACAAGCATTAAAATATTTTGAATCAACGTGGTTCCAAAGCTATAGCCCTATTCATTGTCCCTGCTCAGCTTCTTCTTGCGCAAAGTCACATATTGGAAACATAATGTTACTAGGTGGAGTGATTAAAAGCTTCCATACAAGGGACTCTGTCAGTGATCTGAACCGCTCTGTTTTAACAATTTCCAGTTGTATATCTTCTTTTTTTTGAGTTTCTCCTCTCTGGGTTTTCTTGTGCAGAAGCCACTGCAAAGATTGACAAAGTTGTGGTTCTCCAAAAAAAGAAAACTACAGTAAAAAGTGTACAATCTGTATTCTAGCAAAAATCCAATGACAAAGATCAAAGCATTGGGTCAGATACCCAAGGACTATTTGAATGCGGAACAACAGATTATCAGGAACCAATCAAACATCTGCAATAGCCTGCAAAGATTTGTGAATCCTCCGCAATCACAAAAGTAGGCAAGGTTGGGACCAACAAGCCCTGGTCTCAGGATACATTATTCCTAGTTTCCAAATAGGTAGAACAATATGTTTTCCTAAAAAACTCAACCTTTACAAAATTTACAGGATTCTAGGTATGCATTTCTGAAATTGAGGTACTCAGAAAAGATCTCCTGCCTATGCTGTCACCCTATATGTAGGATACCAATGAGAGGAGCCATGATTCTCAACCTGAGAGTCTAATTAGAAAGTATGCTAGAACATTCACAATGTATGATAGAAGATATTATACACTGACAGGACTTGAGGACCATTTGTGACTACTGAGACACCTAACAAAATGAAACAAACTTGTGATTGGATAAAAATGGTTCACAGAGAAAAATAAGCCCCCTTCCATTAGAAAGTACAATTCTACCACAGAACCACCATTTCCAATTCCACTCTGTACAGAGGAGGGCATTAAAACATCACAGCACATATAAGTTGCTGCTATCAACATCTAAAACAGAGCCAACCCAGCTGCAGAAGTCAACCTCCACTGTCTTCACAAGAAGGAGAAGAAGAGGTTGTGGATGTTCCAGCCACTTCCAGAAGTCAATACCAACCAGGAAGGGAATCACTTGCTTAGAAGTTATTTACTCTCCCGAAAGGGGAGAGAAAAAGTAAATGCAAGGAAGGTCACATGCACATTTTGTAACCTAGTGGTGCAGACAGGGTATAGACATTATTTCAGGACTACCAGCACGATTACCTGGATACCATTCATCCAAATGAGTACTCTTAAGTGAAATTGAGCAACAATGCAAGGAACAAGAGAAAGAGGAAAGCATGAATGCAGAAGTTCTCTGGGCTGATGAGACTTATCCCCAACTGATGATGTTTAATATCCACTTCGTAAAATGCACACAAAAAAAATAATTTGTTATGGCAAGCAAAACAGAAATGTCAAAAGCCATAAAAAATATATTTTCAAGTTACATTATTCAAATGTTCCATGTTACTAAAAAAAATGAAGAAACCAAAAACCACAACTGTACACGAGTCAAAGGAAACAAAGCTTTTAAAAAAAAAGGATAAGTTAACTTACAAAACTGAAAAAGAACAAAAAAAAAAAAAAACAACTGCTGAGTTACAAACCAGCAGTGAGTTTCCTTCAGGGTCTTAGTGTAGCCCAGACCCTGTAAGCACCCTCCTGTTTGCATAGCAAAAGCCATGCACAGTGGTGCCTTGCTGCCCAACACAGCTTGGGCACAAGGCCCGTGGTCAACTACCACTGTACAGCCCTTTGGCCAAGTGCATTAAGCATTTCGTGCCCACAGCTGATTGATTGTAGGGCCTGATAAAACTCTCACTATGAGGACCACTGTGTGGCCAAAGGCAGTGAGCAAAGAAGACTGACTCAACAGGATGCCCAACCATACTGCACAAGGCATTTGGGGGTAGACAACGAGGGCGGTTGGGTGCAGGGTATGGCGGTAGGATAAGCCCTGTGACTAACCAACTCAGTGCACAATTATGTGCATTGGAGGTTGGCCACTCACTTTAGGTTCGGTCCAAGAGCTGGCTGTACGTCAGCCTTGAGGCAACACCACACTGCACGTGGCTGAAGGCCGTGTGCAGAGGAGATTGGCAGTATATAGGAGGTTAGGCGCAAGAAAACAATTGGGTGTGGTATGCAATAAAAAAAACAAAGGTTAAAATGAAGGCATGGCTACATCTGGTTATAGGACCTTAAAATACAGTGAAGGAAAACTTTGGAAACTCACAAAAAAATATACAGATGAAGGGCAGTTATGGTAATAAAACAATACCTAAAACGGTTACAGTCTAGAATATAAAGTACAGAATGTCGGGTTGCCATACTGTAATATGGAAAACGAAAATATCAAGGACGTAACTGTATATAGGTAACTCTATGGGCCTCATTTCAACCTCGGCGGCGGTCTTTAAGCAAGACTGCCGAGGTACCGCCATGCTGAAGACCGCCAGTGCAGGCTGCTCCACCTCCACCGCCTGTGTAGAGGGGTGTGTGAGCGCATGTATGCATGCAGGGGGTGTGTTGTGTGTTTGGAAAATATGTGTGTGTCTGTCTGTGTGTATGTGTGCGTGTATGTGTAGTTGTAGTGTAAGTGTGCGTGTAGGGGGTGTGTGTGTGTGTGTGTGTCAATGTTGGGGGTGTAGTAACGGCCACCGGGCTGGAGTCTGAAGTCTCCAGCCCAGCGGTCTTTACCACCCTGGCGGTCGGAGTGGAGAAATGGCAGTTTTGCATGGCGGTTACCACCAAGCTTGTAATTACAATTTTTTTTTACTGCTGGGTTGTTTGCGGTATTACCGCCACTTCTCCACCGACCGCCAGGGTTGTAATAAGGGCCTATCAACACCAGATCCTGAAGTTGACCCTGTGCCTGCGTCCATTGTTTTGCTAGGTACTGCTGTAAGAGCCGCATGTGTAGCCGCACGTTTGGGACAATAGCGATGCATGATGCCATCATGCCTAGGAGTTTCATGACAAATCAGACTGTGTACTGGTGATTTGGTTGTATGTTTGACACCATAGTTTGAAATGATTGAACTCTCTGTGGGCTTGGAGTGGCAATTGCTCTTTGTGTGTTGAGTGTTGCTCCCAAGTATTGTTGTAGTTGGGATGGTTGCAAGTGAGATTTTTGGTAATTTATAGAGAAGCCTAGTCTGTGTAGGGTATCTATTACATACTGCGTGTGATTTTGACACCGGTGTCGAGTGTTGGCTTTTAGTAGCCAATCGTCGAGATATGGGAATAAGTGCATGTGATGTCTCCTTATATGAGCTGCTACTACAGCTCGGCATTTTGTAAATACTCTGGGTGCTGTTGTTATCCCGAAGGGCAGTACCTTGAATTGGTAATGTTTGTCCTGTATGACAAATCGGAGGTATTTTCTGTGAGATGGATGGATGGGTATATGGAAATACGCATCTTTTAGATCCAGTGTTGCCATGTATTCTACATGTTTTAGTAAGGGGACTATATCTTGTAGTGTGACCATGTGGAAATGTTCTGATTTAATGTCCTGAGATCTAAAATTGGTCTTAGTGTTTTGTCTTTTTTGGGAATAAGGAAATATAGGGAATAAACCCCTGTTCTTTTTTGGTGGGGAGGTACTAGTTCTATGGCTTGTTTTGTAATAGTGCTTGTACCTCTATTTGTAACAGGTCAGGATGTTGTGCCGACAGTTTGTGCGCTCTTGGGGGAACATCTGGAGGGAAATGTGTGAACTCTATGCAGTAACCATGTTGGATAATTGATAGAGCCCATGTGTCTGTGGTTATGTCTGACCAATGTTTGTGGTAAAGTGTTAATCTTCCCCCTACTGTTGATGTGTGTCGGGGAAGTGTGACAGTGAAGTCACTGTTTGTTGTTGGGGGCCTGCTTGGTGGACTGAAACTTTCCCCTTGATCTTGGGAATTGTCCCCTGAAGGATCCGCGAACCCCCCGTCTCTGATATTGGGACTGGTAGGTGGGTTTTGTTTGAGAGGTGGATGCCTCTGAAGGTTGCTGTCTGAAACCTCCCCTAAATTGTGGTTTCCTAAATGTCCCTCTATACTGGGAAGAGTAGAGCGCGCCCATGGCTTTGGCCGGGTCAGTGTCTTTCTTCATCTTTTCGATGGCTGTGTCCACTTCTGGCCCAAACAGTTGTCGCTGATTAAATGGCATGTTTAATACTGCCTGCTGTATTTCAGGTATGAATCCTCAGGATCTTAACCAAGCATGTCTCCTAATTGTGACTGCCGTGTTTACAGTTCTTGCGTCAGCGTCAGCGGAATCCAGTGCCGAACGAATTTGATTGTTCGAGATGGCTTGCCCTTCCTCTACTACTTGTTGAGCCCGTTTTTGATACTCTTTAGGTAGATGCTGAATGATGTCACTCATTTCATCCCAGTGAGCTCCGTCGTAACGGGCGAGGAGGGCCTGCGAATTTGCGATATGCCTCTGGTTGGCAGCTTGCGACACCACTCTCTTTCCCGCTGCGTCAAATTTGCGACTCTCTTTATCAGGAGGTGGTGCATCTCCTGATGATTGCTCGTTTGCTCGCGGCACCAACCACTACAGAGTCCGGTGGGAGCAGCTGCGTAATGAACACTGAGTCCGACGGGGTGGTTTGTACTTTTTTTTCCACCCAATGTGTGATGGCTCTTCCCTTTACCGGCTCTTGAAACACTTGCTGTGCATGCTTAAGCATGCCGGGTAGCATAGGCAGGGTCTGGTATGACACATGCGTGGAAGCCAGGGTATTGAAGAGGAAGTCATCCTCCAATGGTTCCAAATGCATACTGACATTATGGAATGCCGCAGCCCTGGCCAAGACTTGGGTGCACGAGGTGCTCTCCTCTGGTGGAGATGGTTTTGAGGGGTAGCACTCAGGGCTATTGACCGAGACAGGGGGATCGTAGAGGTCCCAGGGATCTACATCATCCTGCGTTTGCACAGTATCTGTGGGTGACTGTGCAGGGGGCGTGCCAATTGATGACCCTGTCCTTTGTGGTGGATGTGGTTGCGATATTTCTGGAGAAAAGTGGCGAGTTGGTGATTTCTCTCTAGCCACTTTAGCTCTTGGCTGATCAGTCTCAGTCTCTGTTTGTGGTTGAAAAGCCAGCTTTCTCTTAAATTTGAGAGGAGGGGCAGTTTGGGTCTTTCCAGTATCCTTATGGATCTGTATCCGTGCCTGCGTTTGGTCAAACTCTTCAATGTCCAGCTCCTCTTCAAATCTGTGCCTCTCCTTCAGTTGTTTGGAGAGCCCATGTTCCTCTGTGTAAGAGGTCTTTTTCGGCTCCGAAGCCGGTTTTCTCGGCACCGAAATGCCCATGGTGATGGTTGGCCTCGGCTCCGAAAGGCTCTTTCGAGGCTTATTGGCTTCGACAAGGCGATCTCGGCTCGAGTCGGAAGACTTCGGCACGATTTTGGCCTTTTTCGGTGCCGAAGGTGTTGCTTGGTCACCGCTTTTTTTTTAATGAGTCGAGCCATGGCCTTCAGGCAGTGGCGTCCCCGAGGCCTTTAGTTTTTTCGGTTGACTTTGTGGTTGGGTCGGGGAAGGTGTATTCAATTTTTGGCCTGCTGTTGGCGGTCAGTCTCCGTCGGAGTTGTCCGATTCTGATCCCTGGATGGAGATAGCCATCTCCTCCTCTTCAACGTTAAGATGTTGCGATGATTTCAACGCCATCTGCATGCGTCTCGCCCTCCAACCTCTCAAGGTCTTTTTTGACCGAAAGGCCTTGCAGGCTTCGCAAGTATCCTCTCTGTGCTCCGGTGACAGACACAGATTACGAACCCGATGCTGGTCTGTATATGGCTACTTAGCGTGGCATGTCGGACAGAAACAGAAGGGGGTCCGGTCCATGAGGCTTCGACGATGGGCGTGGTCGGGCCGACCAGGCTTCGGCTGGGCGCGGAAGCCCCGAAGGGCCACCGAAACGGTTGTCTCGCCGGTGCTGATGTATCGATAGAAGATCTTTCCCAAACAATACCAACGTTTTTTTCGATGATTTTAATACTTTCCCAATTCGAATCATGGAGCGAAGAGGAACACGTCCGAACCCGATGGCGGAAAGAAAACAATCTAAGATGGAGTCGATGCCCATGCGCAATGGAGCCGAAAGGGAGGAGTCACTCGGTCCCGTGACTCAAAATGACTTCTTTGAAGAAAAACATCTTGTAACACTCTGAGCCCAACACTAGATGGCAGGAACAGTGCACAGCATGTGAATCTGCAGCTACACATGCCATCGAGCATATATATATATATATATATATATATATATATATATATATTAGTCAATGTAGATATAGAACACCTACGTATACGTACATGTCTATATTTTAGTCACAATATGTATTGTGGCCACTCAATATTCTGGGACTACATCCCTAAGAAATACTGTAATTCGCCAGTTATAATTAGGTAAACCAACCATGACTCACACTATGCCAAGCACTACTTACAACCTGGAGCAAAATGACTACATTTAGCATGCCATGTTCTCTCCTGCATCAAGAGTATCCGTCTGTTCTAGAGATGAGCATCACTCCAAGGACATAAGACTGTTACAGCCCACTACAGGCAGTGAGCTGGGCTAGCTGATGGGTATTTAACCTCTCAGAATGGCAGCATTTTCAGCTGCACAGGTTTAATACCAAATGCTTTGTAGAAAAAGAAAATATCACTAATATTACACTGACTGTTTTCATACTGTTCACATACATTCTGTTGTATTAGTTTAACTTCTAATAAAAATGTCTAGTAACACTAGTGCAGATGCACTTCTGCAGGTGTCTTGTGTATTTGCTGTTTGGGGGGAGGTGGAGTGCTAGGGAAACCATCTATAACCTGCCAGGTAGGAGTTCCATCATTCAAATATGAACCTTTCTTTAGGTAAGTCATGTAAGAGGTGTTGTTAGACAACTGTATGTTATTTTCTTCTCCATACGGTACACCTTTATACCTATCCTCAACTACATTGCCGAAGAGAATCTACCGGGAGGGACCAACATTCTTTAGCAACACAACAAACTGGCATAGTCTGTTTGTGTGAATGTGGTGCTGTAGTCACTGAGCATCAGTAATTTGCACAGGCTATATCCCCAGTGCATCAATGCCCTTCACAAAGTTGCTACAGTAGGAAAGTAGCCTCTTTCTAGCATGATTACCCCCCACTTTTGGCCAGTTTGTGAGTGTGTGTCAGTGTGTTTTCACTGTGTTACTGGGATCCTGCTAGCCAGGATCCCAGTGCTCATGTATGTGTTGTCAGTAGTGCTTGACTGTCACTGAGGCTCTGCTAACCAGAACCTCAGTGCTTATGCTCTCTCTGCTTTTAAATTTGTCACTATAGGCTAGTGACATCATTTACCAATTTCAATTGGCACACTGGACCCCCCCTTATAAGTCCCTAGTATATGGTACCTAGGTACCCAGGGCATTGGGGTTCCAGGAGATCCATATGGCCTGCAGCATTTCTTCTTCCACCCATAGGGAGCTCAGACAAACGCTTGCACAAGCCTGCCATTGCAGCCTGCGTGAAATAACGCACGTTGTTTCACAGCCATTTTCACTGCACTTAAGTAACTTATAAGTCATCTATATGTCTAACCCTCACTTGCTGAAGGTGAGGTGCAAAGTAACTAAGTGTGAGGGCACCCTCGCACTAGCAAAGGTGCCCCCACATAGTTCAGGGCCACTTCCCAGGACTTTGTGAGTGCAGGGACGCCATTACACGTGTGCACTACAGATGGGTCAATGGTAACTCCGAATATGGTCATGTAACATGTCTAAGATCATGGAATTGTCCCCCCATTCTAAATCTGGTATTAGGGAGCCTATTCCATGCACCCTGGGGGCTTCACCATGGACCCCCAGTACTACCAAACCAGCTCTTTGAGGCTTGCACTGCAGCTACAGCAGCTGCCACCTTACAGACAGAGTCCTGACACAGGGGTCTGGGCGGCCCAGTCCCAGGAAGGCAGAACAAAGCATTTTCTCTGAAAGCAGGGTGTTACACCCTCTCCCTTTGGAAATAGGTGTTAGTCTGGGGAGGGGTAGCCTCCCCCAGCCTCTGGAAATGGTGCACAGATGGTGCCCTCCTTGCATAAGCCAGTCTACACCGGTTCAGGGACCCCTCGTCCCCTGCTCTGGCACAAAACTGGACAAAGGAAAGGGGAGGGACCACTCCCCTGTCCATCACCACCCTAGGGGTGGTGCTCAGAGCTCCTTCAGTGTGTCCCAGACTTCAGCCATCTTGCTTTACAAGGTGTGGGGGCACTCTGGAGGCCTCCTCTGAGTGGCCAGTGCCATCAGGTGACGTTAGAGACCCCTCCTGATAGATCCATACCTGATAAGGTAGCCAATCCCCCTCTCAGGGCTGTTTAGGGTCTCTCCTGTGGGTTCTCTTCAGACTCTGCTTGCAAGTTTCCTTCTGGAATCCTCCGCAACAACTTCAGCATCCTCTGACCTCAGATCAACCGCAGCCTGCTCCAAGAAATGCTGTAATTGCAACAAAGTATTCACAAGAGATACTTTTCTTCTGCAACCTCAGCTCCAAGTCAGCAACTGCAACAGTGTCCATGGTGTGCAAGCTCTGAGGACTCCCTGTCTTCATCCTGCACCAGAAGGGCCGAAGAAATCTGCCTGCTCCAAGCAGGCACCTTCCAAGAAGACGACCGGTACCCTTGGACTCCTCTCCAGCGACGAGCATGCTCTTAAGGACACAGAGGGTGGACATCATCGACAGACAGTCCTGAGGTCCTGCTGACGCAAATTGGAGGAGGTAAGACCTTGCCTTCCCCAAGAGCGACGGTACCTCTGTGCACTGCGTCTTCTTCACCTCCTGAGGCCTCTGTGCACTAATTGCAAAATTCATTCGTGCACAGCCTGGCCCAAGTCCCCAGCACTCCACCCTGCGACTCTCAACTCGCTGAGTTGTTCTTCGGTGGCGTGGGACCTTTCTTTGCTGTGCTGCATCAACCGCATTTTGCACCTCCTTTATCCCCGTGTCCTGGGACCTCCAGGGGTTCTGGCTGGCATCCTGAGGGGTCTTTAAAGTGCTGAGCCCCCTCTTCCTCCTAACACAGAGTTGAGGCCCCCAAGTCCCTCCTGGGTCCTTCCAGCGACATTTTGACACAAAAATCATTTTTGTCTTAGCCAAGGCTTGTTGGCGACTTTTAACACGAAATCACGTCTACAATGATCTTCACGTCGTGGGTCATCCTTTGCATCATGCAGGAACCCATTGGCTTCTTCCTAGGGTGCATCCCTGCAGTCTTCGACTAACCGGGGACTCTTCTTTTGCACCCTCTTCTGGATTGGCAGGAGCTCCTGTCCTTCCTGGAACGGTCCCCTTCCTTTCCAGGTCTTCAGGTCCAGGAATCCAGGAGTTGTTCTTTGCAGACTTGGTTGGCTGCTGCAAAATCCCAATCACGAGGTGTAGTGTGTCCTAAGGAAATTAGCAGTACTTTACTTCTGCTTTTCTGGACTCTAGGGTGGGGTAAATTACTTACCTTTGCTGTATTCTTACTCTCCCAGCGATTCTGCACACACTACACTTGTCTAGGGGGGAATTTGTGATTCGAATTGCACTTTCTTAGTATATGGTTTGTGTTGCCCCAGCCGCATTTTCTCCCATTGCATTCTTTAGCATTTCCTATTGTTTGCATTATTCTAGGACTATTTACTTGTCTAATTTTGTTGTCTAGTGTATATATTGTGTATACTACTTACCTCCAGAAGGAGTACTGTCTTTACTTGTGTACGAGTACTGTGTAACTATAAGTGGTATTGAGGAGCTTTGCATGTCTCCTAGTTCAGCCTAAACTACTCTGCTGTAGCTATAGCTACCTCTATCAGCCTAAGCTGCTAGAACACTACTGCATTTCACTAATAAGAGATAGCTGGACCTGATGTAAGGTGTAAGTACCCAAGGTACCCACTACAAACCAGGCCAGCCTCCTACAGCTACCAAACCTGATACGTCTCACAAGCCTACCACTGCCACCAAATATTCTCTTACTTTCTTTACTCCTGTGCTGCAATGCCAATGAGAACTTTGACAAATGCCCTAAGCCCCTTATTTATTTTCCTCTCCCATTGTCCTGCTGCTGCCCTTTGAACCTAAGGTGGTTGCCTATATTTGGTCTCAATTCTGCTACACGGTAATACAATTATTTTCCTACTTCCAGTTTCATATTCTTTATTAATACAACTTACAAAAATAAATAGGAATTCTCTGGCAAGAATGGGGAACAACATCCTCAATGATGCTGTTATTTCAGAAGGCAGAAAAGCAGCTTCCAATATATGCAGACCATCATCTTACAGTTGCATCAAACCATGCATGTTCATGGACCTAATAGTACTTCGGAGACAAGCCACATTGTTTTGTAGTAATTATGACAATGTTAATAGGAACTGTCTCTTAGCTCTAACATTCAGTACAGAATGTTGGTTGCACTGGTTCATCTCAGAGGGAATCGGACAATAGGTAAAGGTCCTTCTGCTCAACATTTTGACTCCATGGTTAAAACCTCTTCACTGCTCTTAACCAACTCCAGTTCTCTGCCATATGCATTTACAGAGTGATAAAGTTATAGTAGGCACCCGATTAAGATCACTTGATGGGCTCATGTGATTTGACTTGGATATTTTTAGGCCTCTGTTCTAGATGGCAGGCTTGCGCTGTCTTGAACCGAGGCATGATGCATCTACATCTGGGACTTCAGCCCACCCACAGGCTCGTCACTTGCTGGCACCATCGTCGGTCCATTTTTTGTTCTCCCCATTTATCAAGGGCATGCATACGTCATGCCTCTTGCGGTGTTTAGCCCTCCCGAGCGCACAGCCCAACTACTGCTAAACATACGCAGTGGGCATTTTCTTGCTTTGTTTGGGGACTACTTATTTTGTTTACAAATGGATGACGGTCCTGCCACAGGGTAGGAGCGCAAGCAGTGCTCTACAAATCTTTACATTAGCTGTTGACTGGGCACCACGTTTTGTATTATTCAAGGGGCTGCCTGTGCCTCGCAAACTGAATATTCAAGTTTCATTTGTTTATGTGGCTGCCCTGGTCACCGTAAATTGATTATCGCCGCCCCAGCATCTTTTTTTGTCTGGGGATCAATGTATTAATTGTTTAAGCAGCTTCCCCATTTTTTGTGAGCACTAAAGGCCAGGCACCTAGAAGTTAATAAGCTCACTGCGCTCATTAAATCAAAATACTCTTATCAGCTATTTTATAGTTGACCTGAGTACCCTAAGCATAGGTAAATCTTTTGCATGTTAGAGACTGCATTCTAACTTTGTATAAATTAGCAGAGCTTTTAATATGAGAAGACGGGCAAATGTTTAGTCATTTAATGGGCGTTTGTTTCAATGATGTTACAACACACTGAGTCAGCAGGGTGGATCAGTGAATAGAAAACGATGTTGAAACAACAAAGACCACTCGTCCTTCTACGGTCGGTAAACTGAGTATAATTAAATTATAATGAAATTATAATCTTGCGTGCTGTGCTAAGACAGCAGAGGTGCTGTTTTAAAGTTCTGTATAAAAAACATTTTATTTATGTTAGGGTGTCCTTTGCTGAAGCAGATATGCTAATTAGAAGACTATTAGTGATGTATATGTGTTTAATCAATGAAAAGCTCAGAGATTTTAATCTTAGAGAAAATAATGTGCACATCTGAAAATATGCCCAAGGGCATGTCAGCCACTTATACAAGATTGTACTAATATAACTGAAATTGTGTGATTTAATGAAAATATATAAGAATAATGTAGTAATATGTCATATTGAAATGTATAATCTATGTTTTATGTTGATTTGTAGAGTTAACTTAGCCGTGAATAAGGCCTATCCTTTTTTTCCAGGCCTCACAAGAAAGGCTGAATCACTAATGTGCTGTAGAGAAGCAAATGCATGACTTGACCATGAACTACCTGATGTTAAAGTTGCTTAGCTAGAATTTTCTGCAATGTACCGGCAGACAGGAAATGATGAAGACAATTTGATACAATTATGTGTAGAGTACGCTAAATGTACTTTCCCAGGACTTGAACAATGGAGCACTGACTGAAGAGAAACATGCAACATTTTCGACACCTGAAGAGCCGGATGATGAGGACATCCTATAGTGGACCAATCCCCGTCTTGTGAAACGACTAATATTAAAATTTATAGATTTGGTAAACAAATATTATAGTTTAAAGTCATATCTATTGACTGACTGACCAATTGGGAATTAAGGGGATGGACTGGGAGACCCTAATAAGAAGTCATGACAAGGGGCTAAGAATTCAGAGTTTAGGAGATGCAAGGGGAGATTTGATGACGTCAGAAGACGCTGTTCGAGATTCTGTGGTTGGGCTATGCATCAGGCTCTCAAGAGTATGAGCCCAACCATCAATAGACCTGAAGACGAAGACTGACTTTGTTGCTGATCCATTCTGCAGATAGGTAGCTATGAAAATGTGAATTACTAACTTGTGCCTTTTCTTCTAGGTACCAACTGTACTGTTTTATAGATTTTCACTTAGAAAGATGTTTTCCAAATTCATGTTTTCCTAAATTGTTTACATAAAGCCCCACATGCTAATGCTAATCTTGGTCACCTGGGCTTCCTAGGGGTGACGTTGACAGATGACAAATGACTGAATCTTTTATTGGCTTAGGTAGGAGTATTCTAGCATATGTTTCTTCAAGCTTTGATTAGATTGTTATTGATGTTTCCTTAATAAACTGATACTGAGCTGACTGAATAAAGTTTGATCTAACTCGATGATTTAGTCTTGTAACCAATAGGGAAATAAATTTGTTTAACTCTTTACCGAGTTGTAGTTATTCATGAATAGATGGTTTTAGATGTCATCAATTTAATATTAATGGTTGGTAATGCTGATTATTGATGTCAGTAATCACTACATGATTAGGACATTCCATGTAATCCAACGGTTCATCGATTATACGCATCCCCTTGTAAGTTTACTTACTAAGGACAATTCGCGCTAGCACCTTCTTCAGTGCTACATACCATGACACATAAGCCTCTTAAGCTAGAAAATGAAGAAGGCCGAATGCCCGGCACAGCTGAATTTGAAAGATGCACCTGATGCATTTATTACTGGCGGCCTAGCTAAAAAGGTGCTTTGCAGTTTGCATCTATTCTAGGCCTGATAGCAGTTCATACGTGAGATGTATTCGGCCTTGCTATGCTTGACTTGTTTTACCCCTTCCCGTTTCTGGTGTAACTTGTCATGAAACTCTTAATTCTACTGGAAAAGAAAGTTTTGTAAGCAACCACCCAGACCATGACGTGACGGGACATGACCGAAAACAAAAAATAATGCAAACAACCAAAAAGAGAACTAAGGAAAATGCTTTTGACAACACAAAACAATTATATCTTTTAATCCGTTACTGTGAAAAACTTTAATTCTGGGACAAAATGACAGCGGTATGGGAGAATAGAAATGGCAGGAGCGTATCAAAATGGATCGAGTGAGGAGCGTAAAGGAGAGGCAAAAGGAGAAGTGAGCCAGCAGAGTGGAGAAGAATCATTAAAACATGGGAAAAGTAAAAGCCAATCAAGGGAGAGAAGAACTGAAAGGTAGAGGAGAGAGGATAAGAATGCAAGGGGTGTAGATGGAGGGAGGGAGGGGGAAGAGATTAGGAGAAGAAGTGATGAAAGACAGTGGAGAGAAGGACAGAAATTGTTGAAGATAAAGCTGGAAAGCAAAAATGAAGAAGAGGGAGCCAGGGTATTGGTAGTGGATGTAGCGTAATGGTCACAGCTGCCAATTTTGGAACTTAAGAACCAGGTTTGAGTCTCTTGTTGGCTCAGCACCCTGTGATTCTGGGCAAATCATGTAATCTCCCAGTGCCTAAAGAAAAATGAACGTGTCCAAGTGTAATGAACTCATGGCAAGTAAAGCACTCCAGTATACCAATCGGCAGAGTTTGCACAATATAAACCTGCAAAAATAATAGTATGACAAAGGAAATGATGGAGAAGAGGGTGTTTTCGCTTTTATCACCAGGGAAGGGAACATAATGTGGGGGACAAAACCATGATAAGACTGTATGAGGCTGAGGATGTGTATGGTACAGAAGGGTACAGCTCGGTCTTGGAAATACACCTTGAGATCTGGCCAGTCTCTAACTGTTTTTTCAACATTGAACTGGTACAGCCAGCTCTTAAATTTCACAACTTACTTGACTGGAGGGGGGTGTCTAGAATGGTGAGGAAGCTGGACACTGAGGGAGAAGGTACTCATCTCTGAGGGTGGACGCACTGCTCAGAGTAATCCTATTGGGGTTGTTCTCTTCTGTCTGAGCTGTCACGGGTTCCACAGCTTGACATTGGCAGACAAAGGATGATGTTGGATTCGAGTCCCATGGTGATGCATTTTTAACTCTTAATATCTAGCTTTACTGTGTGCATGCATAAATATGTAGTCACTGCATATGTATGTATATTTATTGTTGATTCATTGCATTTTCTTTGATTATTATTATTCCACTGATGCAGTGATTATTTTAAGAGTTGCACGTGTGTTGCTGCATTCATATCAAGTGCTCACATTATTCTCTTTATATATATGAAACCTGGGAATTCCCTTAATAAATTAATTGCTCAGACTAACAGTGCTGTATTCCTTGCATTCTTTATCTTCTTTCTCTCTCAGTCTGAAGCAAAGCAGAACAATGCATTTGGAGTGAATTTCTGTAGCTTTTACAGATTCAAAGCAAGTCTCTACCCACAATACACAAGGCATCATGAACCAAGCTGTATGCAATCCCCAAAGACATTGCTTGCACAAGAGCTCCTCAATGGCAGCCAAAAGAGGAAGACCCTGGTTCCTTGAGTGTGAATAGAAGCCCCCAGACACAAAAGGTGCATGGGTTCTTTGAATCATGGCCCGTTTTAATTCAGGATCTTTGGGTGGGAGGCACAGATGAGAGAACTATTTGGTGACTAACAAACTCAGGCACCCAAGGTGGAGAAATGTAAAGGCCTGAATATCAAGTGAGGAGACCTGTTGCTGAGCTGCAGTGGAATAATGCTGTGTCTAGTGGTGTGTCTAGTCTTGGCCAGTGCTACTGACCTCACAAGCTTAGAAAGCTTACATTTTCAGCGATTTCTCCCTAAATTAATCTTGATACTAAGCAATGTTTCATGAAAGGTCACTATACACAAATGCGGGCCACCACTTCTTTCGGTGCCCATGCCGAATTTTTGTTCCCAACCCGACCCTGGCTAACAGGACCAAAGCAAGCAGCTAAAGTTAAGTAAATAAAAAAATAAAAAACTGCTAAATATTTTGTGTGTGTGAGAGAGAGAGAAAAACAGTAGCAGGGGAGTGACAGTAGGAATAGAATAAAAGACAGAATAAATGTGAGAATCAGTGAGTAATGAGTGGAAATACGTGAGACTAAATTAGAATTACAGTGAATGTGAGTGAGCGATAAGAGTGAGATGAAGTGAGCAAGAGTAAATGAGGGTGAAAAAGTTTGAGTGTGACTGAGAATTAGTGAGTGAATGTAAGAGAGCATGAGTGATATTTGAGAACCAGGCCATCCATGTGAATGAGAGTGACAGAGTGACTAAGAATAAGTGATAGTGTAATTGTGCGAGAATGAACATGAAAATTAGTGAGACTGCTGAAAAATGAGGAAGTGAGAGCAATAGTGAGCATGAGTGACAGTGAGTAAGGCGTGTAAGGCTGTGTCAGTAAGTGTGAGGGAGTAGAAGTAAGGAAGTGTAAGAAAACATAAGTACAAGTGAGAATATGAGTGAGTGAATGTAAGAAAGCATGACTGACAGTGTTACTCTTGTGAGACTCCTGGCAGTGACATATTAAAGGTAATTCTTGGCTTATGGAGGCACCCATGGCAAAATTATATAACAGAGATAATTCTTCGCTAACGAGGCACATGGGCAAATAGTTGGCACTGACACAATAGATTCTTGGGAAAAATGTGGCAAAATGCTGGAGTTGGCATACTGGACATAATTCTTGGCATAAGCGGAACCGATGGCAAAATGCTAGCAGAGGTAATTCATGGTATAAGGGGTACCATAGACAAAATGCAGGCTTGGACACTCTAAAGGCAATTCCTGGCATCTGGGACACCTGTAACAAAAGGCTAAGACTGTCATGTTGAACTTATTTACGGAAATATGGGGCACCCACGGCAAAATGGTGGGGCTGCCGTACACTCTTGAGGTAATTCTTGGCCTTTGGGACACTTGTAACAAAGTGCTAGCATTGACTTGCTGGAGAAAACTGAAATTAAGGAGGACAACTATGGCATACGAGGAGACTGGGCTCGCAACCATGCCCAAATGTTGGTTTTGACAGACGAGAGGTCATTTTTGACATATGGGTCACACATGGAATATGGATGCAGTCAAAAGCAACATTCTGGCAATGGCAAATTATTGTATGTCATTATTAGCTAAAGGAGCTAGCGAAAGCACACACGAGGCGTCCGTGACAAAATGCTAGCCCCGGTACAGTTGGATGTAATTATTGACACCCAGTGGACATTCTTAAAAATGGGGTCAAATCATGAGGAGTGTCTAGCCTCACCGACATGGTAAACCATGAAAGTATCTCATCATTTAATGCATGCCAGTGGCTTTGGAGTAAACTGGTGTGAACATTGTGCTTTTAAATAGAATATTTGATGCCATTTTTTTTTTTTTTTAAATTCTCGGGAGGGAGAACTTTCCCACAAGATGTTGAGCTTGCTCACTTTGTTTGCTCACTGGGACCTGGGGCAAGTATATTATATTATACCCCACCATCTTCAGAAATCACCAGCCGATATTTCTATTGCATACAGAAATATTAAGGGCTAGGTAGTGGGGCTAGATGAATAAAGAGGTTATTCTTCATATGGTTTATGCTATACCTAATTATTAGTTGTTTGGATTTTCCAGGTGTGGAAGAACCTGGCTCTTTTTTGACTGGTAAATCTGGCCTGTGAAAAAATAACAAGCATTTGCAATGCAATAGGTCTCGCATATTTCGACCAAGTTAAAAGTAATCTTTTGACAACAGTGGCCACGAGCAAAAACAAAAAAAAACAAAAAAAAGAGAGTGGGAACTGAGAAAAGACAACTTAGATAAATAAAATAAAGTTAGCTTTAAAAAATAAAACTTTGCAATTGTGTTTGTCCCGCTGGGCACGTTTTTGCCAATCACAAGCATACTGTTTGCAGGGCATTGGAAGTTGTATCAAAATAGTACCTTTTTCAACTCAGAAGCAGCAGACGGGCACTAATTAAGTTAAAATCAATTAGTGCTAGATCCCTGCTCCACACAGAGGAGCAGAAATGATACCAGACATGCCTTGACGAATTACGAGGCTGTATAGAAGAGTGCCACACAAACCAACAGATGGTGAGTGACAGGCGGGCTTCTGAGCCCTTTCTGAAACACAACAGTGTCCCGCACGTGAGGCGCATGCGCATACACTTGCAGACTCGACCCTAAGCAGCAGGCAAGTTTCGCTCCCATTTCTTTTCCTAACAGTGAAGCATACAATGCTTTCCCCTGCTAGAAAAAATTCCTCTCCCTAGATCCCCTTCCCTCATCACCCTACACACAGAGTCCACAGCATGCTTTTGCCACCTGTTCAGAGGAGGTGGTAGATTTGTGTGAGAAATCCCACTGCATTGGAAACTCAGTCTGGTTTTCTGACCGGAAAACACTGTCCTACACAGTAATTCCCCATTCAATGGGGTTCACACTCGTAATTGCATGGTATTCGGTGGATTTACTGCACTATAAATGTACAGGGCAGTAAAACCGCCCAAGTATCATGCAACTCGTATTTGGGGCCTAAGAAAGCGTTTTAGTAAATAATAGCAGGCCTTTCTCAGTGTTTTTTTAAGTACCTATTTAATGCTCATAACCATACAAATTTGACACACCTTCAAAAACAAAATGCAAAGGTAGTACATAAATCTGAATATAAAAAAAGCACACAATCCGTAAATCTAATGCACACAGTACTTACACCCCTCTGCAGACACGTATCGATCCTATTCCTTTCAAATCACACTCTTTGCTGAACCATGTAGTGACAGAATATACGTGCTCAGTTAGCGTCTTCCACCACCCACTAAAGTTGGGTTTTTCATATATTACTATCTGAAAGACAAAGGCTCTCTTTGAAATTTACGCTGGCAATATATATTATATATATATATATATATATATGAACAATGAAGTAATATGCATTCTCAATCCAAAACTTAAGAAAATGTTTCAAATTAAACATCCTGCTAGTCATATATTGCAGTCATCTATTTACCCCCCAGTCGACTGTCTTTTGCGTGAGACACAACGGCATGCTTGTTACCAATTTACCAAAAAAACTGGCTGGTAATAAAGAAAACATGAGGCCAAATCACAACTTGCATGCATCTGTCTTAGGCAGGCTTTGGCGCTTGACTATTAAAGGAATATGGCTAAAACAAGTATGATAAACTAAGATCCATGGTCTCGATTCGTGTGGCCCAGCTAAAAGAAAAAATCAGAAGTTAATTTGACAACCTGAACATATATGTGACTTTTTGAGAATTCAAATACTTTTTTGAAACACCCTACCCTGCACCTCATGAACTTTGGAGATGTTCCTATCCCATGCCCACTCAGGAAAGAAAATACTCAAAACTTTTGGGAGTAACTTTACAAATGTTTTTGAAATATGAATGGTCATGGACAGCATTTATGAACATCCAAAAACCCGTATATCTGTATGCCAGAAATTTTGTATATGCCAACATTCCACCCCCAGTCCCATAATACTCTTCCTTCCAAAGCATCAGCGAATTAAATATATATATATATATATATATATATATATATATATATATATATATATATATATATATATATGTTTATTGAGTTTAATACAGAGATATGCATCATAACAAACCAATTGCACCTTCAAAAGGCAAGTTTTTAATTTCTGCAAATTATTGACCAACCTGCATTCAAAAGCTCAGAGCTGGACTGTGTGTCCCAGGATAAAGGTATATGGTACATATCACACCTTCATCTTTCCTCTCTCCCCAAACCGGTCTGTTCTCCTTTGGCCTATTTCTTCCAGCCTACCACCAGTCCCCCATTAAGTCACACCTTTTAAAGTTGTCAATAGGACCTATATCTTGCCAAATTTACGTGGACATCCCCTTGCTTGATATACTAGCTTTTCAGCTCTCATGCACCAGTCCATCTCGTATTAGAAGCCCAAATTTAATGACTATGCAAAATCCAACATGCACTGCAAGATGCAATGCATACTTTACAACTTTAAAGTTTCACTGTGAATTAAGATATGGTATTTAAAAATCACACAATACTTTTTGCACCTACGTTATGCTTAAGTGAGTAAAAAGCAACTATAAATTTACAAAATATCATGCATACAGTTCAAGAAATCGGAGTCAAATGGCTGAATATCCATACACTTTTTATTGTATAAGCAACACGTACAGAATTATACCTGAAACCCTAAAAGCCAGTTTTGTGAGATGCATCATTTGTATGGAGACATCATGAATTTTAATTAAAATTGATTATAACTCAGGATGACTTTCCTAAAGAACTTTACCAAATTAACGAAGCTAATGGAACTTTGTAAAGTGTTAAAAAATGTTGAGGGTGCAAGCTTTCTGCCATACTTTAATGCGGCCACCATCTCTCTCATTCCAAAGCCTTGGAAAGATCCAGTAAAGTCAAGGTCAGGATTAAGATCCTGGTAGAGGTTGGCACTAACAGGCTTTACTTATTGTTTATCCAGAATTAATTTGAAGGAGGTGGACAGTTCATGAGCGACATTATATATGTATCATGGTCTTGCTGCAGCGCTGTTTCTACTTGGGTCAAATCTGATCCTCCATGAACAGAAGGTTAGGTTATAAATTTGGCATTTCAGAAAAAAAGATCCTACTACGTGATGGTTAAGTCTTGTAGTCATCAAGATTCATGCACTTCAGACATGGAAATTAGCAGTGGTGATAAAAGGAGGAATGGGTTAAAGGCTTTATGGCCGTTATAACAAACGAACATATGATCTATAAAGTGAATGACTAGCTTTTCAACAACCGGTCTTCAGGGTAGCTCCTTATCTTCTGCTTTTGTCATGTTGATTATGTGCTCTGGCTGCTGTGATCTTGCTTGATCTCTTCTGATCAATGCTGTGTATTTTTCTCTACCCATTTGATCCCCCTTCTTTCCCTCCTTATTCATTTAATTATATTTTTCTCAGATATTTGGATCTTCTGTGTCATTCAATCAATTCTCTAACGTTGTCATCTCAACTTTTACTTCAAGCTTATCATTTTCTATCACAACGCTATTACACATTGTCTATATACTACATTTTTTCCTGTTTCCCCATCATATACATCTCCCCACCTTCTTTGTGTGTTCCTCAGTTGCTACACTGTTAATCTTTAAACTATCAACAAAGATTTTTTTTCTTAACCACACAACATTTACGTTTCAATTTTAAACATTGAGAAAAAAATATAACAGTGTGGTATGCAGTTAAAACTGATTTTTTGGTAATGGGGTGGCAGAGACAGTGGTAGATCAAGATGGCCGCCTTCATAAAGAGCCCCTGAAGGGCTCCCGCTCTTTTCCCTGGCTGCACGCTCCACAAGCTCTCCACCTGCCCCAGTCTGTTCTGAGCTATAGGGGCAGATGGCTTCTGTAGGTGTTGGTTGCACAGCTGGATGGAGGGGAGAATCATAGCTTTTCCCCGTGCCTGGCCGGTCAGCTGGCCTGCTGTGATACACAGCTATGCAAACTGATCCTGTACTGATAATGGCATTACCAGGCCCATTGTTCCCTTTGATTTGCAAGGGTTTTAGGGGGGTTGCAGTGCATGGTGCATTAGAGTCCTTAGAGTACTGGCCAGTGAAGTGGGGAAGAAACCTCTTCGATGGTCATGGCATAAGCATACCTGTGATGGTCTCAGTGTTGGAGCTGTGTGCTGGGTACTGATTGAGGCAGGGAGATATGTTGCTGTGTAGGCTAGTGCAGAAGGGCCCCACTGCCACTGAGCGCCCTTACTTGTGACTTAGAGCTGAGAGAGTGCACCACCCTATAACTTATCCCAAAGAGAAAGTGTCTTGGGCCTTGGAAAGCAGGATTACCAATCCATAGACTGTCAGAAAAGAACAGAGTGGTGCAAAACTGAACAGGCATGGTGATTGCTGGACTTGACCTTTCCTGCAGGGTCATCCCCAAACTTTTTGCCTTCATCCTTCTGTTTTCTGAACCCGTTTTTGTTGGCCTTTATAACTCTGTGCCCTTTACCACTGCAAACAGTGCCAGAAAGTGTGTGCTCTTTCCTCTAAACATGGTGAAATTGGCTTATACCCAATTGGCATATTTAATTACCTTATAAGTTGCTAGTAAAGTGGTACTACATGTGTCAGGGCCTGTAAATTAAATGCTACTAGAGCGCTTGCAGCACTTATTATGCCACCCACTGAACCAGCCTGTTAAACATGTCTCCGGCCTGCCACTGCAGCCTCTTTGTGCATTTTTAAACTGCGATTTCAACCTGGCAACATAAATCTTTTGCCAGGCCCAAACCTTCCTTTTTAATGCACATGAGGCACCCCTAGGGTAGGCCCTAAACAGCCTACAGGACAGGGTGCAATGTATAACAAAGAAGGACATGTAATGTTTTACATGACCTGACAGTGAACAATTCTTAAAGTGTTTTTCAATTGTGCAAGGCTTGCTTGTAACATTGGATAACATAGGAGTTACCTTATCACATTTTATAAGCAGTAACTTCCAAATGGGAACAAGTAAACAGTTCATTTTTTATGTCTTTGGAATTGTAATGAAAAATCCTCTTTTAGGAGAAATATGATTTTTGGCTACAATTTTGAAAATGCCTCTTTTAGAGAGTTGGCATTTTCCTGCCTCAGCCATTTAGTGCCTGCAGCCTGTCTCTTAGTTACCTGTGTGTAGTTGGTACTTCGACTTTGTGTATTCCTCTTAGACAGCCACACACAATAGAGAGCTTAGGTGTGCCTTGATAGGCCATCACTGGCAGGATGGGAGGACGGACTTAGGTACACAGGCGCACTTACACCTCAATAGGCTGTGTCCTGCCTCCATACAAAGGATCACATACCTCCTGTAGTTGGTCTGGAGCCAGCATAGGGGAGGAAGGTAACCTGTGCACTTCAAAGGTAAACGTCTAGAAGCTTCTCCCACTTCAAAGAAGGCACCTAGTATAAATATTGGACCTCCCACACCAACACTTCAGTACAGATCTGGACCTTTAGAGACTCTGCCAGGGAGAAGGACTGTTGTGCTGCTAAAAGGACTGCCATTTTGTGGGACTGGTGGACTACTGCCTTGCTGGTCTGCTGTCTTGCCAGACTGCTGCCCTCCTGTCTGAGTCAGAGGGACCTACACCTGAACCCATGACTCCCAAAGTGGTTCCAAGGGCTGGTCTGCTGGCCTCCTGTTCAGAG
Source organism: Pleurodeles waltl (assembly GCF_031143425.1). Classification (NCBI taxonomy): domain Eukaryota; kingdom Metazoa; phylum Chordata; class Amphibia; order Caudata; family Salamandridae; genus Pleurodeles; species Pleurodeles waltl. The sequence continues at coordinate 671,205,219 of NC_090447.1, forward strand.
CCACAAAAAAATAAGTCTCTCCTCATCTCAACCAGCATCCAGTTCTAGCTGGAGCAAGCCCCTGTCTCCCAGGTGGTGACCCCTCAGGTCCTGGAACCTTGGTGTGGTCTCAGTGGTGTTGATTTCAAGTATTTAGGACCTTGGCGTCCACGAACAGACCCATTGGTGCCAAAACCTTGTAGCTTGCCCAACTCACCAAAGCAATGTTCCGTCCTGACCCTTTGAGCTACAGCACTGACCACCATCACCAAGCTCTGGCCTACTGCCCGCAAGGACAACAGGAACTTTGTACTTAAGTGACGGCCGTCTGCACCGCCATGCCTGCTCTTCACTCTACATCGTCAACCATCTGCTAAGTTTTTCCCTGCTCCTCGCTGCCTCCTCCATCACAAACAGGACTATTTGCTCTGGGCCAAAAAGGTAACTTTTCAGCAAGACTAACCTGGTCCCTGTTACGACCTGCACTCCACCACAGCCTGAACTTGTGATTTTCTCCTGGCCTTGCACAACCAGATAGCTGCAAGTGGTGCTTTGTGCTTCTAGGCACTATTTTCACCTAAATATTTTCAAATTCATAACTTTGGCTCTACTGATTGATTTTTTGTCTTTTTGGTATCAAATTATTTATTACATTTTCCTCTATTGTTCTAAATTGGTGCAGGATTTTTCTTGTATTGTGTTTTCACTTTATTACTATTTTGTGTGTTGTATGAATACTTTACACATTGCCTCTAGGTTAAACATGACTGCTCTGTCCCTAGCTACCACAAGGTTATGCACAGGTTAATTTGGGGTCCTCTTGTGCCTCATCCTGACAAGGATTGTGGTTGCTGTTTGAGTAGGGTTTCACCCCCCTCAACCAATAATCCAACTTCTTACAGTGAATCTGCTTTCAACTAAGAGAATCTCGGAAAGAAGCAACTGTAGACAGCAATCCACAATAACATTGTGCTGTTGGAGAAAATGTAATTTCTTTTCTTTCCAGATTGAAGTCCTGGAATCTTGGTTCATAAAAGAGGACCGGTGGAGATCCGCAAACTGTTGTTGGTGAGGGTGCAAAACAGAGGAGTAAGATGCTCTTTTTTGTAGTCAGTAAGATCTACTTCTGAGTGACTGGGACAAGGGGAGCCCAGGTTGGCCAGGGGCAGGTTGGTGAACACTCTTGATTGGCTGTAAGTTTGGAGGGCAATCTAATTGGAAGGGAGCTAACATAGTTAATGTTGGATAGCTTTTCTGTGCTAGAAGATCTCATCTCTCTCTGCTGATGTGTCCTTTTACCCCGACCTCCTTGATAACAAACATTGTATGTAAGTACGTGAAGAGTTTATGATGGGAATTTATAGGAATTGTACTTAATATCTTTCCTATCCACATAAGGGTTGTAGGTGGATGTTGGTGTGTACACCAATAAACAGATTCAAACCTACAATTATTTTTCAGCATTTTGGCCTAAAGATAAAATTTTAATTCCCATCTAATATGGCATCACCCTCCCCGCATGTTACCGAACTCTTCAATTCAGGCTTTCCTCTGATCCTTTAAACTGGTTTCTACCTTAAACTGGTAGAAAATGTCCAGGTGTCAACAATTACATAAAAAGTAAAACTTCCAACCTTGAAGTCAAACTTTGCACTGTGGCCCAATTGAAGCAATTCTTCTCTATCCTTGTGGCTGACATCACATGTAATTAACACTTCCCTTTCTAGCATTTATTTTCCTGATCAACGTAAACACACATTTATCACATACCTTATGAAAAAACAAATAGTAAATCTAAAGGACCAATTTCCAACCTGCTTCACATCAGCAAGATCTTGAACAAAAAGGTCACTAACTATAAGAATATATGTAGTTTGTCCCGTTATTCCAAGACCTGCATTTTAAATTGAAGCTGTTACGGGGAACAGAAACCAGATTTGCAAACATTAGCAAAGACTTCCTCCCCCCCCTCAATGATGGGACAGAAGTAAGTGCTTCCATTTTAAGTTCATATATCAGTTGCTTAGGAAAGGGTAGAACATCAGATCCTTCTGAAAAGCCCTTCTGAATAGGTCAGGTATAGCGCACAACCCTACCATGCATTTCCTACTTTTAAAACATGCAAAAAATTAGCAACAGATCAGAAGAATCAACAGTATGAACAGCGTTGTGTGTCATACAGAGATGCTCACACAATGTCACTAAACATGTATATGCTTCCACTGGCACACATGCTAGAGCACCATTAAATAAGTTTCCCAAATGTATTATGATGCTGCGTAAATTCACTTTCAATTGGACAACTCAGAGAGCCGGACAAACAACACTCAATGCCTTAACCAAACTTTCTGTTGGCTGGAAAAAGATGTCCTTTGGTTTAACTAGTCTTAAACAGGTCCTAGCATTCTAAGGTCCTGGTAATGATCAGATTGCGTTAGACTGGCCAAATGGCTTTGATTCTTTGCCGTCCATACTTCAGAGAGTGAAAAATGTATAAATAATCTTTAATGACTCTCTCCACAAGTCAGTATTATACTGAGTGGTGTTAACCTTCAATTGTTCATGCTCAAGAAGATCCTACCATTAATGCAAATCAATCATGAACTGGACTGGCAAAAGCGCTTTGTTATGGGTAGGTTAGGCCAGTGTATTGTCACCTATACAAGGACACCCAAAATAGTACTTGCACTTTGCAAAGATTGCAAAATCTTGATGAAAAATTGGCTCAGGCCCAATGTGAGAAATTGGGATCTTGGTTGACTGAGGTGTGAGCCCTGGTCAAGCAACAGCCACAATCCCTTGCAAGGTTAACCACAGAAAGTCACTAAATTAACCTGTGCTTAACCCTGGGTAGCTTAGCATAAAAAGCAGTAAGGCTAAACTTACAGGCAATGTGTAAAGTATTTATGTGGCACACAAGCAGTAATAAAGTGAAAAAACACAACACAAGAAAAATCCAAAACCAATTTAGAAAAATAGTACATTTCAATAAATTATTTGACTCCAAAATGACAAAAATCCAATCAGTAGAAATGGAGTTCAGAGCTTTAAAAGTTTAAGGCTCAAAATAGCGCCTAAAAGATCAAAGTGCTAACAGTACACATCAAGTCATGTGAAACGGGTCAAAGTTGAAAGTTAAGCCTGACTGCGATGGAATATGTTTCGGATATAAAAAGTGGACTGGGCCCAGTCAGAGCTTACCTTTGTACTTAGAAAAATGTCTGAAGAAAAATGTCTGAGAAGGTAGAAATTCAGCAGGGCAAGGCTGCAGGAGGTGTCCAAGGAGGAAGCATCGTCGTCAAATGGCCTTGGGTCGAAGCCACAGTGAAGATTTCTCTGTATGGACTTAGTCAGCAAAATGGAAGTATAAAAACTCCAGCAGGATGAAGCAGAAGTCTATAGGTCGAATACCTCTTTGGCGAGGAACCACTAAAATGGAATTGCTGCTAAGGAGAAAAACACAGCCAGAGTAGCTGCAAAGTCAATCTGATCGCCAGCGCACCTCGGGTGGATAGTTTAGCAAGCTGGCCCCAGTCTTCGTCTGGTTCTCAGAGCATTTTTTGGCCAAATTTTGTCTGTCCTCAGTTTTGGAAAATGGCCATCTGTGCACCTTTTGCACCACAACAAAGGGTCCCGGATTGACGGGACACCTCTTGAAGGTTTAAGGCTCACTCAGGTTGGGTCTAGGTATAGGTTCAAGATGGTGAGAGCTTGTTATGTCCTTATGGCTCTGAACAGGAGGCCAGCAAACTAGCCCTTACAGTCACTTCTGGTAGTCCTAGGTGTAGGTGCAGGGCTGGCCTTTGAGGGTTTGTTGCAGGCTCCAGGCAGTAAAGCAGTCCTTCTAGGTACAGCAGCAGTCTGGAAGAATGCACGGTATGTCGCAGCAGCAGGCAGTCCTCCAAGCGTCCTTCCGCAGGTCTTGAACTGAACTGAACCATGGGTCTGAAGGTCCTGTATTTATTCCCTGATGGCCTTCTTCTGGAAAGTGAGAGAAGCTTCTGGAAAGGTTTTTTGAAGTGCAAGGAATTTCCTTACTCTGCTGGCCTGGCCCCAAACTGGCTGGAGTGACAATACAGGGTTGTTAGGCCCTTGTGCGGAGGCCACAAATGCAAAAGCAACAGATGATGGACAGAATGCAGAGCAAATCAAACATTCACGCCCAGTCACAGATCTGCGTTTAATCCATCACTTTTTTTTGCTTGCCATGCCATTCCAGTTGGGACCAAGCCATATGCAAATCAGTCTGGACCCTGTTCCCCATGGGAACAGTCCAGCCCGAACTGCCAGGCCGATCCTCCCTGGACCAGAAACAAGCATCCTGGGACCGATTTCAGGGTATCACCCTTCATCAGCCAGGCTAGCTTGATTCTGGTGGCATAGCAAGCGCGAGACCCACGTCTGGGCATACCCTTCCCACTCAGGACAACAAATGCAAAAACAACAGATGGACGGAATGCAGAGCAAATCAAACATTCACCCCCAGTCACAGATTAGGGTTTAATCCAGAGGTTCCCAATCTGTGCGCCGTGGCACCTTGGTGCGCCTCCAAAACTACCCAGGGGCGCCACAAAGTAAAGCTTCAATATTCAGAGTGCAATTTCTTTCGTTTTTCAAGCTGGCTTTCAAACATGTTTTGCTAAGATGAAACTCCCTCTAGTACCACTGGATAGCAGTGCAGCTTGCAAGATAGCACAGGAATTGCTTCTATCTGTCAGAACAGTTAACACAAACTATGAGCAATGCAGAAATAAAAACAGAGGCAGTATTGGACTTAAGTATGTATGGTGTCACTTTTAAGGAAATTGTGGTATTGTTTTAATAATATATTTAATTTGATCCTGAAGGGCACTGTTTTTAGTCTTGTTAATGTTAGTTGGTGGGAAGACTTTTTAACATCTTTTGTAGTGTATGAATACGTTCTTATACCTATGATAGTATGCAACATGTTTAATGCATAAATGGCTTTTTACTTTTTTGATATGGTGGGATGTGGACCTCCATAGGAGTTTTGTACCATAATAAGATCTGAATTGACACGGACTGTGACACACGACTATAGTGAGAAGGAATCAGAGATTGCAGACACATACTGAGGTCTGAGACAGGAGAGTGCAATCACTCCATCAGACGCTAGATGAGACAGAAGCAGAGTTAAGATAATGGTGGCTGCTGGAACATTTAGTAAAGTACTTTAGTAAAGTACTTGAAAGTGAAATATAGTAGAGCTGCTTAGTGGAGCTGCATTCTTATATATCAAAAGTGGCTCCTTGACAACTAGAATGACTTGAAGGAGAGCTCCCTGTGCTGGAGGCAATTTTTAAGGAACAAAACATAGTTTTAAAGAAAATCATTATGCAGACCACAGTGCTGAAAAGCATTGTTTCTGTCTTAACCAATGAAAGGTTTTATTTTTTATTAAACAACTGTTATCTTTTTTTTATTTTGCTACATCTATGATTATAATACCTTGTTAGTTCCTACCAAGTATTTTTGAGGGAACAAAATGGAAGAACTCCAGAGGCCGGGCTTATAAGCCCCCCCGCCCCTCTCCCCCACTCGCTAAAACAAAAATAACACAGTGGGGAGCCACAGCCAACTGCCAATAGGTCAAGGGAGCCACGGGTTGAAAAAGTTTGGGGACCACTGGTTTAATCCATCGTTTTTTTGGCTTGCCATGCCATTCCAGTTGGGACCCAGCCATATGCAAATCAGTCTTGACCCTGTTCCCCATGGGAACAGTCCAGCCCGAACTGCCAGGCCAGGTCATCCCTGGACCAGAAACAAGCATCCTGGGACCGGTTTCAGGGTATCACCCTTCATCAGCCAGGCTAGCTTGATTCTGGTGGCATAGCAAGCACGAGACCCACGTCTGAGCATACCCTTCCCACTCAGGGCAACAAATGCAAAAACAACAGATGATGGACAAAATGCAGAGCAAATCAAACGTTCACCCCCAGTCACAGATCTGGGTTTAATCCATCGTTTTTTTTGCTTGCCATGCCATTCCATTTTGTGTTGCTTGTGCGGAGGCAAAGCGCAAGCTATTCAAATGTAAGTGGGGCAGGAAAATGCCAACTTTCTAAAAGTGGCATTTTCAAAGTCGTAATGAAAATTCTGACTAACACTAAACAGGGCTTATTATTACAATTTCATAGGTACGAAAAATGACATATCTATCTCCTCTCAATTAGGAATTCCAGATTATTAAATTTAATAAGGAATCCCTAATGTTATTCTGTGAGAGGGGTCGGCTTCACAGTAGTGAAAACAAATCTGGGAGTTTTTTACTATCAGGACATATCCAATTTAAAAGTACATGTCCAAACGTTTAAATACACATCACCCTGCCCTGTGTGCTACCTACGGCCTACCACAGGGGTGACATATGTAATGAAAGGGGATTTTAAGGCTCAGCAAGGGAGTTTAAATGCCGTTAACATGGCAGTGTGACATTGCGTTCAGGCTGCAATGGCAGACCTGGGACATGTTTTGGAAGGTTACTTAAATGGGTGGCATAATAAGTAATGGCAGTCCACTGGTATAATTTAATTTACAGGCCCTGGGTACATGGTATACCACTCTACAAGGTGAGAATAAGCACTTTAGCACTGGTTAGCAGTGGTTAAGTGCACGAAGCCGTAAGGCCAACAAACACAAATTTAGAAAAAAAGTGGAGGGAAAAATGCCCAAACTTTGGGGGTGACCCTGCAGAGAGGGCTAGGTCCAACACCCAAATAATGCAAACTGCAAAACCAGCCTTGAAAGTCCTCCACTGGTTGACAGTCAAACCCAGAATTACATTAAAAACCCTCCACAAGTCCAACACAAACAAAGGTTCTAGTTATCACCAGTAATTGCCTCAGATTAGACAGGAACCTTTAATCAACATGTCTGCACCTCATTCATCAGCAAACATTAAAACGACTAAAGCATGGAAGCAGTTCCTTGGGTGTCCAGGATCCAAACCTCTGAATGGCTTTGATCCAAAACGGAGTGGATATGCTAACCCCTTTCTGATCCTGTGGTTGATCCAAAGAAAAAAAAATCCTTTCTTTTTTCTAGCTTTAGAATGAATCTCTCCTATCGTCCTCCTGATCAGTGCTGAATTCTACCATGATGGTAGAGTCAAACCAACCAGCATATAGCATAGTTATCAATTACAGAGTTACAGATAGGTAAACCACACAGGTTTATTCATGTTCTAACCCTGTACCAGTGAATCCAACAGTTAAAAATCTTATTGACCTATGCACTACAGTACCAAGCCTTGTTGCACATGTCTTTATATGAATAAGTAAATGTATTCATGAACGGCACGGAGAAAAAAAAAAACATTGCTGCAACTTGACAATGTTCCCAAACTCAAACCACATGCACAATACCAGAAACCCAGTTTTAATGTGAAATGTTCAGAGCTATACATGTTATGGTCAATTGTTTCCGGGTTACATCTGCTTCCTTTGTTTACTGACCTCTCTTTCACTTGAATGAGAACTAGAAGACGTGAATGAATGCGCTTACTTTTTTTAATGGCTACACCAGAAAAACTGCATTTCTTGAAACTGAAAACCCAAGAGACAAAACGTGAATTTGTCAGTAAAAGGGATTATAAAATGTGTTCTACTTTGTAAGACCATTACTCTGACCTGGGAATCGTGCACATACACCTAGCCTTCTTAGAGAACGTAAAAACAGATTTAAACAAGCATTTGCAATGCATTGGGTTTCGCATTTGCTCGAATTAGAGTTATTAGCGTTGTAAACTCCTAACCGGACTTTTCTTTCTACATAATTTGAAAATAAAAAGTAAAACAGTAGACATAAGCAAGCCGATTTATCGAGCCACGGCGGCCACAAGCAACAGCGTGAAGAGACACACAAAAGGAATTCGCTAGCAGTCAAACTTATCGGCAAAAGTGCAATTAGCCTTGTAACAGGGGTTATGGCCAAGGCGGTAACAAAACCTCCCCAAGGAGGGATAAATGTAAATCATTTACCAATGTCATCAAAGGATTTTTGAAGGGCAAGCCCACGAACGAGTGATGAGCGTGAGGTGGGCGTTGTTAAAAAGCCCAGATACATACCAACACGTCGGAAACAGACGATTTTATGTGTGAGTAGTAAAAATACCACCTCTATATCAACTGCCGTACAATTAAAGTTACTGTACACAACGCTGCTCAAGTGTAACGTGAAAAAGCCTACTCAAAAAACAAAAAACAGCTTATTGAGTGACAAGCGAGCTATCTTGCTCCCTCATTTAACATTTCAATAAAACAAGGTAGGGATACAGTCTTAAGCAGACGACATACAAGAGGACATTACTTCTCTCAAGACAAGTGAGACATACTTGACCTACAAGAGACCTTTCCAAATACTGAGTCTGCAATGTGTAATATTTGCCTTAAATAAACATTTAATTCAAGTTCAATTCAAGTACAATTATCTTGTCTACTCCACTCTAGCTTTTTAAATGACTTTAAGGCGGGAAGTTTGGCTTTCAGAAACCACATACTGCAGCTGTGATTAAAGTGAAGCAAACCTGGCTTGATAATAAAGTGATCGGCACCTCTTTACCCCTCAAATTTAAAAGGACTCATAGGCCATTGCAGTTAGCTAAACAGCACCTGGACTCATATCCCTCTTGCTGACTCCTAATCTGATTTGAGCTTTCAACTGCCATTTCATATATTATTTTCTCAAATGTTCACATGGTGTGTACCGGCTTGGTAACTGCTTCAAGTAGGACTATTACCAAAGTGAAAGCTGCATCAGTTCCATCAATCAGGCCACAGAGGTCTGTTATAGAAACCATAGTTAAGCTAATTTGGGTGGGCCAGTTGGGCCTGAATCAGCATTTTTCATCAGGCAAATTAGAAAAGAAAAGTCTTGAAGGCTTTCCTTACAAGGAGAACAAAAAATAAGCAGACATCATCATGACTGTTACTACATATTCTGGGGCAAAGCAAAAGCTGGCTAGCTTCAGGGGTTTTGAATTTTTTGACTTGTTAAATTTTCCAGATTTGCCGTGACTTCGGGTTGGTAGGCCAGGACCACCTGTGGTAGTAAGTTTGTTCAACAGTTATTGTGGTTGATCCAAGCAAAGTTTAAAGATTAGGTGTAGGACTTTTGTCATTATCCAGACTTCTAATGTGAGCAACCGTAGTTTCATTAGGAGAGGTACTCTATGAATATAACTCTTTACTCCTGTTATTAGGCATGCTACAAAATCAAAACCAGTGCCAATGATGGATGCAGCAGACTTTCAAGAGCACAGAGTCCTGCCTTGGTGGAGAATGGGGTTCACACTATGGGGGTATTTCTTTTAACAAAACAACTGTAGGGTGAAATGTATGGTACATCCCGGTGGCTTTGCAGGACTAGAGCACCACTATTCCTAATGGAGAGTGACTGTTTAGAAAAGTTTGAATGCAACCGGAGGCAAGAGCAGGTGTAAGGAGGTGGAACTTTGCCTTGGTCAAGGTATGTGTAAAGGAGAAGTAAAGTAAGTTTCCAGAGTTGCCAAAAAGAAGCTTTATGGCAGTGATATTATTCAAGGAGACAACATCATAGAGATGTGTGATGTATGCATACGGACGGATAACGTATAAAAATAAATATTACTGTTTGCATCTGAAACCCCATAGGTTAACTGGGGGGAGGCTGAAATATATCTCTGATGTATTCCACCTGAGGGGGGGGGGAGCTTGCTCACTTTTAAAGTTCTTGTCTTCCTGAAAGGATGGCAGAGAACTAGTTCATGATGCCAGCACTCGATCCCACTCAAGCTTAAAAAACAAATATTCCTAGTTGTGTGTAGTGTCTACTGCATCAGAGAAAACAAATAGAAGCAAAGACACGTCTCAAATATTCAAAAACCAAAGAGCATCATCAAGTAAAGGAACACCATTTCAGTCGAAAGCTCGACTGGAAAGGATTAAAAAGCCTTAATTTGCCAATGTGGGAAACCAAATTCAAAACAGCTTTACAAAGAGTTTTCCGGGATTACATTTTAGCCACTTTTCTGAACGAGCCCGGTGAAAGTCAATCTGTTTCACTTTATCAATGCTTGGGGGCCCGCTGCTATTGGTGTTGTCAACGCATTTAAAATTTCTCCAGCATCCAGATTGTATGTTACTATTTCAAACTCCAAGAGTTCGGTTTACAATTAATTCAAGTCATTTCCTGTGGATGCTTATTTGTTTAACTCTCGATCTTTCATTTCTTTAGTTAATATTTAATTTGAGTAATATTTAAGTGGTAACTTGTTCATAAGTTTCGCCTGTTTGCATGTATGTGTATATAATGTATTTACTGAAAGAACCAAAGGTTACAGAGACGTTATAGTTAGGTTCACATTTTCCACACCCAAACCATAGAAATTTAGCATTTATAGTTATACTTATTTAAAAAACTATAATTTGTGGCCTAAATTTATTTTACAGCATGAATGATAGTTTCTTCAAATTAGTATTCAAATTCTATTTTCTAACTATAATGTACCTTTAACTTTGTTCTTCCAGTGCACTTCTATGTTTTAGATTTTTTAACAAAGAAATATTTAATTAACATGTTAATCCAACCGCCTGCTTGCACAGCCTTTGGCCGTGCACAGCCGGGGGTTGGCTGCAAGGTCTGGCCTATGGCCAGGCCCTGCAACCAAACCACTGTACGCACCCAATCCCCATGCAGTGCACGGGCTGGCCGCAGGGTCTGGCATGTGGCCAGGCCTAATGACCAACCCCCAGCATGCAGCCAACCCCATGCTGTGCATAGACTTTGGCCATGCGCTGCAGGAGTTTGGTGAGAGTGTGTGTTTTTTTCCATTGGGGTTTGGATCTGCGGATCCACTGGGGATTTACATGGTTGGCTGCTCAGAGCTCCACAGTGGATTCGCAGATCCCACCATGCATCCCCAAAAAGGTTTTGGGGCAACTTCTTGCCCATGAGGGATCCATCAGAGACCCCTCCATCAGTCCTATAAAGGTCAGGATACCTCTTTCCTAACCCCTTATGTTATTTTTCATCTCCTCCCCCCCCCCCCCCCCCCCCAAGTCGATAAACAAAATGGTGGCCGCAACTTTTCTTTCAGATTGTGCCCAGCCAATCAGCGCCTTGCTTTTGACTTGTGGATCCGCAGATCCACATACAATTCTTTTTCTTTAATAACTCAAAAACTACTGGACAGATTTGCACCAAATTACAAAAAGCACTTTTTTGGACCAAGATCTATCTTTCTGCCAAATTTGGTGTAATTCTGTCCAGCGTTTTGAGCTGTAGTCTTGATCAAATTCCCCATGGGAAACTGCATGGGGAATGTAGATGCTGGTAGGTCTACAGACGATACTCTGTCCACGTCCCTCCATCTTTGCCAGAATTTTCCACCCGTGTTGATGGTGTAATAGGCAAAAGCAGCTGTCGGAGGGAGTACAGCAAATCACAATCATGATGTGCCTTCCTGTCGACACAGGTGTTGCGGGTAAATCTCCACACCCGAGTTGGCATTTCAAGGGGATATAAGGTAGAAACTTGCCTTTTCTTCCCACTTCCCTTTCTCTCATGAACCTGATCGTCCAAGTCCTTCCTTTGCTGCTGCTACTTGACATTGAAGCAAATCAACCCCATTGTTCTTGGAATCGAAGGTAAGCGTATTTTTACCTTTTGAATTGTCTGTTAACCACAGCTTATGTCCACCACATTCTTTTTTTACTAGTGTATGTTCTTTACAAATAAGACATTAAAAAAGTGGTGTATTTCCTGTCATGATTGTAAATATAAATATGGAAATCACATTTTCATCATTGAAATGTTTAATTAATCAATGAATTGCAAATGAAAAATAAAGTTCTGACAAACTTTGTAAACTTAAAATATTTTTATTAATAAATGAGATACTTCTCTCACAATAATTTTAATCAATTCAAAACATAAAAGGAGATGAAAAGGCTTTCTCATAACAACACACTGTGGTTGTGTTGCCCATAACTTGCCTCCTATACATTCTGCCAAAGTGAAACCTCCTCAGGAAGGGGCATATATTGGACACAGAAGAGGCACCTCAAGGATCTTTCTTGGGAGGAGTGGGTTTAGGTTTGACAGGGCATAAGGACTGGTAAGATGTGAATTTGGGAGGAGTACGGGTATGAGGGGTTTGGAGAGAATTGGGTTTGGAGGTAAAGGGAGCTGGAGTGGTTGATGTGCATGTGTCTGTATGTTTGGCAGTTGCATGTGTCTCTGATGTATGTTGTGCATCTCTGGAGGTGTGTTTCTTAGCAGGTGTTTGGTATTCAGGTGAGTGTGTACATTTGGTTTTGGTTGCTGTTTTGTGTGTAGGTGTGCCTTTGTGTGAGTGTGTTGATTTGGATGAGTGTGCAGCAGAGGTGGTTGGTGTGGCTGTGGTGTTTGTGGGTGTGATGGTAGTTGTGGGTATGGTGGTAGTTGTGGTGCATGTGGGTGCGCTGGTGGTTCTGGGTGTGGTGGTGGTTGTGGTGTGTGTGGGTGCAGTGGGTGTGGTGGTAATTGTGGTGCTTGTGGGTTTGGTGGTGGTTGTAGGTTTTGTGGTAGTTGTGGGTCAGTGGTGTTTGTGGTGCCTGTAAGTCTAGTGTTAATAGTGTGCACATGTTGTTTGTGTGTGTGATTTTTGAGTGGGTGCCAGCAAAGACGTGAGTGTGCTTGGGACTGGGGTAGAAGCTGGGATCTGGGTTGAGGAAGGGACCTGAGTTGGGGCATAAAGTTGGGCTGGTTAGGAGGCTGCAGTCAGTGAGAAGGCTAATTTTGCAAGTGATCTCTGCATGCCAGACACTGAACCGTGAATGGCGTCCAGAAATGCAACCATTGTTGCATTTGGCAGCTAAGGTCCTGATTGCCATTCACTCTTTCAGTCTGGCCTACAGAGATGCTGGGCAAGAGGTCAATAACCTCCTCACTCAGCGCAGACGGGGTGACAGGGGGTGATGTGCCTGCGGTGAAGGAGACCCCAGCCCTTTTAGGGGGTCAGGCTTGGCCAACTGGGGAAGGGGAGCAAGAAGGAGGTTGGAGAGGGGTCTCTTTGGGTGGTGGGCACGGATGAGGTTAGTACAGATCCTGTAGGGTCCACCACCACTAGGGACCGGTCCCTTGTGGAGGCCTCCAAAGAAGATGACAAGCAGGTGGCCTTTGTTCCAGTGCCCTCACCCTCCTGCAATGGTGTCAGATATTTCCCCACCTGAAACACAGGGGCCAGCTGCTTCCCCGTCTTCTTGGCCAATGTCCCTTTTGCCTGCTCTTGAAGTTGCTGTGAAGACAGACAACAGTTTTATTGTATCTGTGTAAATATAACTGATCATGAATTTTTTTCTCAGAACATTTTCCAAATGTTCATATTTCACCTGCTGTAAGGCTTCTAAACTTTGTTTTTTTTGTATCATTACATCATACATGTAAGCAACTTCTTCAGAAACCATTTGGTCACAGTTTTGTAATTTCCCATTATTGCTCCTATATTAATGTTCACCATTTCTCTTAACCATTTTCAATTCTTTCCAGGAGCTGTTTAACACCTCTGAAAGGTTCTGGTTTGTTGTTTTGAATAGTGAAATTATGTCACAAAAATTAATATAAGTCAAAAATCCTTTCGTATGTTGTGTGTACGAGGCAAAAAAAGCGAATTAATTTTTAATTTTTAAATAAAAAGATGAATCAATGTGCGTTAATACTTAATGCAATGCTGTATCAATATCTGTATAAACTGAAATCCTGTTTCTTTTGTTTGAGCATTTCACAATGGTAATACTTATTTCAAGTAACTTAAGTATTTTTTAAATGTTAAACTAATTTTATGGATTCCGTACCTATGTTGCTTATTAAGATATCACGTCATATACATTTACTTATGCTGTGGAAGATATGCAAAAATAATTGTGTTGGTATTTTCTAATTACGTCTACAGCATAAGTAAATACATAGGACTTGATACATTTTCAATCCACTTTAGCACAGATAAAAATATGTAAAAGCTGTTCTCTGAAATATCTTAATTAAATTATATTTTTAAAAACAATCTGATTATTAAAAAAAATATATAAACTGACTTTCAAATTAGTCAGTTATTGGTAAAACATTACAGTAAAATTTAACAAATACTAAGTCGTATGAAAATAAAGAAGAAAAGAACATTCAAAATGAAATTTACCACATTGAAAATGTTTATTTTAATGCATTTCCTAAATTTCACAATGAAACATTTTTTAGACCTGATTTGGATTTTGGACGAGGAGATACTTCAAATATACATGATGGAAATTCCCTTCCTCAAAGTCAAAGTGCATTGTAAAATAATGACCTTGGAATAGCTAGGAGAAATTTTGTGTTTTCTATGTAACAGAACATTCCATCTGCAAAAGTCCCCATAAGGAGTCTATTTTTCAGTCATTAATGATATTTCAACTGGATATGACAAAAAACATTAAATTAATATGTTTTTGCAATGTGTTAACCTGTCATAAATGTGTCCACATTCCTGTAAGTTATTTAGAAAAAAATATACCAATAATATACATGTTTCTAAAAACAGACTGACTTATAAGTAAATTGGTGAATCAATAAAACATGGTAAATTGTCACATTTTACTAAAATCAACATGTTGTCATCATTAACAACATTTTTGATATGTTAACTTTCAGATTTTAACCATTTATTCTGATGTTTTTGATCATGGTGGCTCACATGTTTAAATACTGATTGTTCAAAATACTGACTCAATTATGAATTCTGAAACATCCACTGTATCATAGGTGCATATGATGCTATGTCACTTGTAACGGGGGCGATTTAACGGCCTTCACAATTGTGAAGGAGTTTCACACCTGAAAGAACAAAAATTGTTGTCCTGTTTGGTACAACTGTTCTGTTGGAAATGGCTCTCTCTACAGGGTCACCCCCAAACATTTTGCCTTCCTCCTCCAACTTTTTGCTGAAATGTGTCCTTGTTTGCAATAGGACTCTGCACCTTATCACTACTAACCAGTACTAAAGTTCTTGTGCTCGCTCCCTTAATTCTGGTTTGATTGGCATATACCTGATTGCCATACTTAATTTTACATGTGAGTTCATATACCCAGGGCATGTAAATTAAATGCTACCAGTGGGCCTGCAGCACTTATCGTGCCACCCACCTAAGTAGCACTTTAAAACATGCCCGGGCCTGCATTGCAGCCTGAAGGCAGTGCCACACTGCCATATGGAATATGTATTTAAAACCTGTTGTCAAGCCTTAAATACCCTTTTTTATTACATATAAGTCACCGCTAAGGTAGGTGTTACGTAGACCATATGGCAGGGTGCTGTCTAGTTAAAAGGTATACCATGTACTTTTAAAATCTACCAGTAGTGAAAATCTCCTAAATTCGTTTTTCACTACTGTGAGGACTACCCCTCCAACTGGATAACATTGGGGATTCCTTATTATATTTAATAAACTGTAATTCCTAAACCAGGGGTGGTAGATACTTCATGTTTGGTATCTATGAATTTGTAAGGATAATCCCTCTTTAATGTTAAAGTCAGATTTATAATTACAAATTTGAAAATGCCAAGGTTAGAAAGTTGGCATTTACCTGCCCAAAGCCCTCTGTGCCAGCAACTTGCCTTAGGTCACATGACAGAGTATAACCGACAGCTGAGACTTTGTGAATTGACCCCAGAGAGCTACACAACAATGGGATTAGCAGAGGCTGATGTGATGCTATGTGGGCTAAGCTGGTAACCATCGACTTCATTTTGTGTGAGTGACTCCATTTTGTGGTTAGCGGCAGCTGCAGGACGTGGTGTTTTTCTTCCAGAGTGGTTTTTCTCTTCACAAGTACAGAGCAGGACAGTTTCTGGAACATGGTATGTGGGATGCACATTTGACAAAGTTCAGAAGGTTGAGTTTGTTTTTGCCAGAGGAATGTACGGCTCTGTCTTGAAGCAAACATGGGAGCTTGGCCAGCTCCTGTGAGTGATGTTCACGCTGATGAATACAGCCAGCATTAATTTCATAACAGAAGGTGGGGTTGTCTAGAACTCTCTCCTTGAGTTGTTTTAAGGTATAAAAGATGGGGAAACTTGTTGCTCAGACAGGAGCTCGTCTGTGAAACAGATGTGTTGCCCATGAGTCTTTTGTAGGTCCTGATCAAGACTCCATGCCTGATTGCTGAGGGCTCGCCAATCGCTGGCGAGGATGTGGTCTGCAACTCAATCGGTGATGTATTCTGAGTCTTGATAGTTCGGTTCAGG
The DNA here is from genome assembly GCF_031143425.1 of Pleurodeles waltl. NCBI lineage: Eukaryota > Metazoa > Chordata > Amphibia > Caudata > Salamandridae > Pleurodeles > Pleurodeles waltl. The sequence goes on from NC_090447.1 coordinate 671,221,456, forward strand.
TAAATATGTTCTGTTGCTGTATCACACATTTCTTCTGCCTGGATATCTTGAGTCTTGATCACTTCATTTATATACTTATGCCTATATGTTTATGTCTTTTATTTTATGTCTTATTTGATGTTTGGGAAGTGCTTTAATAAATACACTGCTTTGTATTAAGAGTGCTGAATTTATTTAGCATTGTGCCCTATTGTTTCAAGTGTGAACAATACACCTGAAGGCCATTAACTGACTTGATGGGGGAGTGGAGCTAAGCACAGCCCTGCATGCATCTGAAAGGGCTGGGCTCTGCCACCACACAATAGGCTTAACAACCCTGTATTTTCAGCGCAGCCAGCTAGGAGCCAGGACAGGGGAGGCAAGAGACTCCTGGAATTTCAAAGAACCCTTGTGGCAACTTCTTCCAAGTTCTAGGAGCAGGGCACCAGGGTATAAAAATAGGGCTCTCAGAACTACTCTTCGGTTCACTACTGGACCTGTGGAGGGACTCTCAGAGGACTGCCTGCTGTGATCTGCTGTGCACTCTGCCAGACTGCTTCTGTATCTGGAAGGACTGCTTTGCTGCCTGGAGCCTGTCTTGAACCTTAAGAGGCCAGCCCTGCAGTGGAGCCCTGCATCTTCGCCTGCACCCAGTACTTCCCAAAGGGAAGGGCTAGTTTTGCTGGCTTCCTGTTCGGAGCCACAGGGACATAACAGGCTCCCACCATCTTTAACCTGCATCTGTACCTGTACCCAGCATAAGTGAACCTTGAACCCCCAAGAAGTCTCCATCCACTCCTGGATCCTTGTTTTTGATGTTAAAGGATCCCTGGTGCCCATTTTCCCAAAGCAAGGACTTGTTATTTTGAACTTTATAAATTGATAACTACATTTCTACTAATTGGATTTTGATGATATTTGTGTCAAATAATTTATTACCATTTTCTCTATTATTCTAAATTGGGATGTTTCTTGTTTTGCATTATCACTTTATTACTGTTTGTGTGCTGCATAAAGACTTTACACATTGCCTCTAAGTTTAGCCCAACTGCTTTTTGTGCCAACCTACCCAGGGTTAAGCACAGGTTATTTAGTGACTGATTGTGGCTGTTGCTTGACCAGAGCTCACACCTCAGTCAACCAACAAAACACTTATAAAATGTCACAAAAGAATCAATATTTGTTTTAACCCGGCATGTTTCTGTTCAACAAACTCCTTTGTAAGTGAAAAAAATGTAATGGTATCCTTTTAATATATCATTGCAAAAACACATTATGATATGCCTTCTGTAAAACCTACACCTTCAAGAACACTTACTGTGTATTGGCTATTTGACATCCTTAATGTTGAAGCCAAATTGTGTTGCTGTATCAAACATTAGTTATATGAAAAGAAAACTGAAAAGTAAACTTACCCCATTAATGCTGCTGTCTGACCTCAACTGCCCATTAAGATGGGGATAGGCCACCGCAAGTATGCAGGCCATTAGGGGGACTAGCTGGGAGGACTGGCCAATCTAGATTTCAGTTGACTTTTTGGTTTAGCGTTGCAGGTCCTCTCAATGTTTCTTGCAGTGAAGCGGAGCTGCTTGTTGACCCCAACGGACCACACCTTCTTCGCAAATGGCCTTCCAGGTGTCCTTTTGCAGACCTGTATGGACACAAAAAAATGAAAGAGCAAAGTGAAAAAATGTAGTGACTTCTATTTCTTTATGCTTTTATATAACTCAACTTTGCGTAATCAATCACAAACATTCTTATACATTAAACCATCATATTTTTCAATTGTTTTGATTTATGTTTTAATTAATTTTACAAAACTAAAAAATACAAATTTGTAGTAACCTGTTGAGTAACTCAATCCCTTATGATGTCCTTATTTTACTAATCCAGGCAACCTGGGGCATTTGTCAAAATCTCAAAATTATTTTTCTTTGGTATGTAAAAATATATTCTAATTCAGATAAATATATATTCATGTTTAAATTACATTTAAAAATAAAATACATAGTTCAAAATACATATATATTGAAATACACACACAAAAAAAATCCGCCAAACACACAACACATACTTATGTTGTGGTGCTATATATTTAAACCAAGCTTAAAAATATACACCATATTTTACTATTTAACTAAAAATAAAGAAAAACCTAACTTCAATCACTACGCTTCCTCCAGGAACTAAACCAGACATTCTAGCCTGTGTTTTAAAAAAATATATATCATTACTCTAAACACAATTGTCATTTTAAACATGTACTTGTTCCTTTGGTGAGCCATACAGCTTGCTGTACAGGGACAGGACATCATCAGCCAGCATCTCCAGTGCCTTTGGTGAAAACTCTGGGGCCCTGTCTCCTTATTTACCAGGCATTGTAGCTCCCAGAATCAGACAAATTTTCTAAACACAATCAAAAATTAAAAAATGTAAATAAACACAGTAGTCAGTGTGTCAAAACTTAAATCAACAAACATCTTTGCCTTGGATGTTCCTTAGACTCTTAGACTCCTCATATAAAAAGCTGCTTCAAAATTTAAAGTAATAATATGTTAATATATACTTACACTCATGTGAAGAAGTTGTTAATTATAGTTTGACGTAAGCCTATTCCTTACTCATCACCACTATCATCTTCAATTGCCATCGTCACCTGGTGCCTCATCATGGTTTTCTTTATCTGCAATGTACAGGATGTTGCGTCGCAGGGCTGTTGTTTAACATGGAATACGCCACAGTGATTTTGCACAGCTTGTCAGGTGAGTAGAGGAGAGCTCCACCAGTCTTATCCAAACATGTAAATCTGGCCTTTAGGAGCCCAAAAGCCTGCTCCACTGGCCTCTGTGTTCTCCATGGGTCTCATTGAAGGTGACTTCCCTTGGCATTGTTGGATTCATCAGCGGTGCTAACAACCATGGTCGCTTAGGATGAGCCGAGTCTCCTATTTGAAGAAAATCAAATATGAGTGAAAAAATCAAACACTAAATGTGATCATTAAACTTGAAACTATGCAAAATTGATATTGACAGATTGTACTTACCAACAAGCCAGACCCTCTCAGGTCCAAAGTTATGACATTTGCAGGGGTATTCTGGTGTTCCGTAGTACAAAGGAATCATGTGTTGATCTTGGGAAACATGCACACAAGCTAATGATGTACAAATCTTGTAAGCACATACTTTGCACATTGATTGAATGGAAGTTTCTTCGATTGCTGTAGACTTGTTCTCTTTAGTGTGGCGGCACCAAGGCTACAAGTGTGCCATTAGTTGCTCCACTCACACGTGGGAGGCAACCAGAAGCACATATATGCCTACACATTGGCACAATCTTAATTTCTAGAAAACTGTATGAAGATGTTGATGTGTTTCATCGATGCAGGAAGTACTTCTTGTAGCACACCATTGAAAGTTGGTTGTGATATTTCACCAGATACTGCAACAGTGTATTGGAATACTCCTGTGTTGACAACATGGAGTACTGCCATTATTTTCATTATTGGTGCTATTGATGTGGTTTTCCTATTGTGAGGCAGAAGATCTGGCTCCAGCTGATGACATAACTCACTAATGGTCTGCCCTTTTAATATGAATTTTAGGTCACATGCTGTTCTTCCATGGAGGCAAGGTATGGAACAGTACATGTAAGTATAGCCTGAAGTATTGTGATCATCATGGGTACCAATATATTTGTAACACAAAAAAATAGTATTCAAACTTATTAAAATAATTCATTTTGATGTGTAATTTCTGCACTTTTAAAAAATGTATGAACTTGTCGCTCATAGCTTTCGCCAGCACCAGGAGTGGGACTTCCTCCTCCAGGATTTCTTGAGGCGCAGGAGGTATGGCACTAAACTTGCATTGCGCTTAAAGCACTCTTAGGCCCCCCACACCTCAGAACAGTGTTGAAACTTGCCGCACTTACCTTTTGCCAGCATGTGGAGAAGGGCTTCGTCCTTGAGGATTCCTTGGGGCACGGAAGGTGGGGCACAAGCTATGCATTGCCCTTAAAGCGCTCTAAGGCCCCCGCAGCACGGGACATACGCTGGTAAACACCGGGCCAAGAGCAGGCCCATCTGCGCCAGTCGAAGGCCGGGCCTCTCACTTGGCCTAATGTTCTGTGTTTGTGGCCTGTACCCCAACCATCTTGGGGTGTCTTCTTTCCATCACTGGAAAGATGGGGGAAAGGAAGATTGCCTCTGGCGCCAAGGCAAGTGGCAGGGTGGACACAATAGCCACCATCGACTCTCGAAGGAGACAGAACTTACAGAAAGACAACTTTTCGCTGGAGGAGGCAAGGGGAAACTTGCTTGTTTCTGACAGTTTGGTTGATCATTTGGGTACTAATGGTTTTGTACACGCTCTCTGAGCGCCTGCTTCTCCACCAATATTGAACAGTGCTTGTTTACCCCATGTTGATAACTCGGCCTGCACTGAACTGCAGTGAAGCGGAAGAAGGGTGACTCCATGCGCAAGAAGCCAACTCTATCTGTAATGGGGCCAAGCTAAGCAGGAAAATGTTTTGGTATCGCTGACTTCCTCTAATGTAGATGAAATATGCACCAGGATTGAATGTTTGGTCAAATTATATGTAAAACCTTTACATGAGCATCTTATTTCCATAGAGAAAAACGTGTCTAAACTACTTAGTTTGATCAAATCTAATTCTGCCTCTCAGGTGCCCTTGGTTCTAACCAATTCTTCTACCAACCTCAACTGCTTAGGAGGCATGGCCCTTGGTGCCAATTGTATACAACCTATCATCCCCACTGCTTGTGATCCAGGGGGTAGGTGGGGGTGCTACATTAGCTGTGGCCCACATTAGTAAACTACCCCAGCTTCATGCACAGGCTCCCACAGTTTCCATCTCGTCTCCTCTCCGACTAGCACCAGTAATTCTCTTGGGTCAAGTAGGTGGCAGGGTTCAGGGGGCATTTGCTTCCAGCACTGAAAAGGAACCTAGGGAAAAGTAGAAGGGAAGCCTTGGCACGGTTGCTGATGTGTTAAATCTTCCTCCGGCAGAATGCCCATATGTTTTGATTTTACTGAATGCTCCTAAATTCAAACAGGTTCAGACTGAGACCATGGGCCAGTTGATCTTAAAAGTTTTCCACTGGCCAACAAAATGTAAAGGTTATGATCATTACTTATCGGAACATATTCTGATGGCAAGGAGGGTCAACTGGGTGGGGTCATCCCTCAAAACAATCCCTGGCAACTGTATAGTGATCAACTTTAATAATCCAAGAAATGCTGCAAGCCATTTAAAGCAATCCCCTCTCCTCAAGGGTCTCCTAAATATCTGTTCTCCCTCTGGGGTACTTTTATAAACCTTACGTTCTCTCCTCCTATCCCCACATACAATCAGAGCATTCCCTGGGGCCCACAATGCTCATGTCTGTATTCAGGGTCCAAATGGGGTGATGCTTAGTAACAAATATGCAAACTTGGAAGGGTTGGAGGGGTGCGACTGACTGGATACTCCACCAGCAATTGATCTGCCAATAGATGAAGCATACAGAGCTCAGTGTTTACAGATACGGAGATGAGTGTTAAAACCCATGAGCCAGCTAAGGTCTTGACCTTGAATTCTGCAGGGTTGAGGAAAAAGACTGGCAATCAGGATTAGATTAAGTCAGTGGCTAGGTACCCTGTGATTTGTTTACAAGGAACCTGGGGGATCGAGTCTAGCTTTTTGGATGGGTTCAGTTCATATCACACTCCAGCCTTACCTTTAAATGTGAGTAGAGTCTATCCCCATGGATTGCAAACACTTTTCTGGGTGCAGTGACAACGTTTTTTGACTATTCTCCTTATTTTCACTGCCTTGTGTGTGATGTGGCATGGGACTGTGATTTGCTAATCGTTAAATAATACAATAATTGTTTTGCCCCGTCACAGATGGTGGTAGCACTTGAGACAGCTATACTGTCCACCAGAAACAACCATCATAAGGCTTTGAAATTGCTCTCGATATGTGATGTTAATGCTCCTCACTGCTTTCAGGTACAGAAACCAGTCTGTGGTCTAATCAACGACAAGAACACCTTGATACATTTTCAACACAATGATTATAGCAAAGTCCTTAACAGTCTTTTGGTGAAACTTAAACTTGTTATAGTGAATGAGGTGATGGATCCATCAGGTCGATTCCTGGTATTTATCCAAAAATCACACAAATATTCAGCTCCACATAACAACAGATTTACACTTCTGATAATGAGTTCAAACAGAAACCACATCATTTGTCATGCCTAATAAATGTTTACCAAATGAGAGCCAGAAAAAACGACTGAGAGCCGAGCGTGGAAATAGTGGTCAGTTCCCTGCTTTCAAGCACTTTATTTTGGCAGAAAACCCGTTGGAAAAATCCAGGGTTGTTTTGTATTTTTACGGACTATATTGTTCATTAATGCAGTACTGTGTGATTTTTGTGTGGCTATTTAAGTGTCTGTAATCTAAGACTATTCTATAGGAGTGATCCAGCTTACCTACTGGGAACGGAGGGATGTTCATGGGAGATGCACAGTGTTCAATTGCTCCCTGGTACTCAAGTTGTGAGATAATATCTCAATAAAGCTTTTGCTTCATGTTTTATTGTGTACTGTGGTTGTACTTGCAGGCTGGAACCGGTGGGTATTACATGATAAGGCGAGTTCTTATCCCAACCCACATGGTTGCGGTATAGTGCAGGGCTTCTGCAACAGTCCTATCTACAGCGTTTACTTATTTACATGGTCAGGAATGAGGACCAAGAAAGATGTCAGACCCGGCCGCTGCAGAGACACAGCAGTGGTGTGGTGCGGTGCCCGCCTAGCTGCCTGGCCTTGGGATGGCGGGCACCACATGTTACATCCTGGGACTGGCAGACTCCGGGCCCGAGGCGCACTGAGAAGGGCCTGGGAGGCGACAAAGCATACGACCATGACAAGGAGGAGCAGGGCATAACAGAGCAGCAGCTGTAGTAACTTGGAGGTGAGGTGGTGGGGTGGCTGAAGGGGGCGCGCAGGAGGTGCCGACAGGGGGCGCCCAGCATTTCGAGGGCAGCCCCGGGAGCAGTTTAGGAGTGCAGGGAGGCGGGAGACCTCCCAGGTCCCGTGGACTGAGGCCTTTGGACATAAGACGCTGGGCCCGGCTCCCGGAGCTGGAGGTGGGGAGGTGCTTGGAGGATGGTCAGGGGTGGTGGGGGGAGACCCCAAACATCAATCATGTGTGAGGAGTGGCACCACTTTCTGCCCCCCCTCCTCCCGGTTTGAGGCCTGCGGGTGCTGGATCCCTGAGTTCATCTTCTGCAGACAGTGTGACAGGGCCACACAGACATGCAGAGGTGGCATGGTGGAGTGGGGGACTGATGGCAGCCCGCGGGGTTGAGGTCTCCTAAAGTGACAGTGGGGCCCTGTATACCCGTAGCTCCGCAGGGCAGAACGGCCAAGCCATGGGCCACCATAGACCTGCACAGCCAGCCCAGGCCCAGGCTACTATGGATCGAAACTCACCACCTCGGTGGAAAAACTGCACGAGCGCACAGGAGACGCCGAGAACCATGCCTGGCGCAACAACCTTTTACTGGTGGGCCTGCCAAAGGCCTTGGACATTCCAGATCTGGCTGCGGCGCTTGAGGCCTGGTTCCGCACCTGGATGCCTCCAGAGAAATTGTCCTCCACCTTCATCACAGAATGGATGCGTCTGCCGGTCGGCGCGCCACCCCGACCGTTAATCCTGAGGATCCTGAACTTTAGAGACTGTGAAGCAATCCTGCGCAAAGCCAGGAGTCAGACAGACCTTCGGTACCAGAACTCCAAAATCTTGTTTTTTCAAGGCTACTCCAGGGCGGTGCTGCAAAAGCGCAGGTCCTTCAAGGCAGAAAGCAGAAACTCTGTGCGCTGAACCTGAGCTACTTGCTGCTCCTTCCTGCTCATCTAAAAGTTATTTTCCAATCCAACACATTCTTCTTTGACTCACCAGCGCAGGCCTGGGAGTGGGCTGCTGTGAGAAGTCCTGAGGCCTCCAACGCAGGAGGGGTGAGCGGGGAGAGGCAGCAGGGTGGGGGGCAGGGGAAAGAACTATAACCCTGGATGGAGCCTCCTTCCCAGCCAGTATACACAAGAAATACTCCTGCAGCTTGCACTAGAGGCCTCACTGGTGCCTGAGCTGCCAGCAGGCGCAGCATTGGACACTGCCTGATGGCCAACCATGCCCTGTTTGCATTGGCAGAAGACACGCTAACTCCCTAAGAGTGATCACGGCTGAAGAAGAGGCCCATCCTCTGGGACTTAGCTTGGAACGCCTGGCAGCGGGGACAGGCAGTAGCTTGAGAGAATGGAATTGTCTTACTCTGTGTTCATAGTGATGGTCAGGTTGCACAACCATGATCACAGCACTGCTAAATCTTGAGGACCCCCCACAAAATGTCTTTGTTCTACTTTGCTGGGTTGCAAAAGTGTTGGGTAGGGGGGAACGATGCTTCAGGGGTAGAAGTGTGGGGTAGAGGGTGTTGGGGGGTCTTATGGGGGAAACTGTATTGTGTTGTTGCCTTTGTACTAACATTGTTTTTCCAGGTTAGGCCCAAACACACTGAGTCACATGCAGACCGACCCGTTCCCCCGGGTCGTCCACAGTAGCCCTTGTGCTTGGCAGCTCGGGCCTGCCGAGGGACCAGTTGCATTTAATGCCATTACCTCCACCTGCAATATGTCTACGGTACTGTCAAGGAACATGAATGGTCTGTTAGACCGCATCAAGAGATCCACGGTCCTACATTATATTAGGAGATATCGCCCGGGGGTAGTTCTCTTACAGAAGATCCATTTAGTGGGAACCCAATGTTTGTTTCTCAGTCGCTTTGGTTACAACTGGGTATACCACTCTGGTTTCTCCAGGGACTTCAGAGGAGTGGCCCCTCACGGTCCATAGGATGTTACCCATGCTAGTGGACAAGGTCCACACCGACCCTCAGGGAAGGTATGTAGGAGTGGAGGGCAGCCTGGCAGGTCGACAGGTCAACTTCGCTTCATTTGTTCTCCCTCCGCAGCCTCTTTGCCCCACCCTGGCAGGACTGCACGCTCTTCTCCTTTCCCTACCACAGGGAACTACCATTCTGGGAGGGAACTTCATTGCTGTCCCGGACCCGCTCACAGACACTTCCACTCTCCCACATATGGGTTCAAATTGCCTATCGAACTGGGCGGACTCCTTGGACCTATGCAACGCATGGGCGGGTTTGGCATCCGAAGACAATGGCGTTCACCCATCAGTCGGCGGCCTACCACACAGAGGCGCGGATAGATTTATTATGCCTCCTGGCAGCGGATCCCCTAGCCTTGACCTCAGTGCAGATCCTAGCCAGCGGTATATCAGACCACGCGTCGGTCCTCTTGAGTTGGGGTGACATGGTGCAGAACGTGCGACCCATGTGCGCTTTAGCGCCTGGTATTTGAAAGTTCCCGATTGCATCAAATTCACTGACCAAGAATTAGCGCATAACTTTAGAGAGAACCAGGGCTCAGTGGCCTTGGCAGGGACCCTCTGGGCGGCGAGCAAACCTACCTTCAGAGGCACCATTAAGGGATATGACATGCAGTAGGAGGCCCAGCAGGCCCAGCGGATAACTGAACTGGAGGTTTATATGGGGGAGCTGGAGCTTCGCGTTGGACGGGGGGTGGGGGTTAGACAGCATTGGCAGGCCTCGACCCAAAGAGTCTATGAGCTGGGCAATAAGACCAGAAAACTGCTTTACTGGATGGTGACCCACGATGTCTCTGCCCTAGTGGTGGCCCTTATCAGAGATCAGACAGGTGCAGCACAGGAGGACCTGCTGGCAATTGCAAGCACTTTTGATACCTATTACGAGAACCTTTACGCCTGAGTCCACAGCAGAACAAGAAAACCCTATTCTGGATGACATTCCGCTACCCTCTATTCCGTCCTCTTTGGAGGCAGAACTGGATCTACCTTGGTCAGATGAGGAGGTGGGGTTAGCAATCTCTGTGCTTCAATCTGGGAAAATGGCAGGACCTGACGGGTACACGGTTGAATATTATGAGCAATTTTGATCGCACCTGCTATCCCCCGTGGCCAACCCTTATGAGGAGGTGCTTCGCTGCGGCTCCTTTGCTCTGGGTCAGGACTGCGCAACGATCGTGGTCATATCTAAGGACGACCTGCCCCAAAATCAATGTTCGGCCTACCAGTCCATCTTGCTAATCAATGCGGACATTAAGATATTCGCAAAGGTCCTGGCAGCCTGGCTGGTACGTACACTGCCTTACCTGGTGCATCGTGACCAGTGCTGCTTCATGCCAAGAAGAAGCACGCTCATTATTTCCGGTGGGCTCAGGTGGCGCTTTTGCAGGCGGATCAGCTGGGAGACAAGCTGGCACTCTTCCTGGTGGACTTTTGCAAGGCCTTCGACACCCTGGCTTGGAACTTCTTCGGAGTGGGTCCTAATGCGAATGGGCTTCGCCTGAAATTCAGAAGCATGGTCCATCTTTTGTACCACAGCTCTTTGGCGCAGGTTAATGGCATCCTATCAGATCCCTTTCCGATCAGACGGGGGCCAAGTCAGGGATGCCCCCTCTCCCCCCTACTGTTTGCTCTTGCCATCGAGCCGCTGGCCTGCCTCCTCTGTGGTGACCCGTTGATTGACGGTTGGAGGTGGTGGACTAGCCATGAAGACAGGGTGTTTTAATATGTGGACGATGCCTTGGTGTTCTTGGGGCGGCCCCAGCGCTCAGGCCCTCGGTGCCTTGAGCTCCTGAAGCTGTATGGTGAGGCCTCAGGGCTATGCTTAAACCACAGGAAGTCACTGCTGCTGGAGGTGCGTGCGCCGTGGGGGGAGTGAACTAGTGCCCAGACATCCCGGTAAAGCGCAATACCTTAAAATACTTGGGTGTTTATCTCTCCCCACTCCCAGATTTGGCATACCAGTTGAACTTCCAGCCTCACGCACTCTGAGGGGCGAGCTGGCCTGCTGGAGTCGGTTGCCTCTAAACCCATTGAGTCGCAACGCCATTTTTAAAATGATTGACAGGTTGGGACTGACGCCTCACCAAGCTGATGCCCCGGTGGCAAGGAACATAGTTACGATTGGAGGGTTTTAGGCAATGGGACGACATTGGAATTACATACCTGGGTGATGTCTGCACTAGCGATATTCTAATGTCCTTTCAGCACCTGAGGGAGCAATATTCCGTATCCAACTCCAAGTTTTTTTGCTTCCTTCAGATGCGCCACACCCTGTGGACCCACCGGTTGTCTAGTCTCCCTCTCTCCCTGATCACAGCCCGCTTGAGGCAAAGCTGCTCTCGGGATGCTTGGGGATAGAGGCCATTACCCAGATCTACCAATCCTTGCTTACTAACGCACCTCGCCAGGCTGCGGGACAGGTGGGTGGCCTGGGTGGGGGAACTGGACGAGGATGATTGGAGGGAGGCCTACCTAGCGCCAAGGGAGCTGGCCATTTCCGCCAGGTTAAGAATGATACAGATAAATTACTTTCATATGACATACATGTTCCCACAGTGACTCCGACATATTCGCCGGGTGAACCCCCCTGCCTATAGGAGATGTGGTCAACTGGGGGCGCACCTGTTACACGTGGCATGGGAGTGTCTGGAGATGTGTCCTTTTTGGGTGGGGGTGGAATGGGAGATTTCAGAGGTCCTTGGGTGTCCATTGAATTGAATGTGAGGGTGGCACTGCTGGGCCTTCTGGATGATCTGGGGGGGGCTGAGAGCTGACCGAATATTCATAGAGGTCGCCTGCCTGGTGGCCAAGAGAGACACTGCGCAGCTCTGGAGAAGCCCGGTGGTGCTGTTAATCTCGAAGTGGCGATCCGGAGTAGACTGGTGCTCTCAACTAGAAAAGCCAATCTAAGAAGCACGGGGCTGTCCCAACAAATATGAGAAAATCTGGGGGAAATGAGGGGCTCACAGGGGGCTGCCTGTGTGAACTATGTTATGTTCTTTTGGGGAAAGGGGGAGGGTCGTCGAGTGTGGGACAGTATTGCCCTGCCTTATTCAATAGGGCTATCATGTACTCACTGGCATGTCTGTTTCCTTTCCTTGTCGTGTTATAAAGAAAAAAAAACTCTTTCCACCTGATTTCGAATGCATCCATGAAAGCAGTGGGATAGGTCAGAAAACAAAAGTGTACGGTCTGCAAACATCATAATCTTCAAATGCGTGCCGCTCACTGGGAGGACCCTTATATTAGCATTCACTTGAATCTTCTGAATAAGAGGTTCGACACTAAGGGAAATATTGCGGGAGCTAGGGGACATCCTTAATGGGTGCCTTTGAACAGTGTAATTGGGACAGGCAAAATTTCCAGAGTCTTAATCTTCGTAGAAGGTGACACAAAATTGCACAAGATAGAAGACCTCAATTGCTCAAGATATAGGACCTCAATCAAGGGCTCAAGTTCACCACGGACAGGACTTTAGTCAAAAAGGACCAGTTCACTCTATCAAATGCTTTCTCTGCATCCAAAAATAGGAGAAGCATCTATATTTTGACATGTAAGGCTTGTTCAATAGCATTAATCACAAGTCTGGTGTTATCCACCGTCTGTCAGTCTGATATGAAACCGATCTGAAGAGGGGATATAAGAACAGGCCAGATCCTTGCCAATCGAATTGCCAAAATCTTGGTAAATATCTTAACACGCCCATTTATTAGCACAATTGGTCTAATGACCCACATTGATTTGGGGGTTTAGATGTTTCAGGATCATAGATATGGTAGATTTAATCACATTCAGAGCGACCCATCCAGTATCTAACAAAGAAATAAAGTCCTTAGTCAGATGAGGAACCAGCAATTCCCTGAAGGATTTATTATAAGAATTGGGGAACCCACCAGGTCTAGGAGCCTTATTAGTCAGCAAAGACTTAAAGATAGACCTTGCTTCCCCATCTGTAATGTGGGAGGTCTGCTCTTCTCTAACCTTGTCAGAACATCCGAAAAATGGAGACATGCCAAATAATTATCTTGTTGAATTGGAACCAACACCTCCCCCACCCATTATGGTTCCTTGTAAAAAGAAACAAAGGCATCACAGACGTCTGCATCAGAGAACATATAGGAGCCATTCTCAGTCATGATACCTTTAGTATAGTTCCTGGTCTGGCCTGCCTAATCCTGTATGCCAGCAGTTTATCGGCCTTGTTCCCTTTCTCATAGTATAACTGTTTGGTCTCTGCTAGACCCAACTGCCTTAGGTTGGTCATCCCCCAACTTTTTGCCTGCCTCCCCCTGTTTTTCTGACCCTGTTGTTGCTGGTTTTAGGACGCTGCTCACTTTACCACTGCTGGCCATTGCTAAAGTGCATATCCTCTCTACCCTAAACATGGTAAAATTGGTTCCCACCCAATTGGCGTATTTAGTTTACCTATAAGTCCCTAGTTAAGTGCACTACACGTGCCCATGGCCTATAAATTAAATGCTACTAGTGGGCCTGCAGCAGTGATTATGCCACTTCGACTTGGCATTTAAAACTACTTGCCAAGCCTTAAACTATCCTTTTTATACATATAAGTCACCCCTAGGTAAGCCCTAGGTAACCCATAGGGCAGGGTGCTATGTAAGTAAAATGCAGGACATGTACACATGTGCTTTGCATGTCCTGGTAGTGAAAAACTCAGGAATTTTTTTTCCGCTACTGTGAGACCTGCTCCTCTCGTAGACTAGCCTTAGAACTGCCGGTATATACTTTTAAGTGGTAGAGTCTGATCTGGAAGGAGTAGCCCTGTCATGTTTAGTATTGCCAGAATGTTAATAGAAAATCTTGCTTATTGGTGAGGTTGGATTTAATAGTACTATTTTAGAAATGCCACTTTTAGAAAGTGGACATTTCTCTGCACTTACTGCCATCTGTGTCTTACAGCCTGTCTCTAATCCACGTCTGGTCTGTGCTGGTGAACAGCTCTCCTTGTGCATGCCACCCAGACAACCACAAATACAGGACACTCAGCCACATCTGCATACTGAATGGGTCTCTTTGGGCAGGACGGTGGAGGGGCTCCCTCTTACATTTTAAAGGCCAGTGGCCTGACCTCACGCAAAGGACTGATAACCCCCCACAGGGACCCTGACAGACAGGACTGGGCTAAAAGGGGAGCTTGTGCATTTCAAAACCATTCTTTGAAGTTCCCCCCCCCACTTCAAAGGCATTTTTGGGTACATAAAATGGGTCTCTGACCCCACCAAATAAGACACTTATGGACCTACACCTAGACACTGTTGGAGAGACTGCCAGGCTGCCCAGACGACTCATCTGGATTGCTTTGCTCAAGGACGGCTTTCCTGCTCGTTGCCCTTCTGCGCTTGACTCTTCTGGAAGGATTCTGGCTTCCTCCTAAAGTGCTCTCCAAGGGCTTGCCTCCCGTTTCTGAAGTCTATACTTGTGCGTCGGAAAATCAACACAATGCCTGCAGAAATTAACGCTGCATCTGTATTCTGGCTGGGAAACTGCTGCACCGCCGACCATAACGACGCAGCGCCAGCCTCGCAACTGGAAACCGATGCCACGCTTGCCTCGCGGCTGAAATTTTGTCACGTAGCCTACCGGATCAACGCAGCGCATGCTCCTTCTACCAGCACGTCAAGGATTTTCAACACATTGTCCCTGGGTGTCAAAATAACCCATCATCACAGTGAGGATCCAAGGCTGCACTCCTGAAAAATCAACGCATCCCTTGCAGTGTGGAAAGAAATAACGCATCGTCTGTGCAGCGTCGGGAAATTTGACGCATCACCTTATTTTTCAACACATCTCATCCTCTGCAGCCCCTGTGCATCGTTATTGTTTACACATTCCAGGTACTGTGTGTTACAAGGATACAACAACTGTTTCTTAAGAACTGAGACTCTTTTAAACCTTTAAAAAGTGACATCTTGACTTGTGTATACTGAATTTTTCGCTTTGAACTTATTTTATTCAGATAAATACTATCTATTTTCTAAACCTGTGTGTTGTATTTTGTGGTATTTTTTACTGTGTTACTGTGTGAGTTATTGCACAAATGCTTCACTCATTGCCTTCTAAGTTAAGCCTGCCAGCTCTGTGCCAAGCTACCAGAGGGTGAGCATAGGCTAATTTGTGTTGTGTTGTGTTGTGTTGGGACTTACCTTAACTAGGATTGTGGTCCCTACTTGGACAAGGGTGTATACCTCTACAACTAGAGACCCAATTTCTAATAGTCTCCAATAGCTTATAGGGTGCATCTTTGTTCAGCAGGACTTCCAATTCTCCCTTGATTTTCGTAGTTTCCTATAGACAAGGTGTGAGGTTGTTTATGTTCCGTCTCCAACCTGAAGAGAGCATCCTCTAATTCTGTTAGTCAAAGTTTACAAAAATGGAAAAAGGCAAAGAAATGTGCTATAATCCCAGCCCATATCACTGCCTTTACAGGGTCCCAAATCGTGGCCCAAGAAAGATCCTCAGTCAGGTTCTCAGCAAAGTAGCAATCAAGCACTTCTTTGATATTGGAATGGAGAACCGGATCGCAGAAAGCAATCTCATTCATCTTCCACGGTTGATATGATCGCGATTGTGGCAAAGTGGTCGAAAGCAATAGCACGACCGGAGCATGATCAGAGAAAACTTAAGACCTGACAGGAATGCTGCCCACTCTAAGCAAGAGGGTGGCCAAAGCCTGAAAGAAATCAATATGGGAATAAGATTCATGTACGTTCGAGAATTAAGAATAGTCCCAATCATGAGGATGAAGATGATGCCAAACATCCACTGAATTCCAATCTGTAACACTCTGGGTCAAAGAATGAGGAGGATGGGACACTCCCCATGAGGAAGTTGGGCGATCTATGGCTGGGTCCAAGGTTGTGTTGTAGTCCTCGCCCAAAATCAATTGATGGCTGGAGGCAGCCACCTCATCCAGGAACAAAGCAGAAAAGAAGGGAGCCTTGTGGTCGTTGGAACCATAAATGAAATCTATGGAATAGGAGGTGATATCATAAGAGTCACAGATCATCACACATCTTTCTTCCCTAAACAGTATGTGTCACTTTCAGCTGTACATCTGTCCGAATAAAAATCCCAACCCCTTTGGTCTTGGTAAAAGCGGAAGAATGGAACTGATGGGGACTAATATGTGAAATGAGCCTGGAGACATCTCTTGCCAGCAGGTGGGCATCCTAAAGCAAGACCACATGTACACCTCCAGAGGACAGCCAGAGGAGTAATGTTTTACGCTTACAAGGGAAATTAAGGCCCTGGACATTGAAGGACCAAAAACCTATTGGCGGGTCAACTGCCATTAGATAGGTAAGGCCAAAGGCCGGTATCCTCCTTCAAATGCACTACACATCTCATACGTCTTCCCAACCTGCCATAAATCTTCGTGCTCAACCAGAATCTCGATTCTTATTGGCGTTTCTTCATACTACTTTTAGTGACCTCATAAACTTATCGCACCTGGTGTGCTTCCTCAACGCCTTCCTTTTAATTGATTGCCTTGTATCCTACCTCTGTTCCCTCCTGATCTCTCTCTTCAAACATGCACTTTTGACAATGTTCACTTCTGTGCTACTGTGGCTAACAATCCATGGAATATTACCATTATTTCCGTACAGCTCTCATTATGTTCTAGTTCAAACCATGTTTTAACACTAATTCAATATATCTGACCTTGGTTATGTGTCTAAAATGAATGTTATGGATTTTAGAGTGTTTTTTTCCCCACTACTACACTGCATTTCTTATAAGTGGAAAGAAAAGGGCTCACCTTGAATGAGTAAAATAAATACATAAATAAATAAATATATATATATATATATATATATATACACACACACACACACACACACAGAATCACATGACAAAACCTTCCTCAAAAACCTTAGAGAGCTATATTTTTTTGAAAAAACATGGGTTAATTACAAATAGGATGGCATTCATATAGAAATAAACGTGTATAAAATCTTACCGTGGGGTACAGAGGCGATTGCACTTTTAGTCCACCCTTGAAGAAAAAACACACAGAAGCACACTATTTTATTCTTTAAAATACAGTTATTCTAAACTTAAGGCAAGTAAACAAAGTAATACTTTACATATAAAGCGTCATCTTAATGTGTTGTATGTTTATTGTGCTTTCTACACGTTTTAAAGTGCACCTGTCGTCTCAGGGTTCTTTAGTTTAAAAAACTATTAACAGTTTGTAAAACTTTAAACTGACAGAGGACTTGATTTTTAGAGTGAAAACCGGCCAGGCAGAGGGAACTGTGTACATTCTTAAGAGACAAACGTGGCTTTCTCCACCAGTAGGTATGTAAACGTCAGTTTCAAAATGTGGGTGTTGGAGAGAGATCAGCAATTCCGTGCCTTACACCCACTCACATACAGTATTTGTTTTTAGGTTCACACGTTTGGTTAACAACTAAGGCAGAACCAATTACAAGTACAGGGTCAGTCCCTTTGCTATTGTCCCAAGGCCTTGTAATAATTAAATGGAGGCCAAAAAGCACTGACACATTTAAGGAAGCAAAAACATTAAGTTAAACAGCGGGAACATAATTCTACCTGTGCAAAAGATCCTCTTAACAATTAATAAATGTCTGTGTTTTTGTTAATAAAAACACAAATCGACTGTATATAAACGAGGATTGCATGATTTGTTTTTAATCAAGATAACTAACACACAAATGAAATAAAAATAGAAAAGCGATAATATATATATCATGATAACGCACAAGGTAAAGTGGACAGAGGCTGCGCATGGGACCAGATGTACGAACTTTTGTTTTGCGACTCGTAATCAGATCCATTTGGGAATCGCAAACTGTGAGTCACAAAACAAAATGTACAACAGTGTTAAGTACAATGTTTGTGATTTCCAATGGGGTTGCAACGCAATTTGCAACCCCATTGGGAATGGCTGCACTCACAGGGATGGTGGCCTGCTGGGGATGGCAGACCACCATGCCTGTGACTGCTTTTTAAATAAAGCATTTTTTTTTTTGTTTCTTTTTTTTTTTTTTAAATGCAGCTCGTTTTCCTTAAAGGAGAACAAGATCCATTACAAGCACAAAAAATGAAGTTTTCTTTAAATTTTTCAGCGTAGGCAGTGGTCTGTGGGACCACTACCAGCTCTGAGAAAATATTTTAGCTTCCATTCAAAAATGGGAAGAGGTATCTTCTGGACCCCTTTGCGTTTGCAAATGGGTTAACATCAATCTGAAATTGGTGTTAACTGTTAACTGTGATCGTTTTGCGACCGCATTCATGGTCACAAAACAATCAGACATGCCACTGTAGTTAGAAAGGGACGGCCTTGGAATGCCCCTTCCTAATTGTGACTCGCAAAACCTTTTTGCAATTCAGTAAATATACTACTGAATCACAAAATTGGGTTCGTCCATTGAGAAATGCTTTTTTCTTGTTGCAAACAGCCCGATTCTGTGAATCAGGCCGTTTGCGACAAGAAAAAAGCTTTGTACATCTGGCCCTCAGTTATTACAGAAAGCTCCAGACCAATAGAGATCTCTTGAATTCAATCACAGATTTATCCCTTTGAGGAAGTAATAAGGCTCAGTGAATCGTTGTCCTTCCGCATCTTTCTTAGGGGTTAAGAGGATTTCTTATAGTTGTGACACATCCAAATATCTGTTGCACACAAGGAGGTGGACAATACCCCACTTCAGTTGTATGAAGTTTTTGTTTAGGGATATTTTGTGCTTCGCTAGAGTTTTCTTCTTCTGACATAATTGCACATATTGCAGTTTTTAGTCTCCTTTAACTATATTAATATTGAAGCCTTTTTGTATTTCTGTGTTCCGGAGTGCTGGTTGTTGCCACTGTCCACTCTCCTGTCCATATTTTAAAGGACGGAGAGTGGCAGGTCTATTGGCCAATCCCCTGCAGGCAGCCAACCCTTAAGATGCCCAACCCCTAGCCACGCCTGGCCTTTTGTCGAGCACTGCATGGGGATGGGGGCAGGGCCTGATTGCCGGAAGGCCAGGCCCTGCACCCAAATACCCGAGGCACCCAGCCACATGCTATGCACGGACAGAATCTTAAAGCAAACACTGAATGCAAAACACTTATACAGTGTGCCTTTAAACGTACAAAACTGCCCCAATTCGCAAATATGGGCTACTTTTTAGTTTTATAATTTATTAAAGGGAGCCTTCAACTTGCATCTGTCTAGCTCACATTTACCCAGTAAAGCTTGTTAGCTAGACCTGTTGCACCTGAAATGGAGTAGTCGATTTGAGTGACAGGGCAGCTTAGCGGGTGTCAGGGAGTGACACTGAAAGAGAATGAGGCTGCTGCACTGGTGGCAGTTTAACGAAGTAAGACTGCAGCATAATGGTGACAGGGGAGGAGGACATGTCTGTGCACCCAAAGCCCCACACAGGGATTGGTGATAGTTGTGTAAATGACTGACAGTGACCCATCTTGAGAAGAAAATAACTGCAACTGCATTGGAATAAGGGGCAGCAACAGGGTAGACTGTAAGAGACATGGTTGAGGGCTTGCACAGGGCTTTGTTACTTCTCTGATCTATCCCGGAATTTTATTAACATTATCTAGATTTCTGGAGGATGTGGTTTGAATTTCCTTTAATAAGCATCAGTTTCTAAATCTCTGACTGTAGAAGGCCTGTGGCTAAATGTTAGGAGTTACGTAAGGTGACACAAGAAGCAACTGTTTTGCCAGCAACAATATAAATTGATGCCTGAGCTAGAAAGCTACTTGGATGTCGCTCTCTTGTCATGGTTTTTCACTCATATACTGAA
This sequence comes from Pleurodeles waltl, assembly GCF_031143425.1. NCBI lineage: Eukaryota > Metazoa > Chordata > Amphibia > Caudata > Salamandridae > Pleurodeles > Pleurodeles waltl. The sequence goes on from NC_090447.1 coordinate 671,241,200, forward strand.
TATTCTACTCAATGAACGTCAAAAATGGGTACATTGACTTTGCCTACTGGCATTCAAAGGAAGGAGGCATAACTGAAAAAAGCCATTTGTAATCATCCATAAAATTCTTTGCAAAAACTGGGGAAAAATTGGAATTTAAAAGCACGCTTGACTAGTTATGTATCCAGGTACACTGACCAATAACGAGAGTCAAGGGGAACATCAGCAATTACAATAATTAAAGTAGATGGATGTTTTAAACAGAACTCTTAGGTTAGATGATAAGAGGCAAAATTTAAACTTCCACCAGCTAGAAAAGGAACCTCATCTCTATAGAAATCCAACAGCAATGACTAGAGTAAATCCTGAATCAAATGCATTAATACCCCTCGCAAATGAACACTCAGAAGAGTTCTTACTTCCAACTCTGGTCACAAGTTCTAAATATTAAGGCTTTGTTCCAGGTTGCAAGCTTCAACTTTAAATACTTTTTCAAAAATTGCTGAATATTGCCCAATTTCTACATAAACAAATCAATGCTCTTAACTATAGAACTAGACATGAGCTCAGGTTAGGCTGAAGTCATCACTAAAGTGACCATGAAAAAGCCCTCCCTACCGGGGTCTTACAAATATGCCTGGCTCAATTAAAGCTATACAGTATGTTCAAGCTCATCTTACCATATGCACCTATTTGTTTGACCAATCTAACATGTTCTTCTTACAATAAACGTGCTTCAGTGAGAAACTCAATGTGTATTAAAGATGAATTGCTTTAGCTACAAGGTCTTTCTTTGGGATTCTTCAGCAGCATAAAAAAACTCTGTTTGCAAATTCCAGGTTAAAAAAATTGCAATTCCTAGGTTGATCCTTTTTCTGTCAGCAACCAGTAGACATAGAACTCACTTCCCACATGAACTGTCTTTTGTGGGATCCCTCATTTACAGAAAAAAAGCTTAACACTTTGCTACTGAAGAAATACCTAGGGACACAGCGGCCCTCATTACAACCGTGGCAGCAAATGCCGCCTACCGCCATGCTGACGACCGCCAACATACCATGCCCATGGCGGTATTCCGCCATGGGTATTATGACCCAGACTGAGAATTCCGCCACAATACAGACACCCACACAAGTCTACCAGCCCAAAGGTCAGTGATAAACTGGCGATAGCAAAACCCACACAGTTACGCCAACAGGAATACGCCCACAGTATCACGACCCACGAATCACCGCAGCGGTCTTTCAACTGCGGTAAACCATTGGCGGTAAACACAGCTGAGCTCAAAATACACACAAACTTACAAAATTACACCAGTTTGGACAATTTAAACTACACACACCACAACACACATACACGCACCACAACACACACACACCACACCCACACACACACACACCACTATAAAACACACACACACATTACCCACAACCCTTTAAACGAAAAAGAAGATTGCCAACACAGAGAGACACAAGCCAGGAGCACCCACTCAATCAGAGGCACAGAACACTATCACCCATACACCATCCACGCACATCACAGCATACACCCCAACACATTACCCCACACATCCTCACACATCACTCACACCATATCCATGGCACCACAAAGACACCCCAGGTTTTCAGAGGAGGAGCTAAGGGTCATGGTGGAGGAAATCATCCAGGTAGAGCCACAGCTATTGGGATCACAGGTGCCGCAGACGTCCATTGCAAGGAAGATGGAGCTATGGCGGAGAATCGTGGACAGGGTCAAAGCCGTGGGACAGCACCAAAGAACCAGGGATGACATCAGGAACAGGTGGAACAACCTATGGGGGAAGGTGCGTTCCGTGGTTGCAAGACATTAGGTAGCAGTACAGAGGACTGGGGGTAGACCCCCACCTCCTCCCCTACAACTAACAACATGGGAGGAGAGAAAGTCTTGGCGATCATGCATCCTGAGGGCCTCACAGGAGAAGCAGGAGGTCTGGACTCTGGTAAGTCAAATATTTACTACTTTATCTGCCCCCCCCACCTGCATGCCATCACAAACTCCTTCCCTCACCCCCATCACTCCACCACCTCACATATACCCCACTATCACAACCCACCTATCCCAATACCAAGCCCTGCATGCAACACTAAAGCATGGACCCCAAACACAGACCCGCATGGACACTCATCACCGCAACATGCTCAGTAGAGAGACTCACCCAGCCCACAAAATCACCACTCACACAAGGCCAAGCTGACAGGGAAATCACAATCATATTGGGAAACACACCCATGCCCAAGATGGCACACGCAGATACATTAACACTGCATTTGCATCCACACCCATAATCAACGTCACCGGAGAGGAGGTGCCAGCTACATCCAGTCCCCCCACAGAAGAGGCCCACAGTGACAACAGCAGCTCTGCATGCCTGGATCAGAATGACAAACCTGGCCCATCCGGGACCTATGGACAGTCGGTTCCCCTGCCACAGTCCCAACCCACCACACAGCCATCCCCCTCAGGAAACACCACCACAGCACCCACTCAGCGGGCCCATGCCACTGTCCCCAGGACACGTCAATCAGCAGTGTGTCCACCACTACAGGGACCCCAGGCAACCCCACAAACACAGGACGATCAGGGACCTGGGGTCAGTGGCAGTGGGCACATGGTTCAGGGGACAGGCACAGGACAACAGGGAAGCTGGGAGGACTGCTGTGCAACAGGGGGAGGACAGACCCTGGGAACCCACTCTCCACAAGTCACTCTCCAACATCCTGGGAGCATACCACCATTCCCAGGAGATGATGTGCCAGATACTGGCCAAGTTGCAGGAGACCCAGCAGCTGCAGGAGGGACAGTACCTGGGGATCAGGGATGACCTAACAAAAATCTACACCATTCTGGTCACCATTGCAGGTGTGCTGGCTGACATGGGCAACACCATGAGGGAGGCAGTGGCACAACAACGGGCGCCTGACACTAGCCAAACCGATGAACAGCTTTCCACCTCCGCCGCCACTGGTGGACAGGAGGCCCCACCACAGGACCAACAGGTCACCAGCACCGCACCCCCTGCAGAAGGAGAACCACCCCGCAAACAGTCCCTGCGATCCAGGCAGAAGCCAGAGAACATTGCCAAGACCCCCACCAGGAATTAAGTCTCACATGAATGTCACCCTTGTGTCCCACACTGTCACCCTGTCCACCTTCAACTGCCATAATTCCCCTTCCTATGCCCCATTGGACAATGCTCCTGTGATACCAAGAGACTGGACTCTACCCTGGAATTTCCTCCACTAACAGCCCAGCCCATTGCACATCCCCCTCTACTTATGAACACCTAAATAAACACCCTTGGAACAAATACCAATCTGGAGTCTGTCAAATGATTCACAAATGTATTAGTACAACATTATCAAAGCATTGCAACTCAAATATACAGTGAAATATACTTTGGGATGACCTTTGGTGGGCAGCAGTACACATAGCAGGAGCCAGAGTGGGGCACAGAGATCTGAAAATAGAGATGCAAAAGGGTACAGTCATTGTCCATAGACATAAGAAGGAGGCTGCCTTGTACAATGTCCAACAGATAACTGAAATGTAAAGTGAAGTTACAGTGTCTTATCTGTGTGACACTGGAAGTACTGCTGAATTATATTGCTTCTGTTGTCAAGATCATCTTCCTCTGCCTCCTCTTCCTCACTGTCCACAGGCTCCACCGCTGCCACAAGACCATCTCCAGGCATCCTCCTGCAGAAAAGGCACCTGGCGTCTCAAGGCTAGGTTGTACAACATGCAACGATGATCTGGCACACCTTCTTTGGTGAGTACAGGGATCCACCAGTCAGATGGAGGCACCGGAACCTGGCCTTCAGGAGGCCGAAGGTCCTTTCAATAATCCTCATTGTACGCACATGTGCCTCATTGTAACGTTCCTCTGCCCTTGTGCTGGAATTCCTCACTGGGGTCAGTAGCCATGAGCGGTTAGGGTAACCAGAGTCACCTGCAAATATTGAGGGACAACTGTTAGATACACACTAACCCTTAGGGACAACCCCATTCCCAAACACCTACTCATAGTGTGTGGGAACCTTTGGCTCACCTATTAGCTACACCCGGTGCCTCTGGAGTTGGCCCATCACATATGTGATGCTGCTATTCCTCAAGATAAAGGCATCATGCACAGAGCCAGGATATTTGGCATTCACATGGGAGATGTACTGGCCCGCCAAACACACCATCTCCACATTCATAGAGTGATAGCTTTTTCTATTCCTGTAAACGTGTTCATTTCTCCGGGGAGGGGGGGACGTCAGCGGGACAAATGCCACATGTGTACTATTAATGGCACCAATGGTGTTGGGGATATGTCCCAGGGCTTAAAAGTCGTCCGCTTTCACTGTGGCCAAATCCTTCACCTGGGGAACACAATGTAGCTGTGCATGTGTTTCAGCAGGGCAGACAACACTCTGGTCAACACGTTTCGGAACACTGGCTGAGACATCCCTGATGCCATGGCCACTGTTGTCTGGAAGGAACCACTTGCCAGGAAATGGAGCACTGACAGGACCTGCACTATAGGGGGGATACCTGCGGGCTGGCGGATACCTGACATCAGGTCTGGCTGCAATTGGGCACACAGTTGTCGGATTGTGGCACGATCAAGTCTGTAGGTTATGATAATGTGTCCTCCATTGTGGCAAGGTCCACCAAGAGTCTGTACACCATCTCATATTCTGCCTCAGCGGTTGAAGCCTATGGAAGAGAACGGTGAACAGAGGGTCATATTCCTACATCTATTGCACTAATGACGATTTGTTTACTTTACAGAAACAAAATGTGAATCCGACAATCAGTTGCTGTGCCAATGTTTGCTGTGACTTAGTTAGGTACCATGCCCTGTGCCCCCCTGAAATGGCGGTTCCTGACCTGTGAGGAGGGACAAGTGGAAATGAGGTAATTGCACTGGCGTTGTGCGCCTTCGCGGTAGGCGGTCGATGACCGCAGCGCAAAATCGCATTGGTTATCATTGGGTCCTATGGGTTCCAGGAGCCAATGGCGATGTACGCCTGCGGTGACGGTACGCACCGCCGTGGACATACTGCCATTTTCTATCTATCCACTCGCTACCTGACCTTCAACAGGTGAGGACCTACACTACAAGTGCTGCTGTGACCTGTGTCTGGAAGCGACCATGGCTCATGTGTCTGGGGAAAGGGCCCCTGCCTTCACTGCGGAGTTGTAGAAACTGGTGGATGGGGTCCTACCCCAGTACACGTTACTCTACGGTCCTCCAGACAAACAGGTGAAAAAACTGTGAGCATGATGCATGGGCCATGAATGTATGGAGTGCTGTGTATGTAAGCCACATGTAGGGGGTGGCCGAGGCGTCCTGGCCAGAGTGCAGCATGTAAGGTGGTCAATGTATGTGCGTCAGGGGATGGGAGGGATCTGGTGGGCAATGAGTGATGGTCTGGACGGGTGACTAATTCCCTTTTCTGCTGTCTTTTCCCTGCAGGTCAGCGTCCATCTGAAAGAGGGTATTTGGCGTGCCATCGCCCAGGAGGTGCGGACCCTGGGGATCTTTGACAGGCGAGCACCCACTGCTGCAAGAGGTGGGAGGACCTGCGCCGCTGGGAAAAGAAGATGGCAGAGGCCCAGTTGGGACTGGTCTTCCAACGAGGAAGGGGTGCCTGTTGGACCATGACCCCCCTGATGTTCCGTATCCTGGCGGTGGCCTATCCGGAGTTGAATGGGCGCTTCAAGGCATCACAGCAGCCACAAGGGGGTGAGTAATGATTCTGAAACCTGACTTTGCACGTGTTAGGAGGTACCTGGGTGGGGGATGTGGGCTATGGGTGCCCCTAGGCCAGGGTGAAAATGGCAGGGTAGGTCCCTTGTTGGGCAGGCACTGAAGCCTTTCTACCCCAATAGTGTTAGTGGGCATCTACTACTGGGCAGGGTCATGTGGGTTTCTGGTGTGCAGCTGATGGCGTTAGGCATTGTACCCCATGGGCTGGTGACTATCTTAGTAAATGGCTGGGCATGGCCTAGTGCATAGGGCTGCTCCCTGTGTGTTGTGTACACCAACGGTAGTGGTGTTGCTAGCATTGACCAAGTATATCCTCTGTCTCTTCCCCGACCTTTTTGTTTTGTCACCCTGTCCTTCTGTGCATTAGCATCAGCTGGCGGAGGAGCAGAGGCACCTACGACGGAGGGAGGTGCATCCCACATGGGCCTGGAGGCTGAATACACCGATGGTGAGGGCACCCGTGGGACGTAGGGCGAGGGGAGCACCACGACGGAGACAGGAGGGGAGACCCCAGACAGCTACTCATTCTCCGATGGAGGCTCCCTGGCGGTGGCGGCCACCTCTGAGCCCACCCCACCAACAGGTACAGCCACCACCCTTCTACCAGCACCGCCCTGAGGGTGTTTCCTGTGCCCGTTCACCCAGGATGGTGGGCATCTCCTTTGCCCCAAGCACCTCAGGCCCTGCCCCAGTCAGCCCTGCTGCCCTCAGTGAGGAGGCTATTGACCTCCTGAGATCCCGCACTGTTGGGCAGTCAACCATACTGAATGCCATCCAGGGTGTCGAGAGGCATTTGCAACAAACAAATGCATACCTGGAGGGCATTCACTCTAGCGTGGCGGCCCAACAGAGAGCATTTCAGGCTCTGGCCAACTCCCGGATGGCAGCCCTTGTCCCTGTGTCCAGCCTCTCCCCTCCAGCTTCCTCTACCGAGTCCCAATCCCCTCAACCCCAGCCTATCCCAAGCACACCTTCAGACCAGCATTCACCCAAATCAACACCCAGAAGTGGCTCAGGCAAACACAAGCACCACACATCCTCCCACAGGCACTCACACAAGCACCATCCCCATGCAGACACACCAACATCCACTGCCTCTACTGTGTCCCCCTCCTCCTCCTCTTCCACCTCCCTCCCTGTAGCGTCTCCACTCACACCTGCTTGTACTACATCCTCATCCACTACCTCCATCACCAGCACGCCCATCACTACTCACCCCTCACTGGCAGTCACCACCCCCACATCCATGCCTCTCCCAGTGTGTCTGTGACCCCTCCTCCCAAAGTACACAAACGCAAGCACCCACCCACCCAACAGCCATTCACCTCACAACAGCATCCAGCACATGCACCTTCACCCAAACTCAGCAGACACCTCCTACAACCACTCCCTCTTCCTCCACTCCCAAACCCTCTTCCTGCTCCAGTGTGTCTAAAAAGCTTTTCCTGGCAAACGTTGATCTGTTCCCTACCCCTCCCCCCCATGTGCTCCCCCTCAGGCCAGGGGCCACTGGCACCAGTACTGTCAGCATCAGCATCCCCAATGGGCAGCTGTCCGAGGCTGCAGGAGAAGGGCTGGAGCCTTCTTCCACCACTGGCAGCACCGGCACCACTGCTGTCATTGCCAGCAGCTCCGCCGCAAGCACCGCCACCTGCACCAATGACAGTAGGACCACTACCAGCAGCAGCACCAGCACCAGTGGGCGGCCGTCCGAGGCTGCAGGAGACGGGATGGAGCCTACCACCACCACTGGCAGCACCCCCACCAGCACCGGCACTACCACCAGTTTGCAGCCTTAGGTGCCGCAGGATGGAGTCTAGCATTGCCTCCATGGACTATCATGCAACCTGATCCCTGCAAATCTCGTGCCTCAGACACCCAGGTGAGGGAATGTGAACTGCCACACCCCAAGTGCTGCATCACTGGGCACAAGGCCCCCTCCAGAACCAGTGGAGATATGCATCCACTCACCCTTTCCTTGGCAGGATAAAGCACACTGGGCACAAAGCCTCGAGAACCAGTGGAGATATGCATCCACTCACACAATCCTTGGCAGGATGAAGCACACTGGGCACAGGGCCCCCTCCAGAACCAGTGGAGATATGCATCCACTCACCCTTTCCTTGGCAGGATGAAGCACACTGGGCACAAAGCCCCCTCCAGAACCAGTGGAGAAGCCATCCACTAGAGAGACTGTGGCTTTGCACTCCCCAGGACATCTCTGTGGGCATGAAGCCCCCTCCAGGAGCAGTGGTGTAGTACCATCTTCCGGCTGAGATGCCCCCCTTCCCCAATCCTCCTAAGGTGCATGTGCGTTTACGACCTGATGCCCCTGCAGTGTTCTCTCCGTATTGAGGCAGGAGTCAAGTGTGGGCTTGGCTCATAATTTGTGGCCCAGTGGCACGCGGACAATTGGAAAGGACAATGTACGGCCTTATGTACATATTGTAAATTTTTTTAAATACTCTTTTTATATTCGTAACGTATATATGCCTATTTCTAATATATCACTGATTGGACTCTATTCCTTTTTATCCTTGCGTTCTTCCAGCGGGTTACGTGTGTAAATGTAATGTTGTTGCATGTGTTTGTGTGTGTGGTGTTGTGGGTGAGGGTGGGGCTGGGGTGTTGCATGTTGCCTGTGTGTGTCACTCTCTTTCTTCCCCTGTGTACTAGGTGCAGTACTCACTGTGGTCGTCGCCGCCGCCTTTGGTATTCCTGGTAGATCCAGCATGGGTAGGACCTGTAACTCGGGCTCCATGGCGTCCTGGTTCTTCGTTGAGTGTCGAGAGGTGGGTGGTTTACCTTCCAAACACTGTTTCTGCTGTGCTTTTGATGGCATTGGTACCGCCCCAGAAAAGCTGGCGAATTGGCGGTTGTGATGGGTTGGGTGCTACATTGTCTTCCGCCTGGCTGTTGGCGGTTACCGCCGGGTTTGTTGCTACCGCCGTGGCGGTCGGAGTGTTAAAGTGGCTGTCTGTGTTGGCGGTTTCCGCCATGGTTGTGATCCCATTTTATTTACCGCCAGCCTGTTGGCGGTATTACCGCCGCTTTAACACCAACTGCCAGGGTTGTAATGAGGGCCAGTGTCTAATTAACATGCCATTCTACTACTACCAAAGAGTCACACATGGTGGTTGGTGGCAAGGACAATCCTCAGGTTGGTCATGATCCTGTCCCGGTGCTTCTTTACATGGATGACACAGTTCTGATGGACATGGGAGATCTAGACCTAGGGGGGTAATATTAAGAATTAAGTTATGATGATATGTGGGACATCCACCTCAATTTAGAAAGCATTTAGTATCCAGGATGCTGCCATATAACAAGCACACACACTTTCCTATCTGGGCGCTATGTTTAATTCCAGATGAAACTGGGGGAATTAAGTAGATAGCAGTTCTGACGAATTTGCTAAAGCAATTAACACACTCTTCCTTTTCTTTGGAAGTGGGTTTAAAACCACTAAAGGAATTGTGCACAATAATTGTGGAATTGTATACCAAGTGTACATCAGCAGCAACATACGGGTGTAGTGTATGGTGTTATGCAAGTGTGTGAAAATTAACTGTGCAAGAAAATGCAGGTCTCTGACAATTTTTATCGGTGCCCAAACATTGCGTATCTATCCTAAATCTCAGAATTAGGGCTCTCATACATGGATGATCTTAGAGTCAAACCTTTACTTCTATGGAATGGCAGATGGATTTAAAAAAGGCGACCTGAACAGGAGAGTAATAGGGGATTGTCTATTATTAGAGAGGGCATTAACCAAACTTGGTTAAAGTACATAAAGATCTTACGCCATGGGATTATCAGGCCAAACTTTCTGATGGGCCTGAATCAGTGATGGATGTTAGCAAGGCAGAGATCAAACAAATGTGTTTTCAGTTTTTTGATCATGAGAGGCTTTTAGGCATCAGTCATAAAATGCGTTTTAAAGCATACTGTGAGCTGACACCAGAGATGGGCGTTTAACCTAACTATTATCTATTCTGGCTAACCAGGGTGATATGCTCTAATATGTTTTAGGCTCAGCCTCATCTATCGTATTGCTACCTTTCCACATATAAATGACTGGTCAAACATCTTGGCGAAATGCACCTGTGCTAACTGCTTTACTCATGTATGTTACACTTCATACTATTTTGTGAGATTTATAAGGCCTTTAGGTTATTGAGTTTGAGACACATTTTTAAACAGCATAAAATGAGATCTAGCAAGCTGGCCCTAACTGCTCTGAGACAATTGCAATCCCCTTAAATATGTGCCTCTTTAATATATAATTTGGAGGATGCTATGCGAATGAAGAATCTTTGAGAGATCAATGACCTCTTAATCTTATTTACAGTGTGCACTATGAATTTGCATATTTATGGTTTTAGGAGGTCACTGATCCTTATCAGGTTGAATATATTCCATTGGGGCTGGAGTGATATAGCCTTTAGGGCATTTATTAATAGAGGACTGTATGCTTGATATTCAACTAGGACACTTGTAAATAGCATGTTTATGGTCCTGTTAGTCCGCTCTCAATTATAACAAGTAGTGAACAGTCATTGCTTTCAGGCGTTTTTAATTTCAGTGAAATGGTTGTTTTAAAGCTGATTTTACTGTCTACCTTTCTACTGTGCTTTTACATTTTTTCTTTAAGCCAAATAAAGATTTTGAGGTTAAGTCACAGATAGTCAACTATTTCTAAATACGTGTTTTTTATGCAATCATAAGAGTTCTTACAATCCACTGGAAGAGAGCTAAAACCAATGCATGCAGTCACACAATAGCTCCTACTGACCCATTCCTCCTCACAACTTCCATTCATAGATCCTCACCTGGTAGCCCAAATGCTTCACTGAATGCTCACACCTGATATACATTAATGGTGTCTCTATTCTTATCCTCCCTATAGTGCGCATTTCCTGTACTCTAGCTACTAGCCACTGCTTTTCTGAACCTTCATATTGAAGCTTTTGCGTGCTTTGAAGCCTTAAGTATTCACTTACATGGGTGACTTATCTAAAAGCAAGCATGCAGGTTCTCTCTTGGGAGTACACTGAACCCTACTCACTGAACGAGCTCTTGATCTCCCAGGACAGATGCTTGATCAACTGTAATACCAAAGCTACTAATGATCATGAGGTGGCTACCAACCTGGAGTCTAGTCCAGTACTTAGCAGCCAACAGGCAAGTCCTCCTCGAACAGTGGCAATTTCTATCAGAATTATGTGACATACTGAACTACCAGTCGCCCTACATCAGTATTAGAGCCTGACAAAGTGTCCTTACTTCTCAATGTCACATCTATATTTACTAAATTAAAAGTTATACATCGCTCAACCATCCGACTTGTGTGCAAAGTTTGATACTCCATTTTCCTAAACTGCACATCATTTTGTTGAACATCTCTGCTGAAAGGATCAAGTTTCAGGTATTACTTGTTTAAACCTGGATGGGGTCTGATAGTGTGTAAACGGCTGTTAGTAACAAAAGAATGTTTTAGTACATTAAAATTAAATCCCATCAAGAACAGCCGTTTGAACATCTCCATTACAAACTTTTACGGGCAGAACCATTTTGCAAATACTTGTTGTATGTTAATAGTGAAGAAATAACATTCCCTATAGTACATTTCAACTGCAAGCAAATTAGATGAAGGATGCTGCTGGTAGCATATCCAAAGACAGGGGGTGAGGAATCTTAAAAAGTAGCATATTCTAGTTGTTTTGCTCCCCAGTTGAACTCTAGCCAAAATTTGGTACATTATTAAGAAATATCCAGAATATTTCTGAATTTTTCAATACTTCGCTCTAACATTTTGGCTGGCAGCAATTTTGACTTTTGTTCCACAGGCTTAATTTATTGAAGGATGGCAGTCACCTTTCTATGTAGTTTATTAGTTGAAAACCAACAGATTTGTTTCAAGTGTATCTCTGGGTGTTTCACGCTACTGAAAAATTGTGATTTAGCAGCAGTTATTTTCTTTGTCATTTTTAAAGCTATCCTAAATTCCACAAGTCAAATAAAGCTAGGTAGGACTTAAACGTGCCATTACAGAGAATAGATGAGTGAAAATTGACCATATTTGCCCAAACATATCTGCTGTGTAAGCTAAATGAAAAATACGTGCCAAATGTAAAAATCTGCATTTTGAAGACAGACAACTTCTGTTAGAACTGCAGTTTTTGGTTGTCAGAGTATGCATCCAATCGAGTCAGGGTAAACAAGATACACACTTAGAGATAACCTGTGCTCAACCCTTGGCAGCTTGGCCCAGAGCAGTAAGGCTTATCTAAAGAGGCAATGTGTAAAATATTTGTGCAACACACACGAGCAGTAACACAATGGAAACACCACAAAGACTCTACACAGGTTTAAAAACTAAAGAATATTTATCTGAGTAAAATAAGACCAAAATGTCAAAATCGAATCAGTAGAAGTCTAGATATGAATTTTTAAAGACTAAACCTAAAATAGGGCTTAGGATTCAATAGCGCCAAAAGGTTACTTGAGGTTGAGCTAGACCAGGGTAAATCGAAAGTTCAGGCTGACTGTAATGGAGGGTAGGCTAGCTACAGGACTCGTGGGGGGCGTGGTCACGAAGCCAAAGATGGCGCACGCTTGATCCGTCTGCTCCGGAGGGGCCTAAACTTCTCCTGTTATCCTGGGCCTCCCCCCGGGGCAAATTGACGGGGAGCGAGTGCGGGGACCCGTGTGGGCGACCCGAGCACCGGTGGAGCCCAGAACGAGCCCGTCGGAGGTGGCCGGCGAGCCCCTCGGCCTTGGGTCTGTCGCCGCGTTAATGTCAGGAGCCGGACTGAGCGAGTGAGCGGACACGCGGCTGGGCGTGGGACCGCGCGCCATTTGAGGGGGAGACAGCCGACCGCGGCTGGGGAGACGGGGCGGCCCCCCTCCTGTCTGGGGGTTGCTGCAGGGCTGTTCGTGGAAAGCCTTGTGTTCCCGAGACCGCGGAGGACGGTGTGACGGCGACCGGAGGTGCGTGCGGGCCCTCCGGCCCCACCCTTGCAAGTAAGGAGAAACGACCGGAGCCCCTGGGCCTGACGGGGGGCCCGGCTGCCGGGAGCCTTGCTGTGGCGCCGCCCCTGCATGCGGCACGCTGTGTCTGGCGGAAGGGGCCTCTGGTGTAGCAGACACCAACTTTGAGCACCGGCACACTCCTGCGGAACGTGCCGGGCCCCGGGAGGGCCGCCCTTGAGGAAAATACCGGACCCTCGGCCGAGCGAGACGATCGGCGGATAGGGGGACCCCCTGTTGGATGGTCGTGCCCGTGGTGGCCTACTGCGCGTATGGGGCGCTGGCCCCTGAACTTAGAACTAGCATGGAGGGCCCCGGGCCACAGAGCATGAAGGATCGCCCAGCTGCATCTGGGGAGATGAGAATCCCGGGGTGACCCCGACTGGAGCATGCCAATCGAGGAACTGAGTAACGGCGGACGGCCGATGGCCCGGGGGTAAGGCACAACACCTCCTTAAGAGTGGATGAACTGCCTGGCAGGGCTCGCCTGCCGAAACGGGTTGGGAGCGGTCCGCGGTACTCCGCGCAGTGGCCCACCGCGGGGATGGTCGATAGTGGGCGCCCTGCCTGACCGGACCGGCCCGGCCCCTGAAGTGGCGACTACTGTGATCGAACTGGTGTGGTGCCTTGTGTCCTGGTGCAACGCGCCCAGAGTCCACGGGGATCCAGAGCGAGAAGCTCGGGTCTCTGGTGCTGATGAGATTCTACCTGGCGGCCCCTGCAGGCCTTGAACTGCGCTTGAGACGGAAGTCCTAGATGGGGGATCCCCTGAGCTAACGCACTGTGGTCGGATTCGCCACTGGGGGGGACGATCTCCTACGTAATCGATGTCCCCTAAGAACCGCCACAGGGCTAAAGTCATGGACGGCACAGCGGCCCCCGGGCGCGGGGGGGGGGACTTGCGGGGTCCATCGCAGGTCGATGTACAGGACACCCTGGACAAAATATTGGGTGCGATAGAAGACACTAAGTTAACACTGCAACACAACATCAATCAGGTCGCGGTTGAACTGGGCCTCTTGAGGGCTGACCATCACAAATTATCGGACAGAGTCAAAGAGACAGAAACCACACTGGCCGACATCGCACCAAAACAAAAAGACCTGCAGGCCGAAATGTCGCATCTCAGAGATAGAGTGATGCGACTAGAGCGAAGAGCTGAGGACGCAGAGGGGAGAAGCCGGCGGAATAACGTGCGAGTGGTGGGCCTCCCGGAGGGGGCAGAAGGATCAAATATGGTAGAATTCCTGGAAAAATGGTTGAGCACAGTAGTGGCACCGGGCCGGCTGACTTCATTCTACACTCTGGAGAGAGCGCACCGCGTGCCTGCGGGGCCCCTGGCACCGGGCAGGCCCCCCCGAGTGGTGATCGCAAGATTACTGCACTATAGAGACAGGGACATCTTGCTACAAAGGGCGCGTGAAGAGGGCCCATTTAAGGTAGCAAATGGCGAAGTCACGCTGTTCCCGGACTTTACAGTAGAGGTACAGAGTAAGCGTACCTCATACATGGCAGTCAAAAGGGCCCTAAGGGACGAAGGTATACAATATTCGTTGCTGTACCCGGCTAAGCTGAAAGTAATGCTTGACAGTAAAACAACATTTCTTCAATCCCCGGAGGAGGCATGGGAATGGCTGGAAACTCATGGGACCCAGACAGAGCGGCTCAGGAGGGGGGGCCCGACCGGGGGTGGACCGCGCCGGCCCCCCAGGGGAAGACGGACTCGAAGTCGCCCACGCTTGGCGCCATCCCGGAACCAAAAAGAAAGTGGCAGAAGAGCAGCTCTGGAGGCAGCGGCCCGTGTGAACGGAGAGGGGACCCCCTGGGAGGACTCTGGCGGTGAATCTGACGAGACTGTGATGTCATCGGCGGGGGGCTCGAGCAGCTCGGTGCAGGCCCCGGTAGTGACCCCACAAACTGCAGATGACCTCTGAGGCCCGGGGGCTTACCGGATACCCCGGGGCGGGCGCAAATGGTGCACTAATGGCCCCTCCGTGCAGGGCCACCCCCCTACTGGAATCTCGCCTGTACAGGTGGACTGGCGAGAACTGCAACTAAAAGATGAAACATGCTGCACTGTTGCACGGGTGTTTTTTCTGTTTTTGGGCAGCCTACTGTTTGAGAGGTGCCCTGGGGAGGGGGAGTTGGGATAAGCAGTTACAAGTTAGGATGGCAAGGGGTGGTGAATGGTTGCGTAACAACAGTGCTTCACTAAGGATCAGGGGACAGCAGACGGTAAAAGTAGCAAAGAGTAGCCAATGTAAATTTAAAAATCACCAACATGGCAGAATACAATTTCTTAACGTGGAACGTTAGAGGGATGGGGTCACCGGCCAAGCGACACAAAATACTGGCGTATTTAAAAAGGAGGAATATACAGGTAGCAATGCTACAGGAGACCCACCTGGCGGCTGGTGAACCTGAGAGATTGAGACGTAGGTGGAGGGGGCGGGTGTTCGCAACAGAGTACTCAGCGTACGCAAGGGGAGTAATGATCTGGATCCGTGCAGGGGTTCCCCTAGAGATAGAAGCTTCCAACATAGATCGTGAGGGGAGGTTCGTGATTCTGGAGGGGCGGCTATCCGGCACACCGATTGTCCTGTGCTGCATGTATGCCCCAAATCAAGACCAGATCCCCTTTTTGACGAAATTATCGAGCCACCTCACCCGGCAGAGGAGAGGAGAGCTTTTGGTTGGAGGGGACTTCAATAGTATATTAGATGTAGACTTGGATAGATCCTCCCCCCCACTACAGGGTGCAATGTCAAGTAAGATAGCTGGGAAACTTAGTGAATGGATGAGCTACTGGGGGCTAGTGGATATATGGCGGGAACAACACTTACACGACAGGGATTACTCATATTATTCGGGCCTTCATCGACTCCACACCAGAATCGACAGGGTGGGGTGTACGGCTGACCTTGCACGTGGGATGGTTCACTCAGAATATCTGGGCCGTACACTGTCCGACCACAGCCCCCTATTGGTAACATGGAGGGCAGCAGAGATTAGGCCCCCCATTCCGGCCTGGAGATTGTCCCCTACAGCACTTGAGGACCCAGCATATAGAGACGCCCTGAGACAGCACCTGACTGACCATATTCAATTTAACAGTGGATCCACCACCTCTAGATCTACGGAATGGGAGGCCCTCAAGGTGGTGACAAGGGGTTTTTGTCTTGGACAATCAGCCGGAGTGAGACGCACACTTGAAAGGGAGCTGACTACGCTAGAGAAGATAATACATGAGGGAGAACTTACTCAGGGGACTGGCACACTAGTAAATGAGAAATATACTCAGGCAAAGAGGGACCATTCCCAGATTGAAGAACAACTTAGATGTCACAGCACACAAAAATACTTTGCCTCCCTACAATCTGAAGAGGGTAGGTCTGGGAAAATGTTAGCCTGGTTGGTGAGGCCGGGTGGAGAGGCTGAGCCCATCACAAATGTGCTGGATAAGGAAGGGTCATGCAGAAGTAGACCAGGCCCTGTAAATGATGCATTCAAGGAATATTACACCTTTTTATATGGAAAACCGGCTGAAATCAGTACGGAGGTCTTTGATAATTACCTACAACATATACCTATAACGAGCCTGATGGCCGGAGACAGGGATAGGCTGGGGGGCCCAGTGACGGTGGCGGAGGTCAGTGAAGCTATAGCTCAATTAGCCTCAGGGAAGACCCCGGGAACAGACGGCCTCCCCATGGACTTTTATAAAAAATTCGAGAAGCAACTGACCCCCCAGTTGGTAGAGATGTATACAGAATCGCTACAGAATGGGATAATGCTGTGCACCATGAGAGAGGCAATGGTAGTCCCACTCCCTAAGACAAAATCTAGGCAACCTTCGGTGACTGACTTCCGCCCCCTGTCAATGCTAAACAGTGATTTTAAAATACTAAGCAAGATCTTGGCCAACCGTCTACTCCCTCTTGTACCAACTCTGGTACATGTAGACCAGAATGGTTTCGTCCCGAATCGCAGCACCTCCTTAAACCTGAGACGTCTCTTTGCGGTCCTGAATATGCCTAGCGACATGAAACCTGCAGCAGGGGTGTTGCTCGCGGTGGATTTTGAGAAGGCATTTGACTCGATCAGATGGGACTACTTGAGAGCAGTGATGCTCCGTATGGGAGTGGGTGAAGATTGGGTCAAATGGGTGGACTTGTTGTACACGTCACCGCTGGCAAGAGTGAGAACAGGTAAAACAGTATCCGGAACTTACCCAATTCACAGGGGAACCAGACAAGGTTGCCCATTGTCCCCACTTTTATTCGCCCTGGCCATCGAGCCGCTGGCGTCCCAGATGCGGCGGGAGGGCGTGGGTAGAGGAGTGGAATGGGGACACCAAGAACATATCATCTCGCTATATGCTGATGATATACTTGTCTACCTTAGGGACGGAGAGAAGGATCTCCCATGGGCGCTGGGAGTGCTGGAGAACTATGGGAACATATCTGGACTTTGCCTCAACCGTAGCAAGACTTGCGTGTTCCCTATGGCTCCGGGCGGCGAACGCCCGACGACATGCCCTGGGGATATGATTTGGGCCCCTCGAACCTTTAAGTATTTGGGCATACAGGTGTTTCACGACAGTGCAGACTTGCGCGAGGGTAACCTGGGCAGAGCTCTACGATCTCTTAAGTCCTCGGTGGGGTTCTGGCGGTCGCTGAAATTAACGATAATGGCCAGAGTAGCATTGTCCAAAATGGTCATGCTGCCCCGGCTTCTATACTACTTCGCTAACCTGCCCCTTCTGATTCCAACAGCGTGGTTTCGTGAACTAAACACCCTACTCAGGGAACTTATATGTGATGATGGCCGTAGACGCACCTCGCTCCAGATACTATGCAGGCCAACTAACAAAGGGGGTCTAGGAGCACCAGATTTTGAAGCCTACTACCTGGCATCCCAGCTGCAATGGGTTGCCGGGTGGCTCACAGGTAAGGGTCACCTGGAGAGATACGCCGACCAAGTAGTGGAGGACATAAATCAGTTCATTGCTCGAATGACAAATAGGAAGCTTAATCCCCACATGCACAGCCTGATGACAAAAGTGGCGTCAGCATGTTGGAAGAGGTGCGTGAAAAGGGATGGCACTGTCCCCCCGTACTCTCCGGCCTTACCCCTGGCGGTACTTATGATCGAGGCTGGTGAGAGGAACCTGGGAGGCATGAGCCTCGGAACCTGGAGAAGAGCAGGAATAGAAACGGTGGGAGACCTGTTTCAGGAGGGAGTGTTGAGGTCTTTCACTAATCTTATTGACAGTGGAGTCTCCCCGGGTCAGTTCCTTATGTATCATAAACTGATACATGTGCTGAAAACGCACTGGATCACGGTCAATGCGGAACCAGCTACCCACAGGGTGCTGCATCTCCTATTGACATCAGGAGACGAGTCCCATCTGATATCTAAATTATACCGAGTTCAAGTTGAGGATGCACTAGATTCCCTGCGGCCACTGAGAGAGAGATGGGGGAGGACAGTCGGTAGGGAACCGTCAGATGCGGAATGGAACAGAGCTTTGGCTTACCCCCGGACCGTAGCTCGCAGCACACGCCTGAGATATATACAATATAATTACCTCCACAGAACGTACCTCACCCCACATCGGCTAACAGTAATCTATGGGGGAGTTCCTAGGGTGTGCCCCAGATGTAAAAATGTAGACGCAAATTTTGACCACATGGTATGGACCTGTCCAGAAATCCAACTGGGGTGGGAAGAGGTGATGTCCGACCTATCGAGACTCCTTAATATGAACCTGACTCCGACCCCTGACAGAAGTTTGATGGGCTTTGGGAATGGGTTGCCGCGGGGAAGAGTGGAGACCCGATTTCTGAGTCTGGCACTGGTATTATATAGGAGACAGATCACAAAGAACTGGAAGGCACAGTTTCGGCCCCCCCGGGTTGGGTGGAGACAAGACGTTACAACATGGGCTAGAGCCGAACTCCAGGTCCTGAAGAGCGAGGAGGGGAGGGGACTGCGTCGCCACCCTATAGCACAGAAATGGGAAGTAGCAATGACAAGCTGGGACAATATATTGAGAACAGCGGACGCAGACACTCCAACAGGAGTGGAGACTGGATAAACATAGGAAGGGAGGAAATGTTGCCTCGCCTTTTAGGACATGATAAGGGAAGACACGATAAGGCCGAGATTGAACAAAAGGCGGACAACAGGGGACCAAGCCCATGACATTGATTAACAGACAGGCTGAACCCGGTAGACGCCCCACCCACCTGAAACCAAACAAGTCTATGAGTAATGACACCATACATACTGGAAAAGCCAAGAAATGGCATCCCCCTGCATTAGCAGCCTCCACCCCCTACTTTGCCATCGTGTTTAAGTTTAAGTTAATTAATGTTTGAAACGAGTTATAGGTGTTGTATAATAGCTAGCAAAACATGACTCTGCTACACTAGGCCAATTGGGCAACCCATACGAGAAGAAGCGCCACTGTTGTTCTATTCTTGCATACGTTTAAAGTATAAAGGTTATCGAATAATTAATGAAGTAGAACATTCAAACAATGTAGACAGTAGTGATATTAACACTGTTATGCACTAACACGAAGCAAACAAGATGGTGCTGTAAACATAATACTGTTTATTGAATGATAAAATGTTAATAAAAAAAATATTTAAAAATAGCTACAGGACTCGTGCAGAGCCTGCTGAAAAACTACCTTGGATGGAGCAAGTGTTGAGGAGTGATGCAGAGGCAATGGGTTGGTTCCAATCCACGCAGTTGGGTCGATACGTTTGTGTCGAGCCTCTCAGTCGGCGTCAAACTCTGTTGAGATGAATGCAATGCGTCACTGTTGAACGTCCCAGTCGAGTCCCGCATCATCGTCGAATCAGCAATGCACTGGAGGGCACTGTGTCGGCTCTTGCAGAAAAGGCAACTGCAAACCCACTTCCAAGACCCAAGACTGGATTGGCACCTCAGGGCAAGGGTAGGATCCACAGATGGCAGAGTCCAGAAGCAAAAGAAGAGTTGCAGGTAGTCTTTGATGTCCCTGAGACTGCAGGAGAACATGGGCCAAGTCATTGGAGGCATTCTGGGTCAGATGAGAGGGTCTAGACCTTCCTCAAATGGGCAACTATCAGCAGGGTAGCTCATGAAGGTACAGAGTAGTCCTTTTTAGAAAGCAGTCCAGCAGCCCTTATTCCAGACAGTGTTCTTCCTGGTCCAGTAGTATACTAATTTGTTGGGGTCAGAGACCCAGCTCTTAACCCCAATGTGCCTTTGAAGTGGGGGCGACTTCAAAGAAGGTTCTATGAAGTGCACAGACATCCTTTCTTCAAAAACCTGGCTTCAGACTATCAGCAGAGGGTGATCATCTCTGTGTGGGGACAAGCACTCCATATTCAGATGTGTCAGCTCCCCCTCCACCCTTCCTGCCCAGGAAGGACCATCAGAATGTAGATGAATACAGATGAGTGCTCAGACACGCCTAACTTTCCTGTGTGTTAGTTGTCTTAAGGGAATGCACAAAATGTATGTCACCCACCCCAGACATGTATCGGAGACAGGCTGCACGCACACAGAGCTGTAAGAGCAGATGAATGCCCACTTTCTGAAAGTGGCATTGCTAAAATAGTAATGTTAAATTGTACTTTACCAGTAAAGAGGAGTTATCATTCCAATGACAGGAAACACGATGCAGCTACTCCCTTCTGATCAGGAATTACAGCTTAAAGGAAATATAGAAGGAGTTCCCAATGCTGGCCCTATCAGAGAAGTAGGCCTCACAGTAGTGAAAAATCGAATTTGGAAGTTTTTCACCACCAGGACATGTAAAACTTAAAAGTGCATGTCCTTCCTTTTAGCTGCATAGCACCCTGCCCTATGGGGTACCTAGGGCCTACCTTAGGGGTGACGTATATGTAATAAAAGAGGAGTTTAAGGCTTGGCAAAGGGTTTTAATTTCCCACTTGAAGTGGCAGTAAACTGTCCACACAGGCCCTACAATGGTAGGCCTGAGACAGGTTTTGAAAGGTTACTTAAGTGGGTGGCACAATCAGTGCTGCAGGCCCACTAGTAGCAAAATATGAGGCAAGCAGGCAAAATGTTTGGGGAAAAAAACACCCTCAGGCTGACAGGTCTAACACATTCCTATAATTCAGCTTGAAATACAAAATCTATTATGCCTAAACATCTATGCTTAGTCCATTTGTTTGCTTAAGGCAATAAGCCATCCAGTGGTAAATAGAATAACACATTCAACAATTCAAAAGGATATATAATATGAAGTCTTACAGACAACAGCTCCAATTGCTCACTGCTTCATTAGGACCACAAAACTATATTACTTAATTCATAATTTTTGTTCTCTATTCTTATTCTTGATACCATTTGATGGCTTGCTACCCTAACAACTCCTTGATGAGCACAATGGCGAGGCACTTATATTGCTAAACATGCTTTCCTCAAGATTGCCCATTTAACTAATCACCAGACACTGATGGTGTGTAAATATGTTTTGAAATTATTTTGACTGGTCCTTATTCTTCCGACTGCCTAATATCTAATCTCATATTCACCAATATCAAACACATGGTTTTCAACATATTTTTGTTATGCTATGATTTGGTTTCATTGCTAAGAATTGGGGCCTGATTTAGAGTTTTCCGGAGAGGATTACTCTGTCACAAATGTGAGGGTTATCCCGGTCGCCATAATACAATTCTATTATAGCCTATGGAACTTGTAATCAGGCAGGCAGAATATCCGTCACGTTTGTGATGGAGTAACCCCTCTGCCAAACTGCAAATCAGACCCTTAGTTTGAGTGTGCCTGCATGCATAACCTTTTAAATGCGATCTTTTGATCATAGACGTTAATTTACCTCTTACTCTTGATATCAATATAAGGTTACTATTACCACCAACATGGCACCTGCCAGATGCGCAGGCACATTTCCATTGCTCTTTAGGTGGGCATTTTTTTTCGGGGAAATCAGTGATCATTTTCTTCTCTCAAAGCATATGTAGGGTGCATAGCAGTTGTCTTCTTTAATGATGTGATCTCTGGAAACCTTCCCAGACACCACTGATTTTCATTTTTGACAAATGTGAAGAATAGACTATTTAGCTTGCTGCTATCATATTTCAAAGATATGGCAGCTTTTTATTGACTATGCATGACTGCCATCTTGAGATTGTTCCACCATTGGTCATGCATAATATGTTTTTACTTGAACATGATTAGGTGTTCATTGCATTTCTACAATTTGTTTACAGCAATCTTACATCAAGTGTGACACGATCATTTTCTTGACAATTGGGAAAGCTTTGTCCTTTTTGCACTTCTTGAATCATAACTATAGATATTTTCTTATTTGCAGTTTCCTGAAGATAACTTTCACACCACAATCTATGAAAATGGAGTATATGCCCCAAACGTATAAGGGATGGTGATTTATTTCCTACTAATGAAGTCCATTCAATATATCTCTCTTTCTGGCAGGAAGTATACAATGGCTTTTACATCCTGATGAGACCCTTTGACACTTGGGCACCCGGTGCAAATGTCGGCATGGTAATATTTGGCTTGCACTGGACTGCGGCATGTGAATATCCTAATATATAGTGTATTTGGAATATTTAAACTATGCGCCGCCCATTGTTGCTTTTTATTAAATCAATATTAGCTGTATCACATGTACCACAGAGCACTGTGTCATCTTAGTGATTGTTTACCACTAACAAATCTCATGGATGTCAATACAACTGTACAGGAATGTACAACAATCGTGGGTCCCCACTGTATACGTTTTTGTGATATTGTTAGACCCTTACATGAACACATTGACAAATGATTTAGAATTTCAAGGTGTAATCTCATGATGCACATCCCATAAATGTATCAAGGTTGGCTTTGTGGGCGCCTTAAAGCCAGACTTGTTAGCTTACAAATGTTGGAAGTCCAGGCCACAGCACAAACCCACCCTATAACATGCCACTACTGCATGCATAGGGAGAGTGGCACAAGACTGCAGTACCAAAAACTGTTATTGGGTTGTAATTCAAAATGATACTGAGAAAACGTTTGTCTCCCACAAACCCTGCTCCTAAGCACTAAGAATGTAACACTAACCAAGGAATTCACAAGTTACCTCACTGCTTTCTAACATGCATTTAGCCCTTGTTGCTGGCTCAGCAATTAAAGACTGAGGGGATTATTTTTGTTACAATTGTTTCATTTGGGATTCTGGAGGTACATCTCTAACTTCACAGTACCACGTTAAGGTATGGGTATTGCTCTACTGAAATATATATCAAAAACTTGCCAGCTTAGGTGCCCAAGAGCCCTCACATGATGACGTGTAGGGTCCTGGCAGATTTCTAAAACAAAATTTCCATCTTTGGACTACTTCTTACTGAAAGCTCTTCAGGAATCCTAACATTCACCTTCTTCTAGCCTTCAACTCAATCTCAATCTCTCCCATCAGCTTCCTCACACACATCTTCCTACTCCAGCATCAGCATTCCATGACAACATTATATACACTCTTAACTCTGACTGACATTTGAATAGTATCCCTCCACTCTGGAATGAAACCACTTGTGGCATTAAAACAGGCTTTGGTCAAATGTGGATGCCATATCACACTAATCAGGAATCTGATCTGGACTAAAATAAAATTAAGGCACACTCCAGCTGCAGCCCCCTTCAACTTCTGTACATCAGATCACTATCATAGACAGATGAACTGTTGGGCTTCCTGGAACTAAACAAGCAATGTTAAATTAGATGCATCTTACATCTTTTGGATAACAATGAGATTTCCCTACTGGACAGACAAAAGGTATATATTCTCACTTACTGTTGCCCTTTAATTATCATGAGCAGGTTTCATGAACCCTTTGTAACCTTTTGGACTCTCCAGCACTAGACACAAGGGAACAAAGGGAGTTTACACCAGACTATTAAACGAAATGTGTCCCCTCTTGGAAGTTGAAGATAATTATTGGAAGCCAAAAAGACCTTGAAATTCAGAATGAGGGTAACTAATCGTTCTTCTCTTGCACTCCCCCTTGCACTCCCACATCATAGCTAACCCAAATGTAAGTAGGCAATACCGATTATTTTGTTTCTTCTTCACTGTGAAATCTGTTGTACGACACCCATACCAGTACATTTTATATGTACACAATGCTTTACACATGTGTGCATGCATTATACGCACACACTAAAGTTTAAACAGAGTGAGCTGGGAAAGAGTCACCTCTTACCCTACCATTTTCAAAGGTCGCAGAGATTTGAAATCTGCAGGAATAGGTGATGGACTGGATTCCAAAATCTTCATTGTTCCTTTGAAATCAGCTTCCGTGTAGGCAAGCCAACTGCAAATTGAAAAATAGTCCATAAGACAAGTAAAATAAGCTGTTAATTTCAACACTTCATATGAAAGTAAAGGAAACAAATTGAACGGTGTGTGATTTAGTTTTAACTCAGCAAGTGACATTATAAAGCATCACAAATGGCAAAAACTAGGTATGTAGCGCTATAAGAAAACAAGTTACTATTAGCATTATTATATACTCTAATTGTCCTAAAACCAATTCAAGTTAATTTCTGAACTAAGCTTTTGCTTTGTTTCCGAAAGTCAAGGCTATATTTTAAGTCATGCATGTCAAATGCAATAGCCATACTGGATTTGTTTTTGTCTTGGCTCTCCATACAGGTAGTATCTTTTGCGTTTGCTGCTGATGTTACACGCAAATTAATGCTGAAGGTGGAAGAAGGAGAAACAGATGCAAATGTCTCAATCTTTCAGGGACCTAAATTTGCAATTGCCAGTTGTGCTTCTATGGCTATGCCAGATCAGACAAATTTTAGTGTTGCTATTTGTGGGTAGCAAAGGTGGCCCTAACGTGCCCCTAGATTCTGAGAAGGGTAATCAATGATCTCAGCAGCACTGACAGGGTATTTTAGGGCAAGCATGCCGAGACCAAACAACCTTATTCTTGATGAAGCACAGGGATTTATGATTGTCTCTATGAACTTTCGGTACAGAGAGATGGGGTCAATGGGATGAGCTTCTTTGGTGGCATAAGAGGTATTAACTATGTACCAATTTGAGGCCCAGTGTGAGGAACCTTTGTAGATTACGCCATCAGCAGGTAATGGAGGTGTGAGGAAATCTGATCAGTATGCAGAAAACAAAGATGAGGTTTGTTGAGTGATGAAATAGTGGCAAAGCCCTAGGTTGTTACAATTAGAAAGCTTTACTCTGTTAGTAACTAGACACATTCTCTCATTCTGGTCGTGAGGCGGTGGAGTCAGTTGGAAGTGGCAGTTGAGGTGACAACATTATAAGGCAAGTATGATTAAGGAATAAAACCATTTAGTTCCTGTCTGATCTTGAATTAGAGAGAGACTGACATGGGTGACAGGAGAGCTAACACAGATTTGGGTAATGGGAGGTTGATGACCTTTCTTTGGGAGGAGTTTGGCGCATAGAAAGGTTTATCTATCCAGTTTGAAAACCAGTAAACTTGTAAGTCAATTAGCTTTAAAGTTGGGAGTTAAGGCACAGACCGTGAATAATTTTGAACTGCTTGTCAAATGTGTTAATTGAACCTAAAAGAAGAACAGATGTCCCCCAAGGGTAAGCAACAGGGGAGGGTTCCCGGAATATCAAGTAGGGCTGATCCAAAGGAACAAGGTGAGCCAAGAGAGAACAGCATTGATGATGCTCAAAAGGATAGGACTCCATTAAGAAAAAAATATTTATTTTGTTGATGGCCACAGAGGGACCTAGGAGAAGCATTAAGTAAAACAGGATGATGTGCTGGTTCATAGTGATATTGGTGAGACTATTTTTAGACTAAGGCCATCAGTAGATGCTAGAATGAAGGTAGATAAAGAAATAGTGTGTAAAGAGTAGAAATTGAGCCTTCTCTTCGGTAGCCCTTCTCCATCTGCACCAAGCCACAATGTCTAAAAGATTGGGAGAAGTGAGAATAACAGAATAAATACACTGCACATCAGTGTTTCTGCTGCTTAAAGGAGTATTTGCCACCCCTGAAACCATTTTAAGACTACACGCTTAGGTTTTATTTAAACAAATATATGCAAACAGAACCTAGTGTATCAGATTACTCTAGGGTTTGCATCACTCTCTTAAGAATCAGGTTTTCCATGGCCTGCACCCCATGTCCCATCACCTAAATCCCACTGGTCACAAAGCCAATGTGGTCATTACATCTAGGACTGGGGGCCCAGGTGTTGTAGGAGACATTGTGGCCTCAAAATACTCCCTCTTGAAAAGGTTAGACAAGATGTGCCAATCATTGGAACATTTTGGAGCCTGACACATCAAGAGTCTGCTATCATGATCACTTTCTCATTCTTCAGATCTTGCTGCTTCTAGAACCCATTTTGAAATCTTTCAAGACCCACAAGGTTCGCACCTGTTTTGAGTGAAGTCCCAGGATTGGAGGGAGCTTTGCCCAGTCTTCAATGATGGTCAATGTGGGTATACTGGGAAGCAATAGCAATGCTGAAGTGCTTCTGTAAAGCTGGTCTTTGGAGGCTGCTGAAGTATCTAGTCAAGTGTACTTCGGTAGGACAGGGTTTCTATAAATACTTATAACATTTTCTAAATAGAGAAACTTTGAAACAGGTGAGTTTTAGGTTTATAGTACAACTTTATAGTACAGTTCACCTGCATATGAGAGTATTGTATGTGAGGCATTTTAAAACACTTGGAAGATTGACAAGAAAAATAGCAAATTTAGAACCTTTCTGAGTGAAAAGCTTGAGATGACAGTAGGATAACAAAGAACTCAGAGCTCTGACTCAAGACTTTAAAGGAATCTTGGTTTTGGATGAAACATTATAAGGAGAGAATAAAGAGAGCTTTGAAGTAAGACCTCAAGGTTTACTACAGAAAGTCAAACTGAACTGTATGTTTTAAAAGTATTAACACGGAATTAAAGACTTTAAAAAAGAACTAAGAAACTAAATAAGGTGTATATGTTTCCGGGAGTGGGGAATACTACCTTTGCTTATTTGGGGAAAAATACCAATATGAATTATGAAATGTTTTGGTATGCTATAACTACTGTTTTATCATTACATGGCTTCTGCTCTGCCAGTAACCCTTCATTCTGTCTTTCCTCCCTGAGATGTCCTCATGAGTGGATCATCACTGTACACCTCAGCATCTTACAGGTTCAGGTCGGAGCTGATGTGTTCATTCAATCCTTATAAGATTCAATTTTGTAATCTTATGCAGAACAGTAACCAACACTAATTGTCAACAGAATCCAATCTTCAACATTCATTTCCTGCAGGAAGGTAGCCTCTTTCTAGCCTTGTTACCCCCACTTCTGGCCTGTTTGTGAGTATATGTCAGGGTGTTTTCACTGTCTCACTGGGATCCTGCTAGCCAGGGCCCAGTGCTCATAGTGAAAACCCTATGTTGTCAGTGTGTCTGTTATGTGTCACTGGGATCCTGCTAGCCAGGACTCCGGTGTTCATAAGTTTGTGACCTATATGTGTTCCCTGTGTGGTGCCTAACTGTATCACTGAGGCTCTGCTAACCAGAACCTCCGTGTTTACGCTCTCTCTGCTTTCTAAATTTGTCACTGCAGGCTAGTGACTACATTTACCAATTCTTATTGGCACACTGGTACACCCATATAATTCCCTTGAATATGGTACTGAGGTACCCAGGGTATTGGGGTTCCAGGAGATCCCTATGGGCTGCAGCATTTCTTTTGCCACCCACAGGGAGCTCAGACAATTCTTACACAGGCCTGCCACTGCAGCCTGAGTGAAATAACGTCCACGTTATTTCACAGCCATTTTTCACTGCGCATAAGTAACTTATAAGTCACCTATATGTCTAACCTTCACCTGGTGAAGGTTGGGTGCCAAGTTACCTAGTGTGTGGGCCCCCTGGCACTAGCCAAGGTGCCCCCACTTCATTCAGGTCAAATTCCCCAGACTTTGAGAGTGCGGGGACACCATTACACACATGCACTATACATAGGTCACTACCTATGTATAGCGTCACAATATTAACTCCGAACATGGCCATGTAACATGTCTAAGATCATGGAATTGTCACCCCAATACCATCCTGGTATTGGGGGGACAATTCCATGATTCCCCCGGTCTCTAGCACAGAACCTGGGTACTGCCAAACTGCCTTTCCGGGGCTTCCACTGCAGCTGCTGCCAACCCCTCAGACAGGTTTCTGCCCTCCTGGGGTCCAGGCAGCCCTGGCCCAGGAAGGCAGAACAAAGGATTTCCTCTGAGAGAAGGCGTTACACCCTCTCCCTTTGGAAATAGGTGTGAAGGGCTGGGGAGGAGTAGCCTCCCCCAGCCTCTGGAAATGCTTTGATGGGCACAGATGGTGCCCATCTCTGCATAAGCCAGTCTACACTGGTTCAGGGTTCCCCCAGCCCTGCTCTGGCGCGAAACTGGACAAAGGAAAGGGGAGTGACTACTCCCCTGACCTGCATCTCCCAGGGGAGGTGCCCAGAGCTCCTCCAGTGTGTGCCAGACCTCTGCCATCTTGGAAACAGAGGTGTTGGGGGCACACTGGACTGCTCTGAGTGGCCAGTGCCAGCAGGTGACGTCAGAGGCTCCTTCTGATAGGCTCTTACCTCTCTTGGTAGCCAATCCTCCTATCTTGGTAGCCAAACCTACTTTTCTGGCTATTTAGGGTCTCTGCTTTGGGGAATTATTCAGATAACGAATGCAAGAGCTCACCAGAGTTCCTCTGCATCTCCCTCTTCACCTTCTACCACTGCTGACTGCTCTAGGACGCCTGCAAAACCGCAACAAAGTAGCAAGGCGACTACCAGCAACATTGTAGCACCTAATCCTGCCGGCTTTCTTGACTGTTTCCTGGTGGTGCATGCTCTGGGGGTAGTCTGCCTTCACCCTGCACCAGAAGCTCAGAAGAAATCTCCTGTGGGTTGACGGAATCTTCCCCCTGCTAACGCAGGCACCAAAAGACTGCATCACTGGTCCTCTGGGTCCCCTCTCATCCTGACGAGCGTGGTCCCTGGAACATAGCAACTCTGTCCAAGTGACCCCCCCAGTCCAGTGACTCTTCAGTCCAAGTTTTTGCCTCCCCACACTAGACTGCAAAGCTGTGTACCACGTGATTTGCAGCTGCTCCGGCTCCTGTGCACTCTTCCAGGATTTCCTTCGTGCACAGCCAAGCTTGGGTCCCCAGCACTCCGTCCTGCAGTGTACAACCTTCTGAGTTGTCCTCCGACGTCGTGAGACCCCCTTTTGTAACTTGGCGTGGACTCCGGTTCACTCTTCTTCTAAGTGCCTGTTGGGGTACTTCTGCGGGAGCTGCCTGCTTCTGTGAGGGCTCTCTGAGTTGCTGAGCGCCCCCCTCTGTCTCCTCCTCCAAAAGGCGACATCCGGGTCCTTCCTGGTCCTCAGAAGCACCCAAAAACCTCTACCGTGACCCTTGCAGCTAGCAAGGCTTGTTTGCAGTCTTTCTGCGTGGGAACATGTCTGCAAGCTTCATCTCGACGTCGGACATACGTCTTCCAAAGAAGAAGTCCCTAGTCCACTTCTTTCTTGCAGAACTCCAAGCTTCTTCCAACCGGTGGCAGCTTCAGCTGGGGTTTCCTGGGATCCTGTCCCCCTGGACATTATCGCGACTATTGGACTTGGTCCCCTTGTCTTACAGGTACTCAGGTCCGGAAATCCGTTGTCAGTGCACTGCTGGTGTTCGTTCTTCCTGCAGAATCCCCCATCACGACTTCTGTGCTCTCTGGGGCTTGTAGGTGTACTTTACTCCTGCTTTCCAGGGTCTTGTGGTGGGCTATTTTTGTAACCCTCACTGTTTTCTTACAGTCCCAGCGACCCTCTACAAGCTCACATAGGCCTGGGTTCCATTTGTGGTTTGCATTCCACTTTTGGAGTATATGGTTTGTGTTGCCCCTATACCTATGTGTTCCTATTGCAACCTATTGTAATTCTACACTGTTTGCATTACTTTTCTTGCTCTTACCTACCTAATTTTGGTTTGTGTACATATAGCTTCTGTATATTACTTACCTTCTTACTGAGGGTACTCACTGAGATACTTTTGGCATACTGTCATAAAAATAAAGTACCTTTATTTTTAGTAACTCTGTATATTGTGTTTTCTTATGATATTGTGCATATGATATAAGTGGTATAGTAGTAGCTTTGCATGCCTCCTAGTTCAGCCTAAGCTGCTTTGCCATAGCTACTTTCTATCAGTCTAAGCTGCTAGAAACACCTCTTGTACACTAATATGGGATAACTGGACCTGGCACAAGGTGTAAGTACCTTTGGTACCCACTACAAGCCAGGCCAGCCGCCTACATTTCGTAACTCCCATCCCAAATTTTGTTGGAGTTGCCATCTGATATTATCTTATGACTGCTTCTTCAAGGTAGAGGCAGTGAGAGGTTTCATTCATTTACAAAGTAAATAACTGGGCCTTGACATATCAACTAGCCCAAGTAAATTCTTACACCTGGGCAGAATGGAAGCTCTCATGACCTTGCTGTCCTCAGTTTTCATGACTCCGGAAAAGGTTCAAGCAAATCTAGCCACCCCTAGGGTGAAAATTCAGACCTGCTGGCTAGAGCTTATCATTTACAGGCTAGGCTGACACCTTTAACTACTGTCTCAAGTAGGAGGGGCCCCTTCGGATGTTCTAAATTACCTGTCCTTGACTAGTACATTTGTTTTTGTGGTATTGCCGCAATTACCAGCCTTGACTTTGGTTGTAGTAAGGTCCCAGAATATTTTAATCACAGGTCTGCCACTTGCCTCTTTGGCACCCGCTTAGCAGCAAGCTGAGGAAGCTGAAAGGTTTGAACAAATTTTGACACCGACATAACTGGATTTTCTGTGTCACACATTGTCCTTCCGGGATGCAGACACAATTTCAGATTTAAATGGGGATGCTGTGTAGTGTAATTTAGTCCAAAGAAATGATGTAATGCTTAATAATTTTGCTAGTTGCTTCATTCAGCCCTCTTATTCATTGGCAGCTTCACCACTGCTCTTTTTTACTGAAGCCAGGGGTGGACTGAGACCTTATAGTGATTATCGGGAATGGCCTTGAATAAAGCAACAATGAAGGATCAGAATTTGCTTCAACTCATCTCAGTCATCCTTGATTAGGTTAAATTGGCCACTATTTTTTTCTAAATTGGAGTTAATTGAAGCCTAAAAACTGAATAGGACTAGGGAAGGAGATGGATGGAAAACTACCTTCAAGATGCCATACAGCCCATACAAATATTAAGTTTGTTGCAAATGAAGAATTTCAGGACTACTTAGATGTGTTTGTAGTTACATATATATCTATGATATCTTGATGGGGGGGCGTGTCTTGCAGGCTAAGATGGCGGGCACAAGCTGAAAGCACCCCGCGGCGACACCCCATTTATCCGCAATTTAATTGAATCTGGGGAGCCAATCGGAGCTTCCAGCAGCGCTCACCCAAGCGTGGAATCCCATGGAACAGGGGGGAACCGTTCACGAGTGCGGTGGGCATATCTGGGCTGTTGGTGGAGCAACTGGCCCGCGCGAGGAGGCGTGGGTGTGCGGCCTGCTCTGAGGACCCTGCACGGCTGGACCTATGGAGCCTGGTCCTGCACGGTGCTTCCCTTGGGCTTGGAGAGAGCGGCAGACCAGAGGAGTCGCATGAGGCACCCAACCTGACACTGCCCACTGGGTTGGGCTAAATGCAGTGGAACCGGGACCATCGGATAGAGCTGGAGGTAAGCGGCAGTCCTATTTGGTGGCACAAATTCAGTCCGAGATTGCTGGGCCCGGTGGCGGCTGAGTGCGTGGGGCCTGTTGGACTCAGCCGCCCTGAGTGCTGAGGGCCGGTCCATGCGGACACAGTGAAATGGAGGGCGATAGGTGAGGAGCC
Source organism: Pleurodeles waltl (assembly GCF_031143425.1). Taxonomy (NCBI): domain Eukaryota; kingdom Metazoa; phylum Chordata; class Amphibia; order Caudata; family Salamandridae; genus Pleurodeles; species Pleurodeles waltl. The sequence continues at coordinate 671,272,933 of NC_090447.1, forward strand.
CCTTGGGCCCATTTGACAGTGCGGGCCTGAAGAAGCCCATCTTTCCACCCACCCCCCTCCCCCCACCCCCAGCAACAGAGGAGGGAAGAGGCCGGGTCAGTACCTGCTGTGGGACCCAGAGCTGTGGACTGGAGTACTTGAGCCCTGCCCCGTCTGACCGGCTTCCACACCCTTTTTCACTAACTGGCTGGAACTGCCGGTCATTATTGCAGAGGATCTATATTGGTGGTGATCTGGTGTGACTCCTGTGCAACTGGGCACAGCGGGGAGAGAGGCTGCTTGTGCTGCTGTGCCTGGTCTGTAATATTGTGCATATAAGCGGGCCTCCTGCATGGACGGTAATACACGGGCTCCCACGTCTGTGACCTGTGCCTTACCACAGAGCTCCCTCCTGGGCAACACCATGGCGGGAGCGGTTCACCTCTGCTCTGGAACCAGAGCCAAACCGCAGATGCCGCGATCAGAGACTCTGTCCCTGGATGGCACTAAATTGAATGCGGTGCTGGAAGCTGTGGAACGCATAGGCACCTCTCTGGAGCAAGCCCGAACCTCGTTGGAGGGCAAAATTGACAAGGTGGCCAGTGATCTCAAACTCCTACATGCAGACCACTGCAAACTAGCGGATAGAACCCACACACTTGAGGATCAGCTCCAGGACCTAACGCCTAAGACGGACCGACTAGAGGTTTCACTACAAGGTGCATTGGACTGAATAGGGACGCTGGAGTGCCGAGCAGAAGATGCGGTGGGTCGTACTAGACGGAACAAACTCAGAATAGTAGGCCTACCGGAAGGTGCGGAAAACCCGGATGCCGTTGCTTTCACTGAGTCCTGGCTCCGGGGGCTGATGCCAGAGGGCTCGTTGACGCCTTTTTTCTGGGTTGAACGAGCCCCCAGAGTCCCTACTAGAGCCCGCTCTGGCTTTTACACTATACAGACAGAGACATTATACTACGAGCGGTGAGAACACTACCTGCAATCCGTGTGCACAATGCCCAGGTTATGATATTCCCGTATTACACCATTGCCGTACAAAGAGCATGAATCCTTCCTGACAGTCAAGCGCAAACTCCGCTCCCTCAATCTGTCATATTCCCTTCTGTTCCCAGCCAGATTGCGTGTAGTGGCAGATGATAAAACACACTTCTTCAGCACGCCGGATGCAACATAGGACTGGCTGGAATCTTCGGACTTGGTCAATCAGCGAGACCCTGACATAACCGACATGGAGACCCGGGACCTACAGCCCCGTAAATGTTGGAACCGCAACAGATGTGTGGCTGCCTCGGGAGAGGTGTGGCATGCTCCGACCCGGAACAAATTATGCAGGAACGCAGATGTGCATTGCAAACCGCGACAGCCATTAGTATCCGATCAATGGCTTCGGATGGTGAAGTGGACCCCACAAACTATTGTAGATGAGGGCTCCGCCATCGAGACAGCCTCTGAATCTGGGTCATCCCACCACCCAGCAGTGACACCTCAGACAGCTGATGAACTAATCTGACTCTACCCAATAATTACAATAAATATAACAGCTTGTGTCTAAGTTCACTGTCAGTGGCGCTAGCTAAATAACTGTAGCTGAAATGCCGCATACTTTTGTCTTTGCATGGGACGATTTGTGTGCTCTGTGCTGTTGACCTTGCTGATTATGACCAGCAGCCTGTGGGCCACCGGGCGTCACGCCTCCATATGTACTCTGCCTTACACGCTGCGCTCTACTGTGATTGCCTCCCCGCTATCATGCTGAATTAGGGGTTCCGCCCCGGCTATTACATCTCCAACACCTTGCCTACCCCATATCCCCACTAGAGGGGTCTTTTTTCTCTAGAACTGTTTGCGCTGCATAGGCGTACTACTTAGTTTGGGCAGATACCTGTTGTCCCTCTGCTCTAATAGTATTTACTTACGTTACTATTGGGCCTATTGTTGGTCCTTAGCTGTTTTGGTTATGTTCTGTATGGAGCTTATGTTTGCCCTGCCTACTCCCTCCTTGGGGACCTGCCACTGGTCAGTTGAAGTTCCCTATCCCTGGAGTTGGGCCATCAGTCCTCTATGCACTCACTGATCAACCACAAATCCCTTCAATCTCCTTACATGGAATGTGCGAGGCATACACACGCCAGCACGCAGATATTCCATGTACTCTTATCTTAAAAGGCATTCAATACACATAGCGTTCCTGCAGGAGACTCAGCTGGCGCAACCAGAAGTGGCTAGACTGCAGTGGCGCTGGCGTCGGCAGCTTTATGCAACATGTTTCTCCTCTTACGCCAGGGGGGCACTTATTTGGATTAGGCCGGGCACCCCATTTGTAGCTGATGATCATATTGTGGATGAGCAAGGGCGTTACGTGCTGATGCGCGCGCGCGCCTTGCTGGCCGAGCCGTGATGCTGGGATCTATATATGCACCAAATACAGATCAAGCTTCTTTCTTACATACTCGCCAATCTTCTGTCTCGCATGGAGTGAACTCCCCTGGTTATTGGGGGGCAAATTTAATAGTGTCCTGGACCCCTCATTAGACCGCTCCTTCCCACCACTGCCCACTGCTCCTACAGTTGCAGCTGCACTGGTGCTGCGCAACTGGCTTCAGCACTGGCAGATGGTGGATGTGTGGCATCCACACCATCCCACCACTAGGGTATACTCATTCTACTCTGCTCCACACCACTTATATGTCCACCTTGACAGGATGATGTGCACTATTAACTTATATTCTGCAATACAATGGTCTGACTACCTGGGCCGCACTCACTCGGATCACAATCCACAGCTTCTGCAACTGGGGTGGGATACTCTCCGGTCCGCCATCCCTACATGGCGACTCCATCCGGAAGTTCTGGAGGATGCCCCTTTTAGGGTCTTGTTGGCCAAGGCAATCCCTGAATACTTTGATCATAATATGGGCACAGCATCCTCTGAACTAGTTGAATGGGAGGCATTTAAAGTATTTATCAGAGGTCATTGTATCAGCACACAATAGAATTTTGCGGATATGCTCTGAAAGCGACTTGACCAGAGTGGAGAGGTCCCTGATGGGGTAACACTGTTTAAATTATGCAGCTCACCCGGCTCACACACGTTATGGCAGATCGCTCGGGCAAGTTGTTGGCCTGGCTTATTTGCCAGGACCAAGATCGAAGCCCTATTATGGCAATTCGTTCTGCAGCTGGAAACATGCTCCACACTCCTTAGGAGATCCACTCTGAATTTACTGGGCACTACCAGTCGCTTTACCGTTCCGTGGTGTCACTGGACCTTCTCAATGGAGTTGGGGACCGACTTTTTTTCTGCAGTTACCTTACCCCGCCTGTCGGATGACCAATGTACAGAACGGGAGGTGCCCAGGGGTGCGGGGGTATACGAGCCCTATCAGCAGGTAACACACCAGGCCCGGATGGTCTTCCGTCCGAGTTGTACAAGTCCTTCTCTGTAATGCTTGTACCACATATTCTCTCTCTGTATGAGCAGGCAATGCAGGAGGCAGTCTTGCCGGCTTCGAAGAGTGAGGCGCTGCTGGTGTCGCTCCCTAAGCTGGGCAAGGACCCATCTGAACTGGGCTCCCTCAGGCCGTTAGCAATGCTCAATACTTATTACAAAATTCTAGCCAAGATCCTGGCGGTCCGTTTGGTGCCTTTGGTCCCACAATTGGTACACTTAGACAAAAATGGTTTGTTCCAGCACGGACACCTCGCACAATATTTGGCGCCTATTCAGTCAAGCAGTATTCAATGCGGAACTGCCCTCGCACAGGATGTCTGGTGCTCGACCTGGAGAAGGCCTTTGATTCTTGGGATTGGTCTTACTTGTTCGAATCGCTGCGCTGATTTGGGGTCAGCCCACACTTCCTACGCATGATCCAGCTGTTGTATACTCGGCCTCGTTCTAGGGTTAAGGTTGGTACACTTATATCTGACCCAATTAAGGATGGGAAGCAGCACTAGACAGAGCTGCTCCCTCTCTCAACTGCTGTTTTATTTGGAGATGGAGCCCCTGGCTGTGGAGTTCCACAGGACCTGGCGAACTTGGGGTATCCCACTGGGTGACGGCCTGCAAATTATCTCTCTATATGCTGACGGTCTCCTTTTGTATCTCCAAAATATTGGCAATGTCCCTTCTGATATTGCAGCCACCCTGCATCGTTTTGCCGCACTCTCCGGCCTGCGAGTTAATTGGGCGAAATCATGTCTTTTCCCTTGTGATCAGGGACAGCCGGACCAGAGACTGCAAATTTCTGGAACAGACGTCCCTTGGCAATCCAGGACGTTCCGTTACCTGGGCATACAGGTATTTCATATGGAGAGGGGCCTCTGCGATGGTAATCTCCGCAGAGCAGTGTCCTCCATCCGGTCACAGATACCCTTCTGGCAGACCTTGCCACTCTCGGTGGCCGGTAGGATCGCCCTCTTGAAAATTGTGGTCCTTCCTCGCCTCCTATACTACTTCTCTAATTTGGCTCATTATGTTCCAGTTGGCTTCCGTGAATTGGAGCCTAGAATACGGGCAGTCATTTGGAATTAGGGTCACTTTAGGGTGGCGTTGAAAACGCTCTATCTACCCCTGCTCCAGGGTGGCCTCTCGGTTCTAAACATGGAGCATTATTACCTGGCCTCCCAGCTTTAATGGGTGGCGCGTTGACTGGCGGGTCTCCAACTAACTGATACTGTAACCAATTCACCATTCTGGACGCTAACTAAGATACTGCATCTCTTTCACCCCCTTACTAAGCTGCAACCCCCTGCGGAGCTGCTGCTTAAGGTGGCTCACTGCTGTTACCGTCGGTGCCTGCGTCTCACACGCAACACTGTTCTCTACGCTCCTGCCCTGGCCTTACTTGGTGTACAGCGCACATCTCACAACTGCTGCTGAACTGGGTCCTTGGCATGCAGCTGATCTGCACACTCTGGGTGATCTCTACAGCAGGGGTGTTCGGATTCAGTCACTGAGCTTTCAAAGGAGACGGGGCTGCCATCAGGGCAGTTTCTTTTGTACAACTCGATACTGCGTGCACTATTGCGCGGATGGGGAGATATGGCCTCCGAGCCTCCCACACACTTACTGGTGCAATACTTGCAAGTTATGGGGCAAGGTAGACACCTGATTTGAAGGTTCACTGATGCGCTTAGAGCACTTACAGCAAATGCACACACCACTTTACAAGCCACTTGGGAGGGCGATCTAACGAGACCTTTCACTGATGCCGCTTGGGTGGAGGCACTATCCAGTCATACTAATGTCCCCCATATTGCCAGATTCCGCCTTATTCAATTTTACATATTACACAGAGCTTACCTCAAGCCAGCCCGCATAAACAGATATTTTAACCGTGTGGATTCCGCTTGCCCTCGTTGCAGTTTAATAGGGGCGGACTTCCTTCATATGTTCTGGTCTTGTCCCTCCTTAAGCATTTATTGGCACGGAGTTACTTCATCCCTATCCAAATATACGTCACGCCCACTGCAATTAAACTGCAGCTTCTGTCTCCTGGGCCTTTTCTCGTGGGCCAAGAAGCACAAAGCACCCACAAGATTCCTGGCCTTGGATCTTCTGGCAGTCAATTGTCTCATTACTAAAAGGTGGAAGGCCACCAAATCGCCATCGGTACTGGCTTGGAGGCGCTCCTTTGTGGTGTGGGCATTGCCGCGAGAGGATGCTATGGGCATGCGTACATATCCCCTCTCCACTAGCTGGGATGAGATGTTGGCTCAGTTGCAGGGGGAGGAACAGGATGCAGTTGCTGATGGTACAATGCCACCCGACTCCAAGCTGGTACCCACTTTGTAAAGCTATATACTGTAGCTATCACCTGGTCATTTATTCACATGCTTTCCCTCCTGGGCCCCTGCTGCCTCCGCTTGAATATTACTAAACAAATGTTTCTGTGTTGCTGCAAATACGAGTGATGTTCTGGAAATGTCACCATGCTGTGGGTCCACTGGGGGCGGGGGAGTTGTGCACGGGCTCTAAGTTTTGTTACAGGTTCCTTTTATATTATGTACTACTTTTTTTCACTGTTGTTGCACCTGCAAATACATCAATAATTTCCCATATGAAGAAACTTGTTTGTGCCAGAACTGGGCTGACCCTAGATCTGTTGAAAGTAACTCACGGACCTTACATAATCACCTCATGAATGATATTGTTTTTTTCAGTGCACTCTTCGTTCCTTGCCACCTTAAAACAACTCTGTGTATTGATCTCAAAGCTATCACCGCACAGTCTGCATTTCACTGTTTCCACCTCATGGAGTTTGAATGTATAAATTGTAAGATTGCTACCTATGTCTGCCAAATATCAATGTCTACCAAATCTGTACGGTATAAGCTGGTGCTTTGTTAAATGGATAAAATCAATAAAAAAGATTTAAGAAAAAAAAAAAAAGAACACAATATCTTGAATTATTAAAATTTTAGATTGAACAATCAGTGTTTCTAATCTGGTTTGTCATCACACCACTTAGCTGCTCGCTGCAGCTGTGAGGCAATGTAGTAGAGCTCCAGGTCGAACAAGTCAGCATCACCATGCACCCTGTCCATTTTCCACACCGCCAGCCAGACTCAACACTTTTTTCTCCACCCTCATGAGTAAAACAAGGAGTCCATCCACATTCTGAAAAACTAATCTCTGTGTAGAGTATATACTATTTTGTAATGCCTCTGGGCACAGGGTAAAAAAAAACATTTTTGGCAGAGCCTCTCTGCCTATTACTGAGAGCAGGAGTGAGTTCCAAAAATGTACTCAGGCCTTAAGTCATCACAAGTCCTTTGCAATATTGAGTTGATAGAGTAATGCAACAGTACAAGTAACCCAGATCGCTAGATCTTAAAAGGCTTCCCAATCCTACTGTATCCCATCTGGCAATTCAGTCTAGGGGCTTTCCCTCAGGCCTACCAGTGGGTATAAAGCAATCTTCTGCTTATTAATACAGATGTTCTGAAACGATTCACTGTTGTGAAAGAAAAGCACAGCCTGAGGGTGTAACAATTCAAATATAAATGATGAAAATACAAAAGTAATTTGGAATATAAAATAAAGAAGAAACACAGAAAATTGGACAAATGAATTGGACGTTTTTCATTTATTATTTTTGGGTGCACAATTATATTCATATAATTTTGTAGTCTGCATGGCAGAAGTATCCAGGGGCGGCAGATAAGGATAGAGAGTGCACCACATATGTACTCCTTGGGACATATGAAAAAGAGAGGGAGATGCGATTCAATTTTACCTGATATTGCAGGCTATTATTAAAATATATAAGGAGGAACCTGGCATGCAGCAAATTAAACTTATAACAGAAACACAACACAAAATGATTCTCTGGCCCATCCCAGGTCTTAAGTAACCTTCACAAACAAGGCACAACAATGTTCAGATTGATTATTTGCTAAGTGATTGTTGAGAGAGAATTTCCCAAAAAGTATTTGGAACTTAATCAAGAGCTTGCTAGATAAAGCAAAACATAATAGTATATAATGTCTTCCATATTCTTCAGTCAAGGGCCTGTTTATTCACTGCACACTTAGGAAACAAATCTAAAGTACTGTTTTTGCAGAGCAACAATTCATACTTTAGCCATGAAAAGAACAAGGAGGAGCATACTTAGGTCTTCCCCTTATTAGCTGGGTGATGTCCTGCATGTTTTGGTTTTTTTTTAGCAAGTGACAATTTATGTTTTGTAATGTGTTTTGTAATTCCTGGACTAAAAATGAAAGGCATCTAAGCTAAAAAAAATAAAAAAATAAAAAAATAAAAAGCTTTGCTGAGCATCTCTCACTTGATTTGCCCATGGACGATATTATCAACTGTGCATAAGACCTTAAATGACATCCTACAGGAAGGAATTTTGAAATGAACAATGTGTGGTGAGCATAAGATGCTGAAGACTTTCATGAATGGACTAGAAATAAATACCTAACTTATAAGAGGGATATTGCTTTGGAAATGCTCCCATGTCATGAGGGTGATCTTCTACCAGCTGTGAATTATGTCAACAACACTAAGCATATTAGGCGTTTGTGGCTTAGTTTGAGTTTCTGACAAAATCAGGACTGTTTAAACGACACATGACATTGAGGCTGCACATGTATATGCTTTAAATAAGATAACAAAACCGAGAGACATGGAATCTAATTAACAATATCGAGAAATCACATCCTATGTGTTGTCAATGGTGGAGCTGTTGTGTTTTTCTACGGCACAGGCCATTGTAATAACGTAGAAACACACAAATAACAAATGTCACGTTGCTTCAGCTACAAAATATTCTTCATGTTTTCTCTAAGATAATTTAATCGATGTAAATTTGATTAATATGTGCTTAATTGAAGATGATTCTAATTAGATTCTCACTAGCTCTATCAACACTGCTTCTACCCCGCACAAGGTACAATAACCAACTGGATGGATAGCCTTAAATGATCAAGTCTGCGGCATATCACGAAAGAGCAACGCCCATCTCTGAGACTCAGAAACAGTGTTGGTAAACTCCACAGCTGACGAGGTGCTGAGCTGGTGCTGTGATTGAGGTAGTGTTGCGCTATAACTGAGTTGGTGCTGCGCTGGCACTGTGGTGGGGTTTCGCTGGTGCTGCACTGATACTGAGGTGGGGCTGTGCTGGTGCTGAGGTGGTGCGGCATTGCTGTTGAGGTGCTGCATTTGTAGTGAGGTGGAGTTGCACTGATGCTGCGTTGGTGCTGAGGTCCTGAAGTGGTGCTGCGCTGTTGATGAGATTGTGCTGAAGTGCTGCTGTACTGTTGCTGAATTGGTGCTGAAGTGGTGCAGCACTGATGCAGAGGTGGTGGTGCTGCACTAGTACGGACGTGGAGATGTAGTGGTGCTGCATTGATGCTGAGCTAGTGCTGAGGTGGTGCGCTGGTGCTGACTGATGTGAGGTGGTGCCGACTGGTGCCAAGGTGGTGCTATGGTGGTACTGAGGGTTGATGAGGTGGTGCTGAGTGATGCTGAGGCGGTAGTGTTGAAGGGGTGCTGCACTAAAGCTGAAGTGCTGAGCGGATGCAGTACTGAGCTGAGGTGATGGTGCTCTGATGCAGAGGGAGTACTGTGGTAGTAGGTGGATGCTGGGGTGGTGCTGGTGCTGTGGTGGAGGAGGTGTTAAACTGGTGCTGACTGATGCTGTGGTTGTGCTGAGTTATGCTGTGCTGGTGCTGAGGTGGTGCTGCACTGATGCTGGGCTGGTGGACTCTTTCCAAGTATTAAGAAAGCTAAGCAAGGGGCTTCAGTGCACAGCTGAGGACCAGTGGTACTTGTGGCTAAAATGAAGCAGGGTCTAAAGGGACAAGGAAGCCAAAGGCTCTTCTGTTGGTACAAAGCCTACTACCCAGTAGCAGCAAGGTGGTGCTAGTAGGCAGAGGCCAGACGTATCTGACACCTGAAGGAAAAGTAAACAAAAATGGAACTAAACTGAGGTCTTTGGTCAGCCATGAGTAAAGCTTCAGCACAAACAAATATGATTAAACAAGATGAGATAAGATAGATGGTTACTACTGCTGTAGCATTTTAATTCTTTGCAGGAATCAATGCTCTTCGAGTTGGATGAAACTTTGGACCCAGTAATTAGAGTGTTAGACCCATCAACAAAATGTTAATACCACTCCAAACAATTTAAACACCATGACCAATGTGGACAAGGAAGGAAAACTGCAATCACAATAAACTTAAAGATGTATTACAAATACAGGCTCAAAGTCATGTAAGCAATGCGCAAAAAAAATTAAGATACATAATCACCAAGGGTTGTCCAAGGCATCAAAATAGATTCAGGCAAACTAACATTAGTAAACCTAAGTATTCAGGAAGAATAATGCATACCAGTAATAAGAATATCGGAGACCCTGAGATAATATGATGCTCGGAGTTAACAATCACTGGTCAACTCAAATATTAGTCAATCTTTGGCTGGGAACAGGTCAACCCTATGACTAACCAAATCAGGGAAATACATCTGTGAGGAGGAACATATTTGGGCAAAATACAAAAAGCACAAAAGGACAAAAAGAAAATGAAAAAATATATTCTCAAACTGCAGATAAATAACTAAGTTAGGTAAAAGATAAGTAGAAAAGGGAAAGCGTCAGCATCTCAGAGTCTTCTAAAAGGGAAAATAAATTGATTTTTAAATCTAAAGAGCATTTCGAAGGGCAAGGCAGAGAGAAAGATACCCTTCCAAGAATAGAGCATTCAGGGAAACTTCATCAGCAAAGCATCAAAATCAGCAAGCATCAGGACAGCATCTTGAGTCTGCAAGCGTCTGCTCAAAGTTCAACTGTCCAGCAGTATTTCAGAATTCACAAACTATTCTGATACATCAAAGGTATCAGTTTATGTCATGTTAAATGGTCATCAGCCAGTGGGAATTAATCGTCAGACTCCAAATTGAACCAGTCCAATTCATTCCCAGGTCTGTAATGGGAAAATCTTCCATCTGTGTGACTTCACGCACGTTTGAAACAATTGTGTACGATACCATGTTTCACACTGTTCTTCCATCAAAGACATACGCTACATTCGCTCTATCCTTAAACACCAGAATCTATTCCCAACTAGCAAAACCTTTCATGAAAACATAATCTGGAAGAACGTTCACAGTCACAAATTATAAGCTTCAACAGCCCTCACTCATGCTGACGCAAGAGAAAATATAAAATGCATTTAAAGAATATGTTTTATTAAAACACACCTTATATGAAATGTATAAATTCAGCATTAATAATATTTCAGTAATATGAGTAATGCACTTTGTTAGAAACTGGGTCACTGGTTGGCAGTCGGTTTGCACTCTGTCCAAGCTCCCTCAGTAGCTTGGCACAAGCTATCAGGCTTATCGCAAAGGCAATGTGTGAAGTATTTGTACCAACACACACAGTAATACAGTGACAACACTACAAAATGGACACCACACCAGTTTAGAAAAATATGGAATATTTATCTGAATCAAACAAGACCAAAATTACAAAAATCCAACATACACAAGTCAAGATATGAATTTTCAAAAGAATAAGAATCTTGCTCCATAGAAAACAATGGAAACGTTGTTACACAAAGTACCTTGCTTGCATCAAAAATAAAGCCGCACGGGCAAACGTGCGTCGGAAAAGTTAGCGATGCGTAGATTTCTCACTCGCAAGTGAGGTTGTGCATCGTTTCTTCTTCGGTCGGTACTCAATGCATCATTTTTCTCTCCTGGAAGAGAGTGATGAGTCGATTTCCAGATGGACACCTCAGATTGCAGGCTTGCATTGATTTTTGACGACCAGTGATGATTCGTGGAAAATCCAGTCACAAGGTGTCGGGAAACCACACTGTGTGGGGTTTGCGTCGTTATCAGCAGGCACAAGCAGGTTTTGCATTGATCTCCCAGCCGTGATGCAGGTGGAGCGTCGATTTTAGACTTGAAGCAGGTGGTGCGTCGTTTTTCAGCCACGTTGCAGGTCGTGCGTCCAAAATTTCCCCGCACGGTGTTCTGTGTCTGGATTTCAGTCCTTGTTCAGCCAACTTCACCTCTCAAGAACCCAGGGACTGGAATGGGCACCACTTGGCAGGGCAGGAGTCTCAGCAGAGAATCAAGGTATTGGCAGGGGAAGTCTTTGATGGCCCTGAGACTTGGCAAACTTAATCCAAGCCCTTGGAGATTCTTCACATGCAGGAATATACCAACACGTCCAGTGTTTGTCCTCTTTCAGGCAGAAGCAGTCAACTGCAGGCCAACCCAGCAAGGCACAGTAACAGGTAAAGGGGTAGTGCTCCTTCTTCAGCTCTACTTTTTGGCACTGGTTCCTCTTGATTCCATAAGTAATCTACAAATCTGGGGTCTTGGATCCACTACTTATACCCCTTTCTGCCTTTGAAGTAGGCAAACTTCCAACGAAAGTCTCTGTTGTTCACAAGATCCTGCCTTGCCCGGGCCTGGCCTCAGACACACACCAGGGGGCTGGAGACTGCATTGTGTCAGGGCAGGCACAGCCCATTCAGGTGCAAGTGACCACCCCTCCCTCTACTGTAGCTCAGATGGCTCATCAGGATATGCAGGCTACACCCTAGCTCCTCTTTGTAACTGTCTCGAGGGGATTCACAAACAGACCAACTGTCAGTCTGACCCAGACGGGGAATTCACAAGCAGGCAGAGTCACAGAATAGTTTAGACAAGAAAAAGCTCACTTTCAAAAAGTTGCATTTTCAAACTGACAATTTAAAAACCAACCTTACCAAAAGATGTATTTTTAAATTGTGAGTTCAGATACACGAAACTCCATATTTCTATCTGCTCCCAAAGGGAAACTGAACTTAAAAGTTACTTAAAGGCAACCCCCATGTTAACCTAAGAGAGAGATAGGCCTTGCAACAGTGATAACCGAATTTGCCAGAATTTCACTGTTAGGACATGTAAAACACATCAGTACATGTCCCACCTTTGAAATACACTGCACCCTGCCCATGGAGCTACGTAGGGCCTACCTTAGGGGTGCCTTACATGTATAAAAAGGAAAGGTTTAGGACTGGAAAGTGGGCGCAATTGCCAGTTTGAGTTTGCAGTTTAAAACTGCACACAGACACTACAGTGGCAGGTCTGAGCCATGTTTACAGGGCTACCCATGTGGGTGGCACAACCAGTACTGCAAGCCCACTAGTAGCATTTGATTTACAGGCCCTGGGCACCTCTATTGCACAGTACTAGGGGCTTACTAGTAAATCAAATGTGCCAATCATGGAAAAGCCGTTTACACACACATTTTACACAGGGAGCAGTTGCACTTTAGCACTGGTCAACAGTGGTGAAGTGGTCAGAGTACCAAAAACTGCAAAAACAGAGTCCACCACAAAGTCGAAACATGGGAAGCAGAGGCAAAATAGACAGGGGAGACCATGCCAAGGATGCCAGGTCTAACACATTTAATTTCAAACAAAGATCTTTGTTACTGCATTTCATTAATAATAGAACTGCATTTCTCTCACTTGGCACACATTTTAAAACTCATTAATCATTTAGTAATCATTAGAAATTCAATATCAGTTCTATATGCACTGCTAGTCTAGAGTCTAAATGACATTATACCATAATATTTATCCTTCTAACATATGATTTAATTCAAATGCCAAAAGTTGAACTCTGAAATACAAGCAAGTGCACATTTGAAATGCTTGTCAATGCAGATTTATACGTTTAGCCATTGAGACTACGATTAACATAAAATATAAACTGTCACATTCTGATGACCTTTGTCAAACGAGGGTCTCTACTAAAGGTTACACTACATCGGTCCACCCTTTGATGGCAACTATGCCATCACAAATTACTCATACTCTCATTTTCATGAGGCAGCTCAAAAACTCAGGGATTCATTTCAGGAAAAAACTTCTGAAATCCTCTAACTGCTTGACGTTATTGTCATACAGACTTCTCCTAGTCTCCATTTCTATCTCTTCCCCTCTCTGTCTATTCTTAGCTCTATTTCTCCTCAGGGTCTTGTATAATCTGTAAAATCCAGGTGCAACTAGGACTGATATAATCACTATCAATAGGGGTCTCAGTATGGTTCCCACAATACTCTCAGTTCTTTCTTGTATCTTTTCAAGTCAGTCATGTTCAAAATGTACTTTCTTATCTCCTTACTATCTTCAGGAATGCAAGTACAACATTGTTGCACATGTAGCATTTTGCAAACTCTGCAATCCTTTGTGAGTAATATGTCTTAAGCAAGATGATTCTGCAAAACCATTGATCTCATAGCTACCATTTCTGTGTCTATTAACAATATGGCACCTGCGATGGCTGTAGATAACTTATCTACTATTGTTGACAACATTCTTATCTTGATGTCATTCAAGATAACACCCACTGATCGAATTATGGCACCAAAAATATATCCTGTAATTTCTGAAGCACTTGCTCCTCTTCTGACTGCAGAGTTTGATTTCTCACTTGAAACTGGATCAATGAAATGTTCCGCTTGATAAATTTTCAGAAAAACTACTCCCTGGTAACATGTACCATACCAGCCTTTCAGCAGCTTTCAATAGGCATTTCTTCCACATATGAAATAAACACCTGGTATGGCGGGGTCTTGACCATTCAGCATAAACATCCAAACACTTTTAAACAAGAATATATGTCTACACTTACTAGTACCTACAGTCTTTGATTCCAGCCTATATAGCTTCCCTACATGTTGCCAATCAATAGCCAGGATTACTTCATTTCCAGCCACTGAATGTGTTGCATCTTTCTATTAATTCTGCAAAACTACTCCTTTCTCTATTTTGGCTTTCTTTGCTCTCATTCTTTTCTTTACTTGTCCAATTAATTATTTTTCTACAGAACTAAGAATGTAAGTTAAATTATTCTTGTGTGCATATACTGGTCCAAATGTCAATTTAGGTTCAAAGAAACCTCCCACGCAATCAATTTTCTTCACCTTTGCAATACTACTCAAATGTTTCATGATAGGGACAATTGAAAACAATCAATTTAAATAGAAATATTGATAATAACTGATTAAACAGTGTTAATAGCAGACTACAGGAAATTCCATAGGTTAGGCGTAAACTGAGATGTGCAATTCTTTCACTAACTGATGAAGGCAGCTGTGTACACACATAATGGTCTCTAACTTTCATTGTCTGAACATATTCATAAAACAAATAATAATACACATTTGCTGATGAATCACCTTTAGAACTATAAGTGAGGAGATACTTATCACCTGTGTGGAATGAATCTTTATCTGCAAGAGGATTTCATAAATTCTACGCATGTTTGGGTGCAATCTGATTCCTTTGCTATGGGCAATCTCAAACCTATAAGCAATAATATAACTATATAACTATGATAACTATCACACATGCTAAACCTATACATATGTACTTACACTTACTACTTCAAATGGGATTTGACTTAATGAGTTCCCCAATTCAAGACATAGAAGTTAGAATTCAAAGTTTAAAATAATCAAAAATCTAAGCCGCTTTTCTTTATCACTGTCGCTTTTTCAGTCCATTTTTATTTGTGAGCAAAGCAATTAAAAAAAATAGTGACTTTCAAAAAGGCAATTATTCACAAAGTTCCTTGACTTTCTAGAAAGTTCATCAAGAGTTTCTCTATTTGCAAACCTTTCTACTAAAAAGTTCAAATGTCTCTAATAAGGGCACAGTTCGCAATCACTGATGATCACTTCCAAAATGTAATGCATCTCTTCATCGAATGGAAATGAGATTTTAAAGTTCAGTTGCAAAGCAATTTCTAGCTCAAGAATATTGAGCTGGACTTAAATTGTTAGCACAAAAGGTAATAAACTTGTGAACCCAGTCATTAGCAGAACAATATGTCCATTCAGGTGCTGAGTACTTTCTGCATGGCATTCGTTTTTTAACCTTCTGTTTACTTGACTCTCAGCATCACTTTCACTCGACTCCAGTTTCTTCAGCAATAGTTGTTAGGACTTGTACAGGAGATACAGTTTTCTCTCTAGGACCATTGTCTCTGGGTAAAACTCTTAACTAGCACGACTTATCCTTTGTCAACATATGAGCTTGCATGAGTCAACCGATTTTGCCTCAACCCTTCTGTACCATTCACTGTTGTTGTTGTTGACTCGCTCAGAACCACATCAGATACAGTCTGCGCTGCAGCCATATGTTTAGCCTTAAAAGCTTGGCTAACCTGATCCGTCACACTCACTGTAACAGACCAGGAACAGGTGCTGTTTCATCAAGGGTGGCTTGTGTTTACCCAATTCAGGAGACCAGCGCACTTCACAGCTGTCAGTCACAAGAACCACTTACTAAGGCCCTTTCCAACATGGCTCTAAGCATGTCTTCCTCACATGCTTTTTTAAGCATGACCCTATCACCAGGTAATGATACAGTTCCTACTGCAGCTGTACAGTACCCTCTCCAACCCGATGACACAAAGAACGAACCACATCAGTTAGCCCTTTGCAATAATCCAGCACCAAGTCATCTGTAATGTTCACAAGTGCATTTGCAGGCACTGCTGGCAATCTCTTAGCGAGCCCCACGATGATTTCTTGACGTGATAATCCTCTTTTCCTGTTGGGTGTTCTGTACATACTAATCAAAGCAAGGGGCAATGCATCTGGCCACTTCAGTGTTGTGGATGCACATACTTTCGCCAGTCTGGACTTCAGTGGTCCATTTATCTGTTCTACAGGACCTGAAGCTTCTGGACGAAAACTGCAATGCAATCTTTGCTCAGCTTGTAATGCCGCACACAACGTTTTAAGGACCTCACAGTTGAAATGGGATTCTTGGTCTGATTCTAGAGAAGTCGGAAATCCAAACCTTGGTATCAGCTCTCTAAGTAACAGCTTTGCTACTGTAAAACTATCATTTCTCCTAGTGGGGTAAGCCTCGACCCAATGGGAAAAAATACAGACAATTACTAGAATGTATCTCAGTCCACTGCACACTGGCCGGTCAATAAAATCCAACTGCATTCTGTTGAATGGTCCTCTTGACCTACCTATATAACTCAGTTTAATAGCTGTATGTTTCCCTACATTCATTTGTTGACAGGTGACACATCAGTGACATGCAGCTACAGCTATCACTCTGAACCTGGGATTAAACCATGTTTGTCTGAATGTTCTGAACATTGAGTCTCTACCTATGTGTGCCTCCCCATGGTAATGGCTTGCCACTGGGGACAGTAAGCTATTTGGCAACACTACTCTTCCATCACCTGAAACCCAAACGTCAGCTTAATTCCTTTTGACACATCCTGCTCTAATCCAACTTTACTGTTCTTCCTCTGTCCCTTCTTCCTGCAAGCTTTTCACTTCCTCCCATGTGTCAACAGCAGTCATCAAGAAATTTTGGATTCTCTCATTCTGTGTTTCACTATTCCATTCTCCACTAAAGGAAGTAAAACTAAGAGCACAGTACCTAACTATTGCGTCTGCATAGATATTACCCAGGGTAAAATAATCAGTTGATTTCCTATGGGCTAGCCATTTCATAACAGCAATTTTAGCTGGTAACTTTAATACATTCAACAAGAGGTAGATTTGGTCACAGTTTCCGATTGGGGAACCAGAAGAGGACATAAAGCTCCTCTAGGAGCATAACTGTCTGAAATCGTGAGTCTCGCCAAGCCCATATTGGCTATCAGTGAAAATCGTCCATTTAATCTGTTCAGAAACACAGCATGCTCTGGTAAGTGCAACCGATTCAGCTTTTTTTGTGAGAGATTAAGGCTTTGTTCGGGTTAGAAAAATCTCCACTGAGTGGGGGATAAAAACGTTCAGTGGATGTCCCATCACAATGGTTTTGCACTGCTCTATGCTGATTCTGAGGGCAGCCACAGCCTCTAAACAACCAGTCAGTCCTGCAGCTACAGGATCAAGTGTGATTGAAAAATATGCCACAGGCTTGTTTGCATTTCCATGCAACTGTCTCAAAACTGAAAGTGCACATCCATCTCTCTTGCAACAAAACAAAGAAAAACATTTGTTACAATCAGGCATTCCCAGAGCTGGGGCTCAGCATAAGCGTTCTCTCAACTCTGAAGGCACGTATGCAATTTACATCCAAAACATTCTGACTTCTTCCTGTGTTAATGGATGATTCATTTTCATGATTGTTGAGATTCCTTTGTGTGATATTTCCTCACACTTTTCTAAATGTGATGACCTAATTACAGGACTTCTTTCTTGCAATACTGCAATTTAGAAGGGGGAACCTTATGGCCATTCTCTCCTAAATGATTCAAAAGGGCCTTGGTTTCTCTCCTCCATCCGTCTCTGGTGTTTGATGCAGCCTGTTGTCAATGTATTGCAGTAAAACTGAATGATAGGATCTGATTGAAAATGGATGGTGACTCCATATACCCCTGAGGATTTCGGCACCATGGCAAAACACCACTGCCGAATTTGAATGCAAATAAGTACTTACTATCATCATGCAATAGAATAGTAAAGAATGGTTGGCAAAGATCAATGACTGTAAACCACTCAGCTTCACAGGGAATTTGTAATAAAATCACTGCAGGATTTGGTACCATGGGACAACATGGAATGACAATTTTGTTTACCTTTCTCAAATCTTGAGCTATGCAGTATTTTCCATTAGGCTTCTGCAATCCTAAAATAGGAGAGTTACAGGGACTTCCCATGATGTCTTTTAAAACACCCTGCTCAATCAAACCATCAATCAATGTGGTCATTTCAGCAACTGTTTCTGGGGACATATTATACGGAGAAAATTTTGCATACATGGCATTTGGCTTTATTGTTATTTTAATGGGCTCAACACCTTTAATGAGTCCTATTTCTTTTCCTGAAAAATCCCAAACTTCTGATGTCACAGTTTCCTTCAAATCTTCTGGTAAATCATTACGTCATCATTGGGTACAATGTGACACTCGGGTACTGCTCTACAATTTTACAGGGCACATCTTCCTCATTTGTCTGAATCACTATTCCTTTAGGTGAACTGCTGATGGAACAGTTCAGTTTGCGCAATAGGTCACTTCCTAGCAAATGTACAGGACTTGAATTAAAGACCACAAACTGGTGCTCATCTTCAAATGAAACTATTTTAACAGCGACATACTCTGTTACAGGATTTGTCAAGTGTTTATTGGCTACTCCTACCACCTGGATTATTTTTCCTGGAAGGGGCATATGTGGTACTTCAGCTGCTCTGACAGTGGCAAAAGTAGCTCCAGTATTGACTAAGAATGACACATTATGGCCCATAATGTTTGCATTTACATAGGGACCATGCTGATCTACCTTCTAAGGATGAACCTTGCATGCAGTCCTCATCATCAGAACTATCACTGTGAAACGTTTCCATGAATTCCTCATCACTCAAATCAATTTATGGAAATTGTGATGCTCCATGATTCATGTTTGCATTCACCATCTGTTTCATTTTTTTCTGAGGAACAATCACCTGCTGCTGTGCCATAGGGGTTTGTAGTACCTGCATCTGTTGTCCTGGGAGCACATGAGTATTCTGAATTCTGGGTCTACAAACACTTTGAATTTGAACCTGATTATTACCTTGAGTCTGAGCAACTTCAGCATTCTACTTGAACATTCACATTATTATATGGACATTTCTGTCAACAATGACTCAACGTTTCGCACTCATGGAACAGATTAGTCTTCTTCAAAGACTGGACATCAAGGACACCTCCATTCCGATCCATCTTAACACCACGCCCTCTACCTCTAGGCTGGACAACATTTGTCGCCTGCTGCGGTACTCCTTGCATCGCACTAGTGTTCACCATCATCACAACCCATGACCTCACAAGAACTGACATCAAATCTTAAGACCTCAGACAGGTTTAGCAGGTCTACCATCATTACATTTGAGCACATTACAATTTTTTAACAAATGAGAATTTGTGTCAGGCTTGTACCAAAGAATTGACACATCCCTGATGCAAAATCTGGGCCTCAGCTTATACATTTATTTTTTAAAAACACTGCCACACAGAAATTGACAACAAGGAGAAATGTGACAATAAATCTGTTCTGCTTCATTGGTTGCAAAGTCTGCATTTTAAAATATCTTCTGGGGTTATGGATCCTGCTGCAGAGTTAATTGTGTGCCCAGTAAATTTCAGGGAATAATAATGGTACAAGAACTTTGGAGGGAAATCCATTTGCTGGAGAAAGCAAGTTTTCTCTAGTCCCAGTTTTGAATCAAAGTAGGTTTGAGGGTTAATGAGTCTCTTGCAAAGCACATCTAACATGCAAATGAAAGATTTTTATTTAGCTAGGTGAGTTAATGCTTTTAACACACAGATCATTTTGTTACTCGCAGTTCATAAATTGTATTCCTTCTAATATATCACAGCGAGCTAAGAAGCTATGAAAGGAATGTGACTCCTACACTATATAACCCTCACTGTATTATGTGACATTTTGTAAACTGATTAACACACATATAGGATTAATTTTCAACATATTGGGGGTCATTACGACCCCAGCGGTCGGCGATAATGTGACGGTAAGTACCGCCAAAAGGCTGGCGGTACTTACCACCACAGTATGACATGGTCAATGTACCACTCCGACCACCACAGCGGTAACAGCCGCCAGGCTGGAGATATTCATCTCCAGTCCGGCGGCCGCCATTGTTCCGCATGCAGGATTATGACGCCCCCTGCCAGCATGGTTTTCCATGGCGGTAGGTAATATCAGTGACAGGGAATTCCTTTCCTGTCACTGATAGGGGTCTCCCCCCCACACATCTCCAGTTACCTCCCAACCCCCTACCTCTCCATAACCCCCCAGCATCCACGCCCCCCCTTCATACACACACACATACATACACGCATACATCTAATCACAGACACATCCGCAAACACTTCCAAACATACATGCATTCATATTTCACAACATACATGCACTCACACGTTGGTACATGCACACACGCATTCAACACTCAACACACACCCGCATTCACGCACACATATACATTCACACACCCCCACACCCAACACCCCCACCCCTGTCGGGGTCCTGACTTACCTGGATCCAGGGGGTCCTCTGGCAGGAGACGGGACTGGAGTTGCTACCACCAGCAGCGCCTGCCAGCAGAACACCACCAGGCCGTATTATTTGTCATAATATGGCTGGCGGTGGTGTACTGGCGTGGCGCTGCTGGTGGTAGCAGCACCACCTTAGCGCCCTCTGCCGGTATGGCCACTGTCGGATTTCTGCCCTTCTTGTGGTGGAAATCCGTCTGTGGTCATAATATGGCGGACGGCTGGTAGCAACGGCAATGGTCATTTGGCGGCCGTCACCACGGCGGTAGGCGGTTTTTACCGCCAATGTTGAAATGAGGGTCATTATGTGTACGAGTGATGCAAAATGCTCTAATACCCTGTATTAGGATGGGTAGTGCTATAAAAGAAATAAAACAGAACAGTGGTATTTAAGTTATTATTAAAGCAAATACTGGAACAGACCAACAAATCTGACATTCTTGTAGTGCATGAAAATCTCTTAAGCACGTCTTTATTAAGTATTTGTGAAGTGATAACAACAAGCTATGTGCCTTTGTTTCCCCTCCCTTGTATTGGCATCTAGGTGTGAGGCTCAAGATAACTCCCAGTCAGGATAATGAACAAAAGGAGGCCTAATTGCCACTTTAATTCAGCTTTTGCTATAGGCCCAGCTGGGGTCTGAAATATGAAAGCCACCTGCACTTTGCTGCTGGAAAATGAAAGCAGACAAAGTGTAGGTACTGCTGAATGTGTCCTAGTGTCTGAAAATTACACTGGAACAATTCCAGCATATTTCATTGGGGCCCACTTCTTGTAGGGAGGACGGCGTCCACCCTGTGAAAATAGTGGGTGAATATAGTGTACACAGGTGTAGCCCAACTTGTGCCCTGCATCTATAGTCGCAGGACCACTGTGATGCTGGAAAGTTTGCAACAATCTCACAATAAACATGAATCAATTATTTTGTTTACTGGGCTGTTCTGTCAATTTTCTGCCAATCAATATCTTTCGGGGACACTTTATCTTTCAGAAACTCAGTCAACTTGTAATACTTTTTCAAGACCTCTTCAGATGGTGCCCCTGTTACTGGAGCTCTCCGAGGTTCACGTTCAGGCCAATCAATATGCACTCTACACGTGTTACACAAATCAGTTGGAACCACAGTGTCAAACAATGCATTTAAATCTTTCCACAGGCATTTTGAAAGTTTCACAAATATCTCTGTCTGCTTGTACTACTCCACAGGCTTTTTGTTTCAATCTCGGGTAATCATTGGTGAATGACAGTATTTCACTCCTACTCCAAGGAAAGTCAACATAACTTACACCTGGTATTTCTCTCATGAGCATTATTTTCACATTGTCCTCGGTTTGATTTACTTCTGGTTGAGGCACATTTGACTTTGCTTTCTTTTGACCTCTTTTCTTAGCCCATCTGCCACCCCACTCATCTAACGCTTCCCTTGTCTGTATATATGTGATCAATTCCTTAATGTGCAATTTCATTCCAGGTGGTTTCATGATAACTTTCAACTGAACTCTAATCTGTAACTTCTCTTCAAAGGTTTAGATTTTTCTAAATCCACGTCATATTTATTGACTAATTCAGCTAATCTCTCATAAGCCTGTCCTACATGTTGAGTAACATCCTTACACATGAACCGCAATTTGTTTTCTGCGTAGGTTTCCAACTGTGCAATGTCAAACGTTCCCAGAATCAACTCATTCAATTCTAATTTCAACCTGGGCACATTCACTGATCTGCCTCTCTCTATGGTGTCTCTTATGTTCTAGCATTGCAAATTTGTAAATCCTGTTGCACTCAAACTATTTAACCAATCTGTCAATTGTTGTGCTGTGAAGCCTTGTAATCTAATATCAGTCCTCTGTGGTATGTCTTGCGGGGTACTGCAATGTACATTCAGAATCTGATCTGGACTGAGCAGGGGATACAGTGGGTATCCTTGAGGAAACCTTGCATCAAGAATTGGTCCTGCCTGAAGTTGTGTAGGGGTCAAAGGTGGAACAAGAGAAGCTGTTCTCTCCATCTCAGAGTTGTTTGAATAGACTCAGCTCTGCATACCACTTGGTGATATCCCAGCAGATGGAACTGGTGTTTCAGGAACAGTCAGAACATTTATGGAATGGGCATTACTTCCGGAATTGCCTGTAGCATACAAAGGAACAACTGGACACACAGTCACAGGAACTGTTAGTGCATCAGGACCCATATGATGTGCCGGATTCTGATGAACTTGCATTCCTGCACTCTGTCCTGTTAAAATAGTACTGTAAGTCTGTCCGGTTTGA
Organism: Pleurodeles waltl; assembly: GCF_031143425.1. NCBI lineage: Eukaryota > Metazoa > Chordata > Amphibia > Caudata > Salamandridae > Pleurodeles > Pleurodeles waltl. Next base: position 671,295,752 of record NC_090447.1, read on the forward strand.
CTCGGAGTAAGATTTGACATCATCTGCAATGGCGTAAACATAGGCATAGGTTGATTCTGATTAAAATTCTGTACAAGTGTAGTCATATTAGATGTCATCACTGTCTGATTCACATTAGGATCTGGGATAATTTGATTACAACTAGACTTGGAATAGGCTGAACTGTTTTAACAGTTTGAACAGGTGAATAAACAATGGGCACTTATGCCTCTGTGCTTACAGGTATCCTAGAACAATCTGATTTAGGATCTGTGCAACTGGAGCAGTTGGCACATTGAGGACTACATTCTGTACTGCTTCAGTTCTCTTTCCTGTCTCAACTGAATGATACAGTGGTGGACGATTCATCAATAACTGGTTTATAAACTCATCATCTGAACCACTGTCATACGCTACTGTCTTTTTACTTTCGGATTCTGCTGCCTGTCCTCCTTTCCCTTTTAAGTCTTAGGTTTTGTATTCCCATCACCTTCCTCTGAATTAGGTGGAAACATTCTCCCTTCATATAATATATCTGCTCTCCACATATTTTCCTCTGCACCCCATGTAGCTTCTTAAAGTGTCTTAATTGTTTTCTACATCCTATTCTCATATTTAGCTGACATTTTCTCATGGGCAACAAATTCCCATATACTGAGGACTTTAAATTGTAAAGGTCTTGGAGGCGGCCCTCATTTCGTACATTATTCACCTCAAATTGTCTAAAATTCCCAAATTAAATGATCTGCATCGGGGAAAATATATAACTTGGAGTACCTTCTGGTGGCGTTTCATTACCATCTCTAACTGGAATAAACACATCTCCCCTTAACACACTCTTTAATGCTTTAAAAATATTTCATTTTGGGTAAATTTCAGTTAATTCCACAATTTGCTATTGAATCAGGAAGTAATTTTAATCCACAATCCTTTGCTCTCATGGTACTCAACCATTAACAACGTGGCACTGTCCACCAATACAAGCGCGGTTCCACACTAACCGACCTATACCAGCATGGCACAATATGATGTCTCACTTACAAGTCAGACTGAGAATACTTCTAGGGTGGCCCACTTAAAGTGGACACCACTTTAGAAATTCCGCCATCTTGCATGTGGTGAAATTTAGTAACACCGGTTAGGGTGATGCCCACTCCTCACAGGAAGTGGTCATCCAGGGGGTGAAGTGACCCCCAGGGTAAGTAGTCTATTGGCTACTACCCTTCACTCCCTTTAACGCCCACAAAATTGAGTGTTCATGGGACCCCCTGATACCAGACCCTCAGATCTTCGCTGGAACGAAAAAGAGAAGTGGACAAGAAATCTGCTGAACCCGAGAATTGAGGAACACCACAGACTTGGCACCAACCCTCCTGGCCAGCCGGCTGCACCCAACACTCGAGTAGCAACTGACCTGTCCTGCCGTTGCAGCCTCCAAGAAATTGAGAGAACTGCCAGTGCTCTGCAAATTGTAGAGGACTCCCCTGGAGTGGAAAGGCTGCTCCCCTGCAACCGCAGGCACCCAAGAAAAGACCGTGAGGACCGGGACTGCTAAAAAACCTTACCGCCTGACATCACCGCTGCATCCAAGAGCCTAGCCCGCGCTAACATGGGCCAACAGTGTCAGTGCGGTCCCCAGCCCCTCCAGAGACAAAGCCCACCTGAGCTTGCCTTCTTTGGACTTCCTGACAGCGTCTGCAGCCTGATTCTGCAGACCCTTCCTTCACTGCAATCGCCTCTGGTGACAATAAACCTGATTGTCCACACCACCTCTGCATCCAGACGCCCCGGACCGAGGAGAAAAGGGCCACTGGTGTCCTTAGGTCCTCCAGGCTCACGAGACCCAAGCCCACCTGTGGGTTCAGCCGGACTGGCCTCCCAGTCCATGTCTGCAGCCTGTTTCTGTGTACCCACTGTACTGCGACCGCCTCTTGTGATGGTAAACCAGATGTTCCAAACCGCCTCTGCACCCAGACATCCCGGACTGAGGGGAACAGGACCACTGGTGTCCTTATGTCCCCCGAGCATCCCAAGAACTGACCCTCCTTGGTGGTTCACCCGGACTGGACTTCCAGCCCCCCCCTGCAGCAACTTTGTAACCGGCCCGATCCTCTTAGACTTACATGGGGCACCCGACACTGAACTGCACCACTGCATCTGGCCCACCCCTGTGCCGTCCGTGGTGACATGTTAGTGTGGCCTTGGACCCTGGCCCTAAGTCCAGGAGATTGGTCCATAAGTTGCTGTACTATACCTGTATGCAGTGCTTGTTCTTCGTCCATAGGATATTAATACATCTGAAAAGTGTACTGTCTGCTTTTGAAAACACTAAAAATTTATAATTCGAAAAGCACTCCGGTGATTTTGGTATCAAAGTTTTCATAAATATATATTGTTATTTTTAAAAACTGGTTCAAATTTCTTTATTAAGTGTGTTTCTCATTTACTGTATGAGTGTGTGCCTTACATGCTTAGCACTACGCTCTGATATGATGAACTTCTCGACCAAACTAACCAAAAAGGGAGTAGTTGGAATGTCGTTTGTGCCTCTGTGATACCTCTGGGGATTGTATTGACTCTTTGCACAGTGTACCTCATTTTGGTCCACTATATAAAGAGCCAGTTTCCTACAACCATCAACTGAAATTCAATACCACTCCAAACAATTAAAAACACCATGACCAGTGTGGACATGGAAGAAAAACTCCAATCAGAATGAAGTTAAAGATTGATTACAAACACAGGCTCAAAGTCATATAGACGATGCACAAAACCAAATTATATAGATACATAATCACCAAGGGTTGCCAAAGTTGTCGAAACAGATTCAGGAGAACTAACATTAATACAACTAAGCATTCAAGAAGAATAAGGCATCACATTAATAAGAATATCTGAGGCACTGAGATCATACGTTGCTCAGAGTTAACAATCATTCATTCATTAAAAAATGAGCATAGTCAGTCTTTGGCTGGGCACAGGTCAACCCTACGACTAACCAAATCAAGGAAATACATGTGTGGGGAGGAACACATGTAGGCAAAATACAAAAAGCACACAAGAACAAAAATAATTTGGAAAAAGATCATCTCAAACTGCAGATCAATAACGAAGTTAGGCAGAAGATAAGTAAAAAAGTAAAGCGTCTGCAACTCAGAAACTTTCTGAAGAGTCTTTTGAAAGGGAAAATAAATGGATTTCTAAATCTAAAGGACTTTTTAGAGGGCAATGGCAGAGAGCAAGGTACCTCTCCAAGGATACAGCATTCAGGCAATCTTCATTAGCAAAGCACCAGGATCAGCAAGCATCAGGACAGAATGTGGAGTCCGCAAGGGTCAGCTCGGACTGCTCAAAGTTCAAATGTCCATCAGTATTTTAGAATTCAGAAACCATTCTGATTCGTCCAAGGTATCAGTTTATGTCACATTAAAACGGCCATTATCTAATGGGAATTAATCGTATGACTCACAATGAAAGAGTCTAATTCTTTCCCAGGTCTGTCACGGGAACATCTTCCATCTGTGTGACTCTATGCATGTTTGAAACAATTATATACAATACCAGTCCATGCTTCACCCTGTTCTTCCCTCAAGGACACTACAATATCTCTGTCCTTAAACAATAGAATCTATTACCAACTAGCTAAGCTTCTCAAGAGAACATAATCTAAAAGAAAGTTCACATTAGGAAATGAATCTGTATTTCTTAGAACAGTCACAAATTAAAAGCTTCAACAGGCCTCACTTATGCTAACACAAGAGAAAATAAACATACGTTCAATGCAACCATATAAATTCGGCATTAATAATATTCCATTAATATGAGTAGTACCTATCATTTGAAACCAAAAGCTTTGTTACTGCATTTCATTATGTACAGAGAATTGCATTTCTCTCACGTTGCACATATGTGTTAACCCATTAATCATTTACTAATCATTAGAAATTCAATACTGTTTCTATATGCACTGTTAGTCTAGAGTCTAAATTACATTATAATATATGTTTTATCCCTCTAACGTGATTTAATTCAAACGCCACCTAGGTCAAATTCTGAAATAAAAGCAAGTGCACATTTAAAATGTGTGTCAATGCAGCTTTCTACATTTAGCCATTGAGACTACGATTAACATAAAACAAACTGCCACATTCTGATGACCTTTGTTACACAAGGGGCTCTTCTAAAGGATAGGCAACATCACTAGCAATGAGACTAAGCAAGAACAGCCCTAAGAACTCCAAACATGATGAGCCTGCTTAGAAGGAGCGATGTGACGTACAATTAAATAACCAGAAGGCTGGGGAAAGGGAGTTTGCACTTCCCACAATGAACAAGACACGAGGATGGCAGGGCAGGGGGCAAAGGATGGGCAAGCAACAAGAAAGGAAAAAAGAAAAAAAAACTATGGAGTGAGTAGCAGGCAAGGGGAGTGGGGGCTGGGGATTGAGCAGTACCTCACCTATATCGGGAACAGTGGATAGGCACAGATTAAGTTGAATCAATCTGTGCGTGGTCCCTGCCCCACTGTAAAGAATGGATGTGAACTTTGCAGTGCCCTGGCCAATTAGAAGGCTGCAAAGAAAAATGGCACTGATGCCAATAAATGGTAAGCAACGCACGGGCTCTAAGCCCTTTTTGCAAACAAGAGTGTCTCGCAGGAGAGACATATGTGCTAGTTATCAAAGGATCTATCAAAGGGAGAGGTACTGCTTTAAAAAAAATGTTTCCCGTTGGGAAGACATGGTGGGAAAGTAGGAAGAGTAACTATCGACCACTGTTTGCTAATCATGAGGCAGCTCAGCCAAATTCCCAAAGGGGAATTCGTAAATCAGATACTGACTGTAAAGGACTTTGGTAGATTGTAAAAAGCCCATTTGCAGTAGCCAAAACTGTGGTTTTGTGAATACAAGAATTAGCAACCACAACGCCACTTTGTATTTCAGGCTTCAAATTACATGCCAGATATAACAGTTTTCACAATGAATGTGGGGAAAATGAAGGAAATTGTGAACGCTGAAAGTAGATATAACATAGTGTGAGCCTGTACTTCCATGTGATGCATTACTCCTCGGGCGGATGGCTATTTCCCATAAAAAGAAATTATGCTATGCTCAATAAGAAAAAAGATTGCCCATCACTTTTATTTCAAATACCATGAGGTGAATCGTAACAAAACAAACATGGCATATTCTTTCTTAACACTTGAACTTTCTATGGAAGACATGGGAGAACAAGGGAGTACAGAGGTAAACTGTTATAACATGAAGTTATATTAATCATTTAAAGCATCGCCACTTACGCTCCTGACTTTACGATTATAGAAGTTGGAATATCCGCATTGTGTTCGTGTAGATTGGCAATTTCACTGTGAAGGCATGGTGGCACAGCTGTAGCATTACACTTGGGCCACATCTCCATCTCTGGAAAGGCCCCATCCTAAAAAAAAAAACAGGTTAAGAAGTGAAAAATAAAACATTCATGAGAATAAATCGAGTTATGCTATGCACTACAATACATTTTGTCTTATATTTTAGGCATAACTACCAAAAGCAGAAGACAATTTCAATCAAACCAAACAATGCCACAAATGGTTTAAAGACCCCAAGCTCAATTAGAGAACTCTGAAGTAACGGAATAAGTTCCAATACATATATATCACAAACATGGCACCCATGTAGGTACTGGACGACTATCTGCACATTACTGATGACAGTGACACCTACTTCCGCAAACGCTTTTATACACAACTTAAGATTTCGCTTTACATGGTTTTCAATGTAGCTACAATTTTGCGTGGAATGCTTGGACCATTCCATCTCAGGAAACTGAGGAGTAAGCCCATACCACAGATGGTACACAGTTATACCCGAGGCTATCATCTCTGGAGTACATGGGTAAGTGCATAACTTTCTTTTTCAACATAAGATACAGAAATGGCTGCCTCATCTTTGAAACTTAAATGAAATCTAACCCAACTTCTGCTGCAACCAAGCTTATCTTCTTCATACATCCACCAAGTGGTGGTGGTGTTTTTATTTTAAACACACGTTTATATTATTTTATTAACAAGTCACAACAAACATATGATACTTAAGTCAATGATAAGTTACATCAAGTGACAATGTACACATTTCACAAACATGCTTTACCATTCTGACATTAGTGTAACCATCCACATTCCCGCACAGGCTCCACCCCATAATCCCATGCTAACACACATGAAGAACAATATATCACCAAAATATACACCATTTGTCATCCACTACTTTATCTCTAATCCATGCACTGCTACAGAATTCATAAAGTCAATGTTAGCATCATAGCACATCTAGGCATTTCTTCAAGTAGCTCAAACCTTCTCCCATAATTTGAAACAACCCTACCCAATTATAAAGCCTTCTCCATGCCCAGGAACCAATCCATTTATCGTCTTCTGCCTCAAAACTCAGACAGCATATTGCCCCAATTACATGTTATATTTCATTCTGCCAAAACTATTGTCATGCAGCACAATTCACCAGGAATACACCTCCCGAAATCCACAAAAGGGCCAGAGAGAGGTTATTGTTTATTCATACCACAAACATAGGGCTTGATTTAAATTCTGGCGTATGGGTTACTCCATTACAACGGTGACTGACAGCCATCTGCCGAAATACAAATCCCATAGGATAGAATGGGATTTATATTTCGACGGATGGGCTGTTGTGACGGAGTAACACCTCAGCTGAAATCTAAATCAGACCTTTAGCCTATAACTCAACAAGTACCTATCCTTTTTTGTATCTATTCTCTTTTTTTTAAAGTTATCTTTATTGGCATTTAGAAGTATATAAAACAGTTAGTTACACAGCCCAAGGCATTTCCATAATCAGGGGCATATCACTGGTGCCTAAGCACTGAACAGAAACATCCTATTAGAGGTTATACACATTTTCTGTTCTGCTATTAGCTTATGAATTCTCTCATTTCAGCATGTTACCTTTATAAACATGGTGATCTGATGTTGTTTTCATGTATGACCTCTTCACCTATCAGTCAGTCTGGCCTGAACTAGGTCTTGGGCACTTGCCCTAATGGGTGTGCACAGATATTCGCCAGCTGACTGCGTATCAGTAGCAAAAGGGGAGAGGGGTGGCCAGGATTAAACATGGGAAATAGGTGCCTAATATTGGGTGGATGATATAATCGGTCTGTTTAATAGACAAGCCTAGGAAAATAGAATATAAAAAGAACATAAACCTAACTAAAGTGTGTCTGTGAGGTGTAGTCTATATTTGTGAGCACGCAGGTCAAGGGGGTTGTGTCCAGTAGGTGCAGGCCTCATGCATGCATCTTAAGGTATCTGAGTTATAAATACTCAAGTCCGGGAGTGGGAGTGGGTGGTGAGTCTTGTACCGTGGTGCATCGCGCACAGGACAATTTACCTGTTTCATACTGGAGCACCAGTGTGTTATCTGTCCTCTGATTCTCTATCAGTCGTCTCCCTTTTGTTTTCCCCATCCGATCGGTCTCCCTGAGCTCTGTCTCTGGGACTGTCAGGGGCACCCTGGTCTGTGTCCGTATCGCCACCCGAATGTGCCCAGTTCCCCAACATCTCCATCCAGAGCTCAGCCAGGAGGGAGCCTTCAGATTCCCCAAGCGTCCTTCCTATGAAGAGCCCTTTCCTTGTGACATCCCTAACCCAAGAGTCAAATACTGGGCCCTTCTCCGATTTCGAAGACACTGCTATTTTACGTTTGCCAACGTTATTGCCAGGTCTAAAAGCATGGTGCCCGCTTTATGCTACATGGGTCTAGGAAGTCCTCCCAGAATGCAGGCTTCCATTGTGCAGGGAATAGTGCATCCCAGCATGAAGCAGAGTCGACTGAGAACCGCATTCCAAAATATCTGAAGGGTAGGGCATCCCCATATCATAAGGAAGAAGTCTGCATCGGTAAGGGGTATCCCGTCGGTCTCCATAGTAAATTACCTGTAGTCTATGGGGTGTGAGGTATGTCATGTGTAGAAAATGGCATTGTATGTACTTAAGCCTCCTTTTAAACTGAACCTTTTTACAGTAGGCTAACATCTTTCTCCATTCTCTGTCAGTGATTTTGTGGCCCAAGGTTCTATCCCACTTGGCCCACAGTCCATAAATGGCCTCCTTCCCATGTCATTCAGGGAGCAGCAGAACCATGTTATCAATCGTCTGGCGGAGCCCATACAAAGTAGAAGCTGAAGCTTGGCGGGGAGGTTCATCCCATTCACTGTCCCACACATCCGCAAAAGTCTGCACTAGAGCTTCATAATTCAGGAACTGGCCCCTGGGCAATGCCTATTGCTCAGCTAGCTCCCCTAAAGGTATGTACATGCCCATTGGGAAGCAGTCCCCTACAGTCATCAATTCTGTCTCCGTCCTATCAAAGTTGGGCAGCGGTAAAACTAGTAATAGGGTTTCCATGTTGGAGGACCACCAGTGGCAAAGCAGACACATACAGAAGGGCTTTTCTGGTCCACACCAGGCATCATTGCCAACAATGCAGTGTCACTTGTAACAGGGTGCTGAGGTGTGGGATAACCACTTCTGGATGCAGCAACCTGGCCACAAGAAGACCATGATGAGGGGCCTGGCCCACCAGGTACAAGGCACCCTGATGGGACTCATCAAGCCACCTAACTATTCATTCCACTTGAGCTGCTAAATAGTACAGTTTGAAGTCTGGTGCCCCGAGACCACCCTCGTCTGGTGGGCTTCTCAGGCCCTAAAGGGACATCCTGTGGTGACCGCCATTCCAGATTGGTTCATGAAGGAGGCCATCTACTTGCTTAAACCAGGCAACAGGAATCATAACTGGGAGGTTTGTAAAGAAATACAAGAGAGTGAGGATCACCATCTTGGAGACTGAGAAGCGCGCCATCAATTATAGTCATAGGGGTCTCCAAAACATGACACAAGCCTTAAGGGAGCGATGCATTCCTCCTAGATTCCCTTCATGTAGATCCTCCAGGCTGTGGTATAGTTAAATACCCAGCTACTTAACAGAGGTGGGTGACCAACGAAGCCCCAAGGGGATATCTGGTGGACAAGAGGTTACCACCAAGCAAGGGAAGGTTTTAGTTTGATTGAGGAATAGGCCAGACACTTTCCAGAATTCCTCAAAACGACTGATCGCATCCTGCGCACCGTTAAGGCCGTTTGCTAGATATACAAGGTGGTCATCCACATAGAGAGATAATATGCTCTTTGCCACCAACCTCAATGCTGCTGCCATCGCCCTCCCTCTGAAACAGTTCTGCCAGAGGCTCTATGGCCAGGACAAAGAGTAAGGGTGACAGTGGACAGCTCGGTCTGGTACTTCGAAATATATCATATGTGGCGGACATCGTGGAGCAAGTCCTGAATCGGGCTGTCATGTCTGTATTTTTAAATTTTATTTATTGTTTATTCGGTCTAAAATTAGACCATTAGAATGCAATAAAACAGCCATACATAGAAAAGATAAAACTCATAACCAACGCTAAAAACATTACAATCAATACATTCCTAAAAAACTGAAACAAATGACAAGAAGCCCTCCTAACTTATTGCTTTTTCGCCATATTAAATGCCATTTGTAAGTACAGTTTGACAGTCAGTTTGTGAGCGGATACATTTCCAATCTTATCAATATAAAATATAAAGTGCCGTATACTTGAAACTAAACATACATATATGTATACTTTTAAAACCACATCTTCTCAAATAGATCGTTCATGAGAAGTAGTTCGAATACCACCATTATAAAGTGCTATGTGCTATAATACTATAAATTAGTTGGTGAAAATACTTTGTTTTGACCTTAAAACTAGAGAATTGCACATACGGTTGTATAAAATAAACTGCTGTTTTGAACTGCATTCAATATCAATATGACGGCACAATGCTTTGAAAAATTATAAGGGTAAGTTCGCCAAAACCCAGAATTAGGGACAATTAAAAATAAGAAACATTCCGAGAGTCATGACCTGTTATGCACAAATATTCCTAGACCGTAATTCTACATATAAAAACGACAACATTTTTTAAATACACACACTAACTAGATTGGATTCTACATCAAGGCTAGAATGTAAATCACATAAAAAAACAAAAGTGAACAGCCTGAAGTCTTTGGGACTGATCCAAAAACAAAGCAGCATGAGCATTCTTATTTACATTTTAATAACTATAAGAAGGATGGGTCTAGTTAAAATCCCTGTCCGTAAGCTACTAAGCCCCTATCAGACTCAGAGACCTGAGGTTAGGGTGATCCTATGGCTAATAGACCAGGCTGCTGACAGATATTTAGTGACCGAGCTTACTACCAACGTAGATGGATCATATTTACATATTCTATAGGTGCTAGCTTAGTCATGCAATAGCAGAACTTTGCACAAAGGGATAATCCACTTTCCTCTAGGGCTCATGTATAAGGGACAAAAGAACAACACGTGCTCAGGTGTTTCCTTACATGAGTGGCAATTTATACACTTGTCAGTCGTGGGGCTGTTTGTCGACCACCGAACCGTAAAACTGTTGACAGGTAGAGTACCGTATCTGAGCTGAAGGAATAAAGCACGGGCAGGTATAGGGAGGTCCAAAAATTTCTCAGCCCATGGTTTGTTTTTGACAAGCAGAAACTCTGCTGTCAACCAGCCTATCCCGTTACAATGAAAGGACTCGTCGTTGACTTTTCCCCCAGTATCTCCCTTTGACCAGTAACCTGGCGTTAGCGGGAATCAACTCAGTGCTCTTCCAGTAGTGGGGGAAACCCAGCTTGTCCCAGGCTGATTTCATCTCCCTCAACCAACTAACTTTTTCCCATCCCTGATGGGGTGTTATAAGATCTTTGATTGCCACCCTAAAAGGGTCCAGTTCTTCTGTTTTCCATAATCTGATCCAATATAAAAGTGGTCTCAGACACACTGTGTCTTTGATGCTATTTATTCCTAAATCGAGTCTGAGAGGGATCATCGGTGTGCCCTACCCTAGCCTGGCTATATGTCTGAGAAAATGGTTTTCTTTAGTTTGTAAGACATCCAGTTGTCTATTGGAACCCCAGAGTTCCGCTCCATATAGGGCAGGAGCTCAGATTTGGACTTTATATATTTCGGAAATGGGATTCAAAGGGGGGCTCACTGCAGCTCTTGCCTTGCATTCCAGTACCCCACCTCTTTGACTTATGATGATGAGTGCCCCTTTTCTAATAGCTGCATCCCAACTGCCCAAATCCGTTAGCCTAATGCCCAGGTAATCATACTCTGAGACGCTCTCCAAAGGGATTGAAGTTCATTGCTATATTTGCTTTTATTCTCTTTTTCGAGGCACTATATATCATAAGTTTTGTTTTCTTAACATTAACATCCAGCCTATAATCTCTACAGAATGCACAGAATTGGTTGACCAAATTTTTAATTCCCATAGATGTTTTAGCTAGCAGGATAGTATTGTCCACGTAAAGCAGACACAGGGCTTTCTTCCCTGCCAGCTAATGCAGTTGTTTATGTAAAGGAGAACGAGGGTAGGGGCTAGAACACAACCTTGCCTAACTCCTCTTTTGATGGCAACTGGGTCTGTTAATTCACTGTCCTTACCACTCCTAATTTGTGCATAGGTATTCTCATGCAGTCAAACAATAAGTTTCAAGAGACCTTTGGGAACGCCCATGTTAGATAATGTCAGCCATAGCAAGTTCCTGGGAACCAGATCAGATGCAGCTCGAAGGTCAATAAAAACCACATACAGATTCCCCCTCCTACTTCCACGGTCTTCCATTTGATTGCTAAGAACCTCAGGACTTGATCTATGGTACTGACCGCGGGTCTGAACCCTGCCTGTAGATCAGAAATGGCTTCGGACTCTGAAATCCGTTCTTTAAGATGAAACAAAACTTGCTTCGCAAAGATTTTTTTTTGAAGATTATCAAGTAGGCATATTAGACGGTAATTAGCGGGACCACAGGGACTACCTTTTTACAAAAAGAGGGACTATCTCCACTCCCTTCCAAGATCGCGGGCGCAGCAACAGCATTACAGACCAGATTCAAATAAAAGGCCCATATATCAGGTCTTGTCTTATAAAGGTCACACGGAATTTTATCGGGGCCCGGAGCCTTTCCCCAGTTCAATGAGACTATTTCAGCCTTAGTTTCTGCCAAGGTAAATTTAATTGGGGGGCCCCGGAGGATCATAATGCCACCTGGTTCCCTAGGAATAGTTTCAGCTGGCCCTGAATATAATCGGTCAAAGTGCTCGGCCCAAACTACGGGAAGGATCGAGGTACCAGGCAGGGGACAAGGATCCCCACTATCATCTGCAATCAGTTTCCAGAACTTGGAAGTGTTGTGAACGTTTGCAGACTCCAGAAGGGCAGCCCATCTAGACTCCTCCTAGCTCCTGCGCACCCTACTAAGTTCCTGTTTATAGTCCTTCCTTGATTGTCTTATATGCTCTGTATGTCCCCCTCTCAAGTCTCTCAATAACTTGTGCTGTGCTTCCCTACATGTGTTGCTAAACCACCTTGCGCTACACTTGTTTCTTGGTTTGCTAACAATCTCTTTGGTGAAGAATTGCTTTAGGGAGTTAAATAGTTCTGTGCGAACTGCTAAAAGCCCATCACCATCCTCTGAATACAGAAGCATATGCTCCATTTGGTCGGTCTGCTAATAAACTATATATTGACGTGAGAGAACCTATGGAGGTATTAATCTCCCATTTCAAATGTTGTTTATTATTTGTCAAGGCAAGCTGCTGTACGTCTGCCTTGGGGTAAGGAACTTCAAGTGAAGGTAGCAGACCCCTGGTTGATAAGATCAGTGGCTCATGGTCACTTTCTTCGTGTTCTAGAACCCTCATGTGAACCATATAACCCCACAATTGAATGTCAAATAAAAAGTTGTCAATATGACTCGTATAGGCTCCGCGCCTAAAGGTGAAATGGGGATTAGTGTCTGAGGGGGAGCAGCCATTACATGCCCGAAGACCATATGCAAGTGTGATATCAGCAACTTGGTAGGCTGTTCTATTCATTCTGGGTCTTTTGTTCGACACCAATTGTGGGATGCCCCAATAGCCATCCTCTTCTTTGTATAGTTCTTGGGCCAAAGAGTAGGGCTCGAAGGTAATGTTGAAATCCCCTGCAATTAAGATATGGTGAGTAGGAGTTTTACTAAAGGGAAGATTATCCAAAATAGTCAAAACGTCGGACTCACAGTTACTACACACACTCCTGCTGTAGATGTTAATTATTAGGAGAGATTTCTCCTTAAGGGTCGATACTGTTAAGCCCTGTAAATCGGGGCAACCCACATCTACTACTTCGACCTGGCACTTGAAGGAACTACTGAGCCATATAAGCATCCCACCTGAGGGTCTCCCAGAGGTCACCTCGCGCACTGACCCAATAGCGTTTAAAACTGACTCTGTATTTGGGCTCCAACGTCCATGTCTCTTGAAAAAGACATATCTTGTGTTTGTCTATAAATTGGCCCCATTCTGGAATTCGCATTTTGTTCTCCAGCCCAGCAATGTTCCAGCAGAGAACTGTGTCTGGTGCATCTGCTCTGCCTTGCAATGCTTCAGCCAGGAATTGCGCTCTAGTAGGTGAAGTACCCCAAAAAGGCTTAATACCCCTTGAGATCATAGCTAGGCCGCTCTCGTTGGCACTTCCCGCTACTTTGTCGCCCAAAGAATCTCTCACCCCAATAGGTTTGGAGCCAGTCATGTTCAGATCAGGTGCCATGATGGATGAAATAGTCCTAAGATTATTGGGACCTATTGGCTCCAAGGCTGGTCTGCTCGCATGGGCTCCTCCTGCTTCACTGACTCCTGGGGTGGTGTTCATCCCATTTATTTCACAACGGGGTGGAATCTGACTAATTTCCAGATTACAGAGTTCTGTCTGGGGGGGTAGTGTAATTGGTGTAAGGCCTCTAAAAACTGCATTTACAGTCTGTTCATCCTCTGGGCTACTCATTCCTAATCCCCATGGTCCACTAACTCTAGGTGTAAGATGGTCCCTGGCTAGATGCCTAATTCCCAAGGACTTTGGGGAGCCCTGCGTGAGACTGACTGAGTCAATCTACCTCAGAAAGGGGGGATGAAGGGTATCTACATCCTGACTGGAGGGCGTACTGCAGTTGAGAACAAAAGGGGCCTCTGGGCGCTAATAACGACTCACTGATAGCTGGTATAACTGCTTGGGGGTAAAAAACTTGGAGCCTGCACAGAGATACTTCCCCCACTGAGGGACTAGGTCGACAGGCGTTTAGAGAGAGCAGCTGAACAAGGGCAGGTGAGTCGAAGTTGATGACAATACAGTCCTCCATGCCAAGCTTCTCCGATGGACCCACCCAACCCACCCTCACCACCATTAATATTAAAGGTACCATGTGAAATGCAAATCTGGCATTTGTATGTAGCCAATGTATGACCATATTTTTCAATTCAGTGAAGGATTCCGAGTTGTTAGTTTGGAGTTTAGGAACATTTGTGATAACAAGTACATATGGACATGATTCCGGTGGAAGGTGTAAAGCTCTTGTCATACTCCTACCGCTAGTCAGCACCTTCTCCATGGAGCCTGATTGTTGGTGATCATGAACAGAGTTGGCTTTATGGATTTTCGTTGCTGTGTCATTAAAAGGAACTGTTCCTCCGATTCCCCTCAAGGAGGAAGCGGAGACCTTGGAACGCTTGTCCAGTGGATTGATGGCCGACCTGTCATTTGGACCCCTCTCTGATTGATGTAGGGGATCAGGGTAAGTCTTCGGAGGAATGAAACTCTTACCCATTAGTGAGGGAGATCTGCTATCACTAACACAGGGTTGACTCAAAGGGAAGGAATGGCAATGAGATTGAAAATCCACTTGGGGAGGAGTGACCCGCGACTGAGACTTGATAACCCCTCCCAGTTTCTCCTCAATGGCTTGTAAACGGGTTACTATAGGGTGGAGCCTTTTGGAGAAGTCTTCCTTTATATGTTCTATCATACAGTCAAATGCCGGTTGCTCAATAATACTTTTTCGGGGTAGTCTTAAAGTCTTTATTCCTAGATGCAGGGCCAGGATTGGAGGAGCTCAAAGTGCGAGCTCGTTTATTCCTTAAGTTTACCTCACCTCGTTTCCTATTCCCTTTTATATTGGACTCTGGGTTAGGTGTAGACACACCCTTTAAAGGGCCCGGAATCGACATTGCCAGTTCGGATGTTACAGTGGCGTCATCCGAAATCACAGAGGTGAACTCCTGGATGTTTCTAGGAAGGAAAGTGGGTGAGGTAGCCAAAGCAGTCTGTGAGTCCTGTGGCTGTAGAAGCTGTTTAGGAATCTGCGATAGGGGTAGAGATTGACAGCTAGAGGCCAGAAGTGTGGGAGCAGTTAGACAACGCTCGACCAACTCTATCTCCTTTTCTAAAGCTCCAACAGCTTTTTGGAGAAACCCATCTAAGTTTTGTCGTTACCATGTTTTTACTGGGATACCACCCCTTCCGTCTGCCCATCTCTTCCCCTTTTGCAGCCAACAGTCACCTTTCACACTTTTCTGGATGCTCCTTGTTTTTAACACTCACTTATGCACACTTAGACCCCTCTACTTCCACCAACTGGGGCCCTGCTAAGGCACTGCAATAATTCGCCTCACCTGCAATGGTCTTAGACTCCTCAGGCCACCCACTCTACTATGATTTCATATTCTGTTCACTGACCCCCGAGACGTGGATTAAGGAGGTGTGGCCCAGCCCGGCCTCATCCGGTCGCTGACGGGCACAGGACGGGCCCGCACTTGGCCCGCGCGCGTCCAGCGAGGCGGAAACACGATGAAGAATTTAAAGGGGCTGAAGTCCCGCCCCTGCCGCCACACACAGTTCTTGCGCTTCCCACGAGGCGGGAAGAGCGATGAAGAATTTAAAGGGGCAGAAGTCCCGTCCCTGTCACCAAACACAGTTCAGCGTAGAGTATTTCTAGTTTCGGGGCCCAAGTGCTCCATAAGGTAGAGTAAAACTCTGCCGGGAGCCCATCTGGCCCTGGGGGTTTTGCCCATGGCCATCTCAGTAACAAGCATGTTGTATTTCTTGAATTGTGATTGGTCCCCCTGTCGTAGTTTGTACTCTTGCTCTAGGCAAGATTGCTGGTTAAAGGATGACAGTACTTTTGCTTGTAGGTGACTATGCCTATCCTACAAAAAGTCGAGACTGTTGTCCCAACCTTACCGGCTCACTAGCAGCACCTCACCAGAAACACAATAGTAAAAAGTGATTTGTGGCAGACTTCACGCATGGACTCGAGAATAAGACATTTCAGGGAGTGTTGTGGTTAAACGGAGATTCCCCGTTTCTCACAGATATATCATAAACCTAAAGGAGAGCTGGGTTTGCTAAGCCTAATATACCAACGCCATTTCCATGAGAGGAGCCGCCAACCCTTGTTACCTTGGAATGAGGTATCTATCTCATACTCCACAGTGACACGAAGACTGGGTCAGCGTCAAGACGACGTGCAGCATCGGTATCAGCGATGGTGGTGATGCCCTCTGGTCCGAATCCCTCTGATTATCGGACTAAAGTGCAATGTATTTATACAGATCTACCAGGACCCCTGACGTAGGTGTGTTCCCAAACAATAGATAACAGACATGCTTGGGACGGCAATTAATATAAACAATCTCTCAAAAGTATAGAGAGGGAAAATCCCTTAGTGTGAACACCTACTGTTTGTTTGTCTTTTCTGCTTGATTTAGACCCCTTAGCACGGTGGCACTGATAATGCAAAGCATAACAAGTGGCCTAACTTTAAACAAGGCAGCCATCTTAGAAGAGTTACCTAATTAAATGAGCTAAGACAGAGTAAGCTAAGTAGGTTAAAAGTCACTAGGTGACGGGGGCACGAGTCTGCAAGCCAGAGGCTAAGCTAACTTATCCCATTAAAACAGACTAGGATTCACTACACCCCAAGTGGTGCACATGGCCCAGGAGGTAAGCTTGGGAGATGTATATGATCTTGGAACCTGTCCTGCAGGCGACAGTAGAGGGTCTTGTAGTAGGACTGGAATTCATCATTAATGGGCCCTGGGGAGTAAATGTGTGCCCTTGCAGCAGTTAAGTGTTTGATAGGTGTGCCGCACAGTTCAGGGTGGATGAGCCATACTAGTAGTACCCTAGATTTACCTTCCTGATCGTAGGCTCTAGCTATGTAATTCTTATGGTCATGTCATTTCAATTGGTCTAGGAGGGTGTTATACCACTCCTTTGCTTCTAGGGGCTTTCAGTGAGTAGAGGGGTCGGATCCTAAATTGTTATCTAATGTATGGATGGTGTTGTCTAATGAATGCAATGCCCACAATTGGCCCATGCAATGACCACAGATCACAATTTTAAAGGACTCCATTCTATCTGGGCAGATAACATTGAGCCTTCATTAGCAGTGAAGTACTCCGTGATGGCTGTGTGGAGAGATTCCATGCAGCAATCGTACTTGAGCACTACTGGCTGAAGTCACCACAAGGAGATTGCTGGTCTGTCTATCGGGCGAAACCCCAGGTGGAGAGGATTGTGGTCAGAGTGTGTGCATCCAACATATTCGGTCAACGCCGTGCATTGGCACAACCTCTCTAAACACAGGAACCTGTCCAGCCTGGTGAGTAGGGCACAGACGTGAAAAAGTATGAATAATCCCGCCCTAGACCGTTTTGGGTGCACCAAATGTTTGTCAACTCTCAATGCTGTAGGCATTCCTGAAACCCTGACGCTATTGTATGGGCCGATGCTCCTTGTAAAGGGGACACAGAACAATCTAGAAGGACGTCTGAGAAACAAGTGAAGTATCATTCCTCACAAGCTGTCCCAGTGGGGACAATGACTTAAGGAATATGAGCTGGTCTTGGTTGGGTGCATAACTGCTCCCCAAAGTCACCTCTCTCCCTAGTAATCTGCCTCTCACCAAGACAGACCATCCTTCTTTGTCAATCAGTGACTGCATGTGTTTAAAAAGGGTCCCAGCCTTAACCCACACTAATGCCTCTCGCATAAGAAGAGTAGGAAGTGGCGTACAGTTGGCCACGCCATCTACAGCGTAGGTGTTCAAACAGCACCCCTGCTGGGAGTGTCTCCTGTAACACTGCAAAAAAGACCCTTGTAAACCACAGGATATTATGATGCTTGGCTGGGGATCCCATCCCCTGGACATTCAACGTCAAGCAAATGAGTCCCTGGGTTCTATTAAGCGTTATCTTGAACAATGTCTAGCCAGTTCCAAGCTACCTCTGGATCTATGCCCGCCTTCGACCCACACATTGGTCCCCCCCACCCCGAGACAGCCAGAAACAAAAACCTCAACAGCAAATTCCCCATCCCCAGCACCAAGCAGCAAAGGCTGTCTGCCCAAATGAGATATAACCAGGAAGACAAAGAGTATAAGCGAAGCTCCACTAGGCTCCTGGAAGGAGTCAGGTGGTGGGGTGCAGGCAATATTAGTCTGATTATCAGGCGTCCGCTCTGGCCTATAAATGGTACTCACATCAGATGCAGGTAAAGATCATTGGTTAAGCTTGTAGGTGGGCAATGTCGGAGCTTTTCAGAAGGCATTGAACTGAGCACTCATCTCCCACCCTTCCCCAGGGTGGGGGGAGGGATGGGGAGTAGGGAGGGGGGGGGGTTTGGCGGCATGAACAAATCTATCCACTTATCTCCAACCTAGGATGGTGCCCCATGGGTCTCTACCATAGGCCTCCAGCCATCCAGAGGCATCCGGGCAGTAGAATAAGGCAGTATAGCGAACAGTGTTTGGCGTTACAGTGTTAAATGAGTTTGTTCACAGTTTGTGGGGTCACCACTGGGAGATTTCCATTATCATGGAAGGATCCCTTGGATTCAGAGTCTGCTGAGTGTTTCTCTGACGTTGAGCTGATCTCTGACTCTGATCCAGTCTGTACTGAGATGTCCACGACCGCCTGGAGGGCCGCTGCTCTATCCTGCACAGCTTCTTCAGTACACCTCTGCTTCTGGTCCTTCGGGGTTGTTTCCTGGTTCCGCACTTGCTTTCTACTGGCGCTCATTTAGGATCTGCCAAAGATGTCCCTGCACTACAGGCCTTTAGCTTCCCAGGCCTCCAATGGTTCCTCACAGAAGTGGGTTTTACCATCCAGGATGATTTTCAGCTTGGCCAAGAGTACTGGAGGCCTCTGACCCTAAAGGCTTTTTTCACCTCAATGTAGGAGGCTCTCTTGGCCTGGACCACACCCATAACCAGGAGACTTTTCTATTGGCAATATGGTATCGGCCATCTGCACGAGCTCTCTGTAGCAGGGCATCTCAGTCCCTGAAGTGCAGTACCTTGGCTACTCCAGGGGCTGGAGGATGGGAGGGCACCCTGTGAGCTTGTTTAAATGCAAAAAAAGGGCGTCAGATGATTTGGCGCAACCTCATTCCTCATCCAGTTCTCGAGGTAGGACACCATGTCATCCCCCTTTGCGTCCTCTGGGAGGACCACTATGTGAACATTGTTTCTGTTACTACCCTCCGTGTCCTCTGCTGGATGCTTCAGTGTTCGCACTCTGTCCGAAAGTGCTGCAATCTGACAGGTGAGATCCAATTGGACAGAACGTAGCTCCTAAATCCCCACTTTAGCCTCCCGTACTCTATGTGCCGGTTTATGGTATTCTGCCTGCCCTCCTACCAAGATCGCACTTATGTATTGTTGGAGGGTGGTTTGGGTATCTGCGACAGCCGCTAGTATTTTGTCAAAATGCAGTTGCATGGGTGATGCCATAATGTCCAATCCCCCAGTCTTTCCAGACATGGTCACAGGGAGATTGGGTGTGCCAGCCTGAGCACTAGATTGTTTAACTCTAGGCTTTCACAAGTCCATCAGGTGGTTTGTCATTGTTGTTGGCAGTTACAAGAGAGCATCAGTGTGTGGACTGGTTGAGAAATGAAGTTAGGCAAAAGCACCCCTTGGTCCCCAAGCGGCAGCAGGGATACCTCTCCCACGCACCTAGGATTGAGTATATCAGGACTGCACATTCAGGGGAGGCGTCCACGATGTTTAGATGGCTCTCTTGCATTGCCAGCATCATCTACCGGCTCCTTGCATGTGGGGGATAGTGTTGTCATCTTAGCAGACCTCGCCACAAACCCCTCACTGCTCCTCCAATTTATGGGCAGGAAGGTAGCACCGGCATCCCCTCCATCTCGTCTCAGGTATTGGCAGCTGAAAGGAGCCAGCCCTTAGCTCAACAATCATGGACAGGGGCCACAACCCCGCTCACATGTCGCCTCCAGTAACAGCAGCTCTAACAACACTGCACCTCAGTCCACACAAGGGGCCACCAACAGCGGAAGCGGGATGTGGCAAAAGTGGACCTGACCCGGAGCCCCACGCAAAACCTTTTCAGGGGATATAAAAACAGAGTTCCCAGGTGTCCAAGTACTCATCTGGACTCTGTTAGTGGGGGGTGGGGGTAAAACAGTTTAGGTGCAGGTCTGAATTGTCCAGTCTCCTTGTGTCTCACCCCAGAGCGCCAGGGTCACTGCCCAGTTTGTGGCCCAGCTTGGGAGTTTCATTTGTCTCTGAGCAACCCCTCCAGTATCCCATTCACTTTCTAGGGGTTTCCTGGGTACTGCCGATCATCCCAGGTTTAGCAGAGCGGGCTCAGAGCTCCTCAGTGTCCCGTAGAGGTTCAAGGATCATTGGGCCTACCTCCGCAGTCCACTACTCAGGGTCCCCAGACGTCCGAGGGACAAGTTGAGCAGGGGCAGCTCCGAGTGCTGTCTTGTTCTTTGTTCGTCAGAGCGGCCGCACCTTTCAACTGGTTGAATGCAGTCTGGATGCTCCTGTAGGCCCAAATGCGGAAGATCATGCAAGCCAGAAATCCCCCTCTAGCAGCTCGACAGCATGTAGTTTCACACAAGGTGGAAGCACCATGCCTCCCCCATTCCAGCAACCATTGCAGCAGCTCTTGGTTGCCTCCAGCTGCAGTGTGGGCCCGGCAGCCAGGGCTCCACACAGTCATCGATCTTCTTCGCCAACTCAGTCCCACACATCTTCTTGGGTATTGTCAAGTGGGGCGACATGCCCCAGAAAGTAGATGGGCACCTGGTGTGAAGATGGAGCAGGATAATTGTAAGGGCCGTAGCGAAGCGCTGAAATCACGCACTCACTAGCATTGGCTTCCAAGCTATGCCCCTCCTATCTATTCTTTTATTTTATCCATACAAATAAATGGTGTCGCAGACATTTAAAATTAACCATAATTATCACTGTCAGTCTACCAAGGAACATCTCCCTTATTGTGCCTTTAGCCTAAACTAAACCCTTTTTTGACATATCTTAACAAAACCATATTCACTGGCAATCACTGTCTGCGTGACAGCCAAAGGATAAAAGTGCAACCTTGTTTTTATGGTTTATGATTCTACACCAAATTATGTGAAAACTGCTTTTTTCTTCTCTCCATGTGTGGATACTGATATATATATATGTTTTTTTTTTTTACTAAGAAGTTACTGTCTTCTATTCATTTAAAAAGAACCAAACTTTTTATGATAAAGAGACCGCGTGTTCTTTCCAGCCTTTCAGAAACAAGCTTTTTTGTGGGTTTCAATAGGTTAATTTCAGTTAACTGTATAAAAAGTAGAACCTTTTAATTCAGAATGACACTGAATAAAATATTCCTGAAGAAGCCTCAGACGTACCTTCCCCAGTTGCTGGATAGAGCCAATGGTGATAATTTCGAGGTCCATATTGTTCAGATACCATGAATTGTTCAATATAGTTTCTCCTTCCTCTAGCACGTGGATTCGACCTTGGAATGAGGGGTTTTCATGTAAAACCCAACTACATTAAAAAAAAAATTAAAAAAAATCAATAAAAAAAAAAAATCCTTAAAACAAAATTATCCTGCTATCTTGTTACACTCAAGTAAAGGAAGTATGGTAAGTGCCCATCTCTTCTGAAACATTCTGAAAATATTATCCGGGTTTTTTAACTGTACACCAATACCTTATGTTTTTCACACCTTTTAACCCAAGTGTATTCCTGGTTAGAAGTTTCAGACATTAAAACAGACATTGTATACATTTTGTATTTTCCTTGCATTCAGTAAACCCCTAAAGATTAAAATAATACAATCACTATCAACCTAAGCAAATAACATTTTCAATATTCAACAAGATCTCGAATGGTGGTGGTACACTAAGTCAGGATATTTATCTTGAATACTTGCCAAACACATTTGTATTTCTAGGCAGAAAATATGAATATCAATGTAGTTTTACAGAATACACTCAAGATAAAAGTAGATGCTAAACTGAATTCAGAATGTTGTATTAAGTTTGTCATTAATACTAGGGGCATAGCATTAATTCAGCAATTCAACTGTATTGTAATAGTGTTTATTTTTTCTGGAAGTTCATATAAACATTGTTTTCACCACTGGATGCTACCTTAAGTCAGTTTTTTATCAGACAATATACCTAATAAAAATTCCCACTCTGCAGCAGGAAAGCAACTTTTGAACGTATATCTGATTGAGTGATGTGTTGCTGTCAGACTGGGGAGAGTACCTGGGTAGGAGGGAGTGAAGTATTTGATGCATTCACTTTTAGCAATGATTTTGTTTCTCACATATTTTTTTTCAGTGTTTCTTTCCAAACATTTGATTAGGTTGGCACTCCTGGGGAGAGTACCTGAGTAGGAGGGAGTGAAGTATTTGATGCATTCAGTTTTAGCAATGATTTTGTTTCTCACATATTTTTTTTCAGTGTTCCTTTCCAAACATTTGATTAGGTTGGCACTCCTCCGCTTGCCCCTTTAAACAAGCACAGGCAAAGCCATTAGGCTTCACCTTTGGGGCCTACTGGCTTTGTCAATGCCTTTTGGCGATGCAGTACAGCATCAGCAAAACACAGTGCAACATGGACATAATGAAAAAACAAAAAAAGTATGATTAATTTGCTGCATTATTTTGGCTGTGTGTGCATGCATGCGTGATGTCTGTGCATGCGTCATTTACATGTTCACCTACAAAATGAAGCTGATTATTATTTATCGATTTGAGATGGATAGGTAAATAAAACAAGCATTTGCAATGCAATGGGTCTTGTTTTTGCTCAAGTAAGAGCTATTAGCGTTGTGAATTCCTAACTGGACTTTTCTTGCCACATAATTTGAAAATTTAAAGTATTGCAGTTCACATAAGCGAGCTGATTTAAAGCGCCACGGCCGCCATGAGCGCAAAGGAGAGACGCAAAAGAAAAAGGAGTTTGCTCGCAGTCAAATGTATTGGCAAACGTGCAACTATCCATGTAACAAGGACGATGGCCAACGTGGTAACAAAACTGCCACAAGGAGAGACAAATGTAAAGCATTTACCAATGATCAAAGATTTTTTTAAAGCAAGCCTATGAACGAGTGATAGTGATGGGCGTGTGGTGGGCGTGGTTAAAAGTCCACAGATAGATTACAACAGCCAAAAAAAGTAGCATAAAAAAGAGGAATAAAAGTGTTTTAAGGTGGATGGTCTTGCTGCAGTTTGCTGCCTGTTGCCCCCCCCCCCCCCCCCCCCACAAAAAAAAGATAGTGGCTGTGGGGGGCAATAGAGCAGTGGGTTTTGGTGATGCAATGGGGTAAGAGCAGGGAAAACAGTACAGGAGGAAGACCAACACAGTAGGTAAGGGGACAAGCACACAATTAAGAAAGCAATACAGAGGGTGAGGAGGGGGTTAGGCGGGGGAGAAACACATGAAAGAGGGCTTGCACCACAGGTGAGACAGCAAGAAGGAGCAGAGGGCAGGGGAACAGCACGAGAGAGATGGGAACACATGCACTCTCAAGGAGTGCTTACATTCAAAGGATAAAAACAGTTCAATGAAGTGAGGAGTGAAAATACAGCAGCCAGCCAATCAGATAGATTGATGCTCCTGGGCAAGGCAAATGAAAGATGGACAAGCTGGGAGAAGGAAAGGCATCAAACAAGCAAGCAAAAGAGTGACCAGAAAGTCAACCAATAGTGAGCAATGGGTGCCTGCAAGTTTTTGGTAAGTCCACAATAAGTCTTTTGCAATTAGCTTGTAGTGTCTCGACTTAAAACCTCATATTACTCGAGGAGGACCACAGATTGCCTTGTTTCCCTATGATCCTGCAGTGCATCTAACCAAACTCTGAAGCCGTAAGCCAAATCCAGGGAGGTTGATTGGATATAAAGGTTTTGTATGAAGTAAATGGAATAAAAGTAATGATGGTATCAGTAAGGTATCAAGGTGATACCTTTTGTTTGTCAACCTTACACAAAGCACATATTCAATCAGGATATACTTAAGACACATCGATATACAGCTGGCAATGTACATAGCTGAATGAAACAACTGCCACTGATATTTGCTGTGACTTGCAGGTTGAGTCCAAAGCATCTAGAGGATGTTGAGACAAATTACATGTAAGAATGTGGGGCACAGAAAGGGAGATCCTGGGGGATGCGGCAGACATCCTTTAGGACCCAGTGGAAAGGGAGGCACTATCTCAGTCACTGGCAGATCACATGCAAACTAACTGGGACTCCACAGCCCACAGGTCCTTGGAGTGGGAGGCCCCTCGCAATGATCAGTTCAGATGTAGAAATCCTCTGTAAAATACTCGCTATCCAGTTAACAGCCCCATGACACAGCTTGTCAATGAGGACCAGTGTGGATTCATACCAGGCAAGAGTACCGGAATGAACCTAAGACATTGAGCCCATGTCTTCCATAAGGTCAAAAAACAGACTAAGAAATGGCACTAGTCACCAATGACCTGGAAAAGGCCTTCAACAGAGTGGACCGGGGATAGTTCCAGGATGTGCTACAAGTCATGAGCTTTGGCCCTCAATTCCTTGGATGGATTCAGTTACTGTCCACCGAACCTAGTGCCAGAGTGTAAGTGTGTGGCAGTCACTTGGATGCGCTGATATTGGTACGGGGGACAAGAGAAGGCTGCCCACTCTTGTTGCTCCTGTTTGGGGTTGCTTTGGAATCTTTGGCGATCTAGGTGTGCAGGGAGTTGCAGGACTGGAATATACTATTGGAGATGTTTGTCATACAGTGTCGCTTTATGCAGATGATGCCCTATTCTATCTCACTTACCCTGGGGTTGCGCTGCTGAAACTGCTGCAGCTATTGGATGAGTTTGGGGATTACTCTGGCCTCCGGCTCAACCACAACAAATCATTGTTATTTACACTTGCATCACTGGCATAAACCCCATTGGTCATGCAATTGAGATACCGGAGGATCAGAGTGGCACATTTCAAGACACAGCAGTTAAGCTTTTACACAGATAGGGCCCTGGATGCACTGAAGAAGTCTGTGACCTCTGGTACATGCTGCCCCTGATGGGCAGACTAGCCATCACTAGGATGGTGCTATTACTGTGATGTCTGCAAGTCCCACAGAACTCAGTGTCCCCCTTCCGACAAAGGTGTTCAGACAGCTGAACTCCATACCCGTCTCTCTGCTGTGGCTGGGCAGACAAAGAAGGGTTGCCTTGGCAATATCGACCAGACGGTATGAGGAGGATGGACCGCTGGTCCCTCAGCTCAACCTGTAATACTATGCTGTGCACCTACAACACGCAGTCAGATGGTTAGACCCAGGTGACAACTGGGAGAAACAGTTATTAACCGGATGGGTAGATTCGGGTCATCTGCCAGAACTACTAATGGAGGGGTCAGGGTCTCAAAAGACATCCCATATATAGTCTTACAAACAGCAACACTTCACGCAAAGTGATAGAACAGGCCTGTACCACCGTGATCGTCTGATCTGGTCATTAAAGTCTGTTAGACAAATGTCGGACCATATGTACTTCCAAGCCTGGTGGAAGGAAGGGTGTAATATGCTTGGTGATTTGTATCCCAGAAAGACCTTCTTGACTTTTGAGCAATCCAGTAGAATTTGATGATCTTCATGAAATGATGGGCGTTTTCCACATGACAAAAGTTGCTTTGCAGTGTGCTGGAAGTTATCTCAGAGGATGTGGCAAAGACAATACACTTATTGAGGCTGAAATCTTTGAAGTAAAACTGTTCTGTTAGTATTGAGCAGACCTCATTAGGTTCGCTCGTTACAAGGTATGGTCATCATATCTGAGGCTATAGAAACATTGCGTTGGAATGCTTTTTGGAAAAGAATGACAAATTAGGTTTGGCATATCTCATCTCAGAAGTGAACAAGGCACAGGGTGCACTTCATTCTAAAGACATAATGCAAATCTAGGCAATGTTCAATACACTTAGTTCAAAATCAGAAAACCAAGTTTGTAGAGTTTGTCGAGTTTGGCAAAGAATGTGAAGAAAAATCAGAACTTTGCAAGTACTGGGGAAATCTTTTAGAGATAGCTCTAATGAACATCTTGGTAAATTCTGATCGGGAAGTAGATTAGGAGGTGCACATGAAGAATGTGGAGACACTGATTACTGTGTTTTGCAAATTCGATTGGATAAACTACTTGAGATATGGGTCCTGGTATTTGGAAACATGCATCTACAGACAATTCATCCAAAGACATTTAGGGATGAAAGACAGGGAAGGTTCAATGCTGTGGCTCCAGATATAAAACTGGAATAGACGATCCAGAGATCACAGAAAAGCACCATGGTAATTGTTGGTCAGACACGTGAAAGTGAATATGTTGCTCAATGGCAGCTAGTTTACCATGATGTCTTTTCTAATTGGCATGTTTTCAGAGAGATGACAAATTCAAAATCAATGAACCATCGTGAAATTGTTCCTCACCACAAACTTGTGGGAAAGAGAGGGGAACGTTTTAATAAACATGCTGACAGCCTTCTTCATTTCATGCAGCAGCAAGAAAACCCCTTTGAAATCACTAAGCCTGTGTAACTACACAATTCTGTGACCAAACAATGTGTGGATGATGATATAAAGACATCTACTAGATGTCCTGGAACATGGATCAAAACTATACACGGAACTGAAGCAGGAGAGATTTGTATTGAAAGAGAAAAAGCGGTTTGACAATCACTAAAGCTAAACTTACACAATTTAATTGCCATTCAAGAGTTTCTTCCAACCAGTCACTATAAAACAGGTTGCAAAAAACAAATTTCACAAGCACATAGAGAGATGGATGTAGCAAAAGAAAGGGGTGAGTTTATCAAGGACATTCTGGGGGTCATTCCTACATTGGCGGGCGGCGGTCGCCGCCCGCCAAGCGGGAACCGCCGAATGACCGCACCGCGGTCAAAAGACCGCGGCGGCCATTCTGGCTTTCCTGCTGGGCCGGCGGGCGACCGCCTGAAGGCCGCCCGCCGGCCCAGCGGGAAACCCCCTTCTACGAGGATGCCGGCTCCGAATGGAGCCGGCGGAGTCGAAGGGGTGCGACGGGTGCAGTGGCACCCGTCGCGATTATCAGTGTCTGCAAAGCAGACACTGAAAATCTTTATGGGGCCCCCAGGGGCCCCACGACACCCGTTACCGGGAACAGGATGGCGGTAAGGGGGTCAGAATCCCCATGGCGGCGCTGCAAGCAGCGCCGCCATGGAGGATTCCCTGGGCCAGGGGTAAACCGGCGGGAAACCGCCGGTTGCCCTTTTCTGACCGCGGCTTTACCGCCGTGGTCAGAATGGCCCAGGAAGCACCGCCAGCCTGTTGGCGGTGCTTCCGTCATTTTAGCCCTGGCGGTCGCCGACCGCCAGGGTTAGAATGACCCCCTCTGTCACATGATCTTCTTCCAACAAACGCATTATTTGATGGGTATGCTGCAGCCAAACCAATGAAGCACAAACTCATAAGAGCTTGAAAAATAAGCTTTCACCTGCAGAATTTCAATTCGAAAAGGTGTCGTTCTTGAATACTGTTCTTGATGTGTCACAATTGCAAATGGCCAAGATTTCATCCATGCAAAACTTCGGAGAGGTTGTTCACACTGTTCTTCAGATATCAAAATCAGTGTGCCCCTTGCAAGAACTGTAAATTGTCTTTGACAGATATCTTTTATTGTTCAAAATGCTGCCAATCGAGTCACTGTACTATCAAATGACACAGATGTTGTGCTACTCAGGGTTATTGCAATGTTCCTAAGTCAAGGACTGTCAGAGTTATGGATACATTATGAACAGGTGAGAAAAGACACTTAATCCCACTTCATATTCTGTACAAGAAACTTGACCCAGAGATGCCCAATGTTCTCATCAAGGCACATATTCTTATGAGTGAAGACACTATGAGCAAAATGGAACAAAGTATGGAGCTTTAACTGCTGAACCTGTGAAGTTGCTAAAAGGATTTGCTGAGACAGAAGAAGAATGTGACTTTAAAGACGTAGAAAAATACTTTCTGCTTTGATACATTAAAAGAGTGCTCTACTTGAGCAGAAGATGTGTAAGTGTTTCGGATCATGCGTATGTCGAGAAAGATCCGTGTAAACTTGGTTGGGAAGATATTGATGGGGTGCTAAAACGTAAGAAATGTCTAAAGCCTCTATCCACAGAACTTACACGTACATGCACCTCTAAAACCTGTGCTACAAAGAGATGTCCCTGTCAATATGCTCTTCTCAAATGTTCAACATTCTGCAAATGTACCACGATTGCCAAAACAAATAAAGTGAACTATGAAATTGTGTCTAAAATAGAAGTGATAAAAATTATTCTTTCTCATTTTCAGGTCATAAACATTGTTTGGTGTATACATAAAAGCATTTAAAACCATTATTATTTGTTTCATTTCTATATATTTCTCTTCTATTATAGCCACAATTTTGAAAAATGTCGGAAGAGTTGCACGGAGGAGTTATTTTCTTTCTCTATAAGAGTACTTCACCCCTAAAACCTATGTTTTGGCACCAAAATGAAATGCATAGGTCTCACGGTTCATGAAATATTACATCATCAGTGCAACACATCCAAAATTTTAAAATGTCATCCAGAAAAAGTCTACTCAAGCTAAATTACTTCTCTAATGATTTAAAAACACAAACCAAAAATGAAAATCTCTAGACAAGAATCTGTTTCTATGGAGGTATATCAGGGGGCTGGGATTATCTGGTCTGTGCTGGTTGACAGCTTCCCTTGTGCATTCCACCCAGACAGTCACAAACACAGAACACTCAGCTGCATCTGCATACTGATGGGTCATCCTGAGCAGGAAGGGTGGGGGGGATCTCACTTACACTTCAAAGTATAGTGGCCTGACCGCACACAAAGGACTGATAAACCCCCCCCCATCACCCACGACTCCTGTCAGACAGGACTGGGTTGAAAGGGAAACTGATGCACTTCAAAACCACTCTTTGAAGTTCCCCCCCACTTCAAAGGCACATTAGGGTATATATACTGGGTCAGGGATTGCCTCAAATCAGACACTTCTGCGCCTTCAAATGAATTCTGTCACAGGGACTGTAGTGCTGGTCAAAGAACTCATCTGGACTTCTTTTCCGGAAGGACTGTGCCTCTCCCCACAAGTGCTCTCCAAGGGCTTGGGCTGAGCTTGATTCCTGTTGAGAAGTTTCAGGGCCATTAAAGGCTTCACCAGAGGATGAAAATCCACTGCACCGGAAAACCTACACAACGCACGCAAAAATCTATTCACCACCTCCAGAATCGATGCAGCACCTGTCTCATTGTCGCAGCGTGCTTTGGATTTTCCACACATCATCCCGGGGCATCAAAATGTCTTCGTACTGCAGTAAAGAGCCAAGGCTGAGCACCCGGAAATCGACCCATCACCCTGCCCAAGAGGAAAGAATCAACACATCCTCTCCTAGAGACATGTGAATGCTCTCCTGAGAGAGGAGAGAGAATTCCAGCTGCAGTTGGCAAAATTAAAAATAGCGGTTGAGAGGGTAGTCAAGCAGGCTGGAAGAGAGGCTAAAAGAAACTACTTCTGGCTCATGAACTGCGCCTAAAAGAGCAAGAACTCAAGGCCAGGCAGGCTGATTCCAGTAGTGATGGTGGTAGTATCCATACAGTACCTGATGGAGACAAGAAGGTTTGAAAACCCAAGGATTTGGTGTCCAGTAATGCGGTGGGAGATAACACTGATAAGTGGTTTTCTGCTTATGAAGTTGCACTAGGGGCACAGGGGGTTCCTGAAGAGCACAGGGGCGGGTTTGTGAAACACATGCCAACACTTGGGAAGAACACACTTCTAATATTAGAGGTTGGGGACCAGACCAAGTTCACTCCAATGAAAGCCATTTTGACTGACAAATTTGGACTGAACCCTGATACGTACCACTAAAGATTCAGGGATAGCCAGAATTTCCCCAACCTGGGTAGATTTCACTGATTACTCCAGCACCGAATGGCTTGGTGTGGGGGCCACAAAGTCAATGATTATGTTGGGTTGTACAATTTAATCTTGAGAAAGCACATGCTCAGTATCTGTTTTATAGAGCTGCACTAGCACCTAGCTGGCAGTAAGCTGACTAACCCCAGGAAGCTTGCTGAGGAGGCAGACCTCTGGCCTAGCACCAGAGTGTACAAAAAGGTATCGGGGGAGGAGGCACCCACAAAGGTGGTCAGATTCTGCGTGACACAGGAGCCATCTTGACCATTGTCAAGTGTTAGCTTCTGTCAGCAGAGCAGGTCCTATCAAATACATTCCACCAAGTCATAGTCGCTGACAATCATGAGAGCTATCTACCGGTGGCTCTGGTTCCCTTTAAGGGGCGGGTGTCTCCAGTACTCTGAAGGCTGCCATTAGCCCTGCCATGACTATAGATTGTCTGTTAGGCAATAACCTGGAGCACACTACCTTGAGGGAGGTAGAGCTCAGGTCTTGCTTGGAAAGGATGGGATTGCCTGAATGGGTCTGTATGACCATATGGCCCATGGCTGCCCAGGAAGGGAGTCAAGGGTGTCTGGAGCTTGGAACAATGCCCAGACAGCTGACAAGGAGAGGGGAAAAGGAATCCAATCCCTTAAGTTCCCGCAATGGAGGTTGATGGGGTCCCTGAGGAGGAGGCCCTTGAGCCAACTGAGGAAGACATTGCTGTCCTAGGTGATCTACCTGTGAATGCTGGCCGAGAAGTTGCTGATGGGCCCACCAGGGAGGAATTTGGCAAAGTGAAGAGAGAGTATCCCACTCTTGAGGGCTTCAGACGTCAGACCTCAGCCCATTCAGTAGATGAAGCCTCTGGGGATCACCTAATCTACTGGGAGAATGATCTCCTCTATAGCAAGCCTAAGGCTCCTCGTTTTAGGGCACCCCATGTGTTACTGGGCCTTCCTACTGGGTTTGGCTCATGACATACCCTTGCGGGACATTTAGGGCAAGACAAGACCTTTGCCAGGCTTCCCGCTAACTTTTATTGGCCCAGAATGAAGACAGCCTCAGACACATTCTGCAGGTCCTTTCACACCTGCCAGGCCAGTGGGAAGTCAGGGAAAAAACTGAAAGCTCTCCTGATCACACTACCCATCGTTGGCACCCCCTTTGAAAGAGTGGGAATCGATGTTATTGGTCCATTGGACCCCAACACAGCCCTAGGCAACAGGTTCATCCTGGTCTTGTTGGACCATGCCACACGCTACCCAGAGGCAAGCTCTCTGAGGACGGTGACTGTACCTGTGGTGATCAGAAGTCTGATGGGGATCTTTAACCATGTGGGGTTCCCCAAAGAGACAGTGTCTGAACAAAGCACTAACTTCATGTCTGGGTGAATGAAGTCCAGGTGTGGACATGTGGGGTGTAACTGAAAAATTAAAAGCACCCTACTACCCCAATCCAATGGTCTAGTTGAAAGGTTCAACAAGACCTTGAAGGGCACGATTGCAGGTCTACCTGAGGCCATGAGGCTTAAGTGGGATGTCCTCTAGCCATGCCTTCTCTGTCTACAGGGAGGTGCCACAGAAAGAAGTAGGGTTCAGTCCCTTCAAACTCCTCTATGGCCATCCTGTCAGAGGACCTCTGAGCCTAATCAAGGAGGGGTGGGAGAACGCTCCCAGGAAATTTCCCCAGGGTGTAGTCAGCTACATATAGGCTCTCCAAAACCAGGTTCACTGCTTTTGCAAAAATGCAAAGAGCAGCCTCGAGGCCAGCCAGGAAGTAATGAAACGCTGGTATGACCAGAAGGCCACTCTGGAAGAGTTTCAGCCTGGCCAAAAACTATAAGTCATGGATCCAGCAGAACCTAGAGCTCTCCAGGACTGCTGGATTGGCCCATTCAAAATCAAGGAGCGTGAGGGGAAGGCCACTTGCTTATTAGACCTCTAGACCCCTAGTAACCACCTAAGAGTGCTCCACATCAACAGATTCAAATCTCACTTTAAGAGGTCTGAAGTGAGCATGCTGCTTGTGACAGATGAGGGTTTGAAGGAGGACAGTGGACCTCTCCCTGACCTCCTCTCTGCACAGGACCATGATGGGTCAGTGGAGGGTGTCAACCTCTCTGCCACTGACCCCAAAGCAGCAAGGTGACTGTTACCAGTTGTTGGGACAGTTTGAGTCACTGCTCTCACCCCTGGACTCACACATATGTGGGTCCATGACCTTGACACGGAAACAGTCCCCTTGTAAAGAACAATATTTACAGCTTGTCAGACAGGGTGAGAAACCAGCAACCAGGAGAAAGTTTTCAAGATACTAGCCTTGGGGTGATTGAGCCGTCTAGCATTCCCTGGTCCAGCCCAGTGGTGCTGGTACCAAAGGCAGTCCCACCGGGTGCCAAACCAGAACTTTGGTTCTGCATGAACTACAGAGGCCTCAATTCCGTCACGAAAACTGACGTTGAACCCATCCCCAGAGCTGAGGAGCTTATTGACAATATAGGCACTGCCAAAATCCTCACTACCTTTGACTTAACATCAGAGTACTGGCAGATCGCCTTGGCTGAGCAAGCAAAAGAGAAGTCAGCATTCTCAACCCCTGAGGGCCATTACCAATTCCTGGTGATACCCTTTGGCTTGAAGAATGCCCCTGCAATAGTCCAACGGTTGGTTAACAGGGTCCTGGCTGGCAAGGAGGCTTTCTGTGCTGCCTACTTAGCCGACTGTCGTCTCCAGTGCCAACTGGGAAGAATACCTGCCTTACCTCCAAGAGGTGCTTCAGGTGCAGCACCAGGCAGGTCTGACAATCAAGTCCAGCAAATGCCAGATTGGGCAGAGTTCTGTGGTGTATTTGGGACACCTGGTAGGTGGAGGCAAGGTGCAGCCCCTCAAGGCCAAGATTGAAACCATCATGGCCTGGTAACAACCTAAAACCAAAACCTGCCTTCCTACACCTCACTGGCTACTACTGAAGATCAGTTGAGGGCTATGGCACCACTGTTGCCCTCTTAACTGAGCTGACTTCAACAAAGCCGCCCAGGTTAGTGAACTATACAGAGGCCTGTCAGAAAGCCTTTGATTCTCTCAAGGAAGCCATGTGCACAGCACCTGTGCTCAGGGCCCCTGATTACTCAAAGAAATGAATTGTGCAGACAGACGCTTCAGAGCATGGAATTGGGGCAGTCTCAGCACAGCTGAATGAGGAGGGCCTAGACTAACCAGTAGCTTTCATAAGCTGGAGGTTACTTCCACAGGAAAAGAGGTGGAATGCCATTGAAAGTGAAGCATTAGCTGTGGTCTGGGCAGTGAAGAAGCTGAGACGATACCAGTTTGGGACTCATTTCCTGGTTCAGACAGACCACAGGCCCCTCAGATGGATCATGCAAATGAGAGGTGAAAATCCTAAACTCTTGAGGTAGTTCATCTCCCTGGAGGGAATAGACTTTACAGTGGAGCATCGCCTGGGGACTGACTGACCATGCCAATTCTGATGGTCCCTGCAGATTCTTTGCCTTAGTGAAGAGAGCTCAAAAGGAGTTGGATAGCTCTCCCCATTTACCACTGGGGACACACAAGTTAGACCCGACAGCCTTAGGGTGGTCTTCTCTCAACTTTTTGCCTGCCTCCCTCCATTTGTTCTTGTTTTTGCTAATGTTAGGCCTCTGCACAGGTTACCGCTGCTGACCAGTGCTAAAGTGCTTGTGCTTTCTCCCCTTAATCATGGTAACCTTGGCTCCTACCCAAATGGCATGATTAAGTTCCCTACAAGTCCCTAGTAAAGTGCACTAGACGTGCCCAGGGCCTGTAAATTAAATGCTACTAGTGGGCCTGCAGCACTGATTGTGCCACCCACATCCGTAGCTCCTTAACCATGTCTCAGGCCTGCCATTGCAAGGCCTGTGTGTGCAGTTTAAGTTTCACTTTGATTTGGCATTTTAAGCTACTTCCCAAGCCTTAAACTGCCCTATTATTACATATTAATCACCCCTAATGGAGGCCTTAGGAAGTCCATTGGGCAGGGTGCTGTGTAAGTAAAAGGCAGGACATGTACTTGTAAATTTTACACGTCGCTGTAGAGAAAAACACCCTAAGTTATTTTTCACTATTGTTAAGCCTGCTCCTCTTATAGGCCAGCATTGGAAGTTCTCTTATATAGCTTTAAGTGGTAGTTTCTGAACTGAAAGGAGTGGCACTGTCACGTCTGGGATGGTTGGAATGGTAGTGAAAAATACTGTTTACTGATGCAGTTGAATTTAACATTACTATTTTAGAATCGCCACTTTGAGAAAGTAGGCATTTCTCTGCCCGCACTGCTCTGTGTGCCTCACAGCCTGTCTCTATCCACGTAGGGTCTGTGCTAGTTGACAGCTCCCTTTGTGCATTCCACCTGGATAGCGATTAACACAGGACATTCAGCTGCATATACATTAATCTGCATTCTGACAGGTCTTCCTGGGCAGGAGGGGTGGAGGGGCTTTCACTTACACTTCAAAGGCTAGTGGCCTGACCTCACACAAATGACTGATAGCCCCCAAGGTCTCCTAACAGACAGGGCTGGGTTGAAAGTGGAACTGGTGCACTTCAAAACCACTCTTTGAAGTTTCCCCCACTTCAAAGGCACATTTGGGTGTATATAAACTGGGTCTGTGATCCCTTCAAATCAGACACTTCTCCCACAAGTGATCTCCAAGGGCTTGGACTAAGCTTCCCTTCTGTTAAGAAGTCTCAGGGCCATCAAAGACTTCACCAGAAGGAGAAAATCTACTGCGCCTGAAAACCAACATCCAAAATTTGATTCATCGCCTACAGAATCAACACTGCGCCTGTCTCGTGGCTGAAAAATCACTGCAGTGCCTCCCAAATTGACCTAGCGCCTGTTTCATCATAGCAGTTCGTTTGAATTTTCGACGCATCGTCACTGGGAATCAAAATATCCCACACCGTAGTAAGGAGCCCAGGCTGGTCACCTGGAAATCAATGGATCACCTTGTGCATGCCAGAAAAACTGACGCACTGCTTTCGTTTCCAACGCATCACCTCCTCTGCGTTGTTATTTTTGACACATCTAAGATACTTTGTGCTAAAAAGCTACATTAATTGATTCCTATGGATTAAGACTTACCTAAACTTCTAAAATGTGATATATTGGCTTGTGCTTTTCGGGTTCTTGTAATTTTCGTCTTATTTTATTCAGATAAATATTATCTATTCTCCTAAACTATTGTGGAGTACTTTTTGTGGTGGTTTCACTGTGTTACTGTATGAGTTATTGCACAAATATTTTACACACTGCCTTTTAAGTTAAGCCTGCCTGCTCAGTATCAAGCTACCCGAGGGTGAGCACAGGATAACTTAGGTTGTTTTGTAACTTACTCTTACTAGGACTGTGATCCCTACTTGGACAGTGTGCATTCTGCTGCCGACTGGAGACCCAATTTCTAACAGGTAACATAAGAGGCAGACACTTCCAGCTTAGGATTCAGCAAACAAAAATAATCTAACAGGTAATCTTTAAGAATACCTAATTTACCGGGCCAAAGAAAGAAAAAAATGCACAACATAATACAACCGTGCCTTAAGTGATTCAATGTTCTCGTCTGCACACTGTCACAAGCATGAGCAATAGTCGGAATAAAGAGACTTCATCGGTGAGCATCATATGGCAAAGATGTTATCCACAACATTCAAGGGAAGACTGAATGTACTCAAACGTCCCACTTTAGTCTACAAGCAGGAAGGTGCAGTCTGGGAATATCCAGGAGGAGCACCTTGCACCCCCACTGTGAAAAGAGGCTCTGCCTGTGTGGAAGAGAAGAGCAAACACGGGGTGGAGCCGTCCTTCGGATCAAAAGCTCCTACCCAATCAGGTGAAATCAGAACCACATGCCTATGATACTAGTTAGGCTGCTTCAGATCACAAGTTATTAGGGGAATAGGTGGAAATGTGGAACACCGGTGTAAGTTCCACCACAAGCGAAACACATCAACTAAAGCATTTTGAAGCAAAAACTGCAGGGTGTAGAACAGTGGGCAGTGAATGTTCTCCCAAAAACTAAATGGTTCCCCAACAGAATTGACCCAGATGGCAAAGATCAACAGAGGTACCTCGGGCTGCATACAACACTTGGTACCTGTAAGATGATGCATACTCATTTCATCTACCTTCACACTGAAAGAGTCTGCCAGATGAGTCACATACAGAAGGACACCGGGAGAAGCTTCCCAGCACCACCACCTTAGCACTTCCAGGCACACAGGATAACAGCCCAACCTGTCCTGTTTGAAGGTATACCACATCTCTCAGCTGAATGCTTAAGTTTTCGGAGGCAAATTAAACTGCAAGCAATAAGAACAGCCTGATGTGGTGACTAGGTTTCAAAGAATCAGTGAAGAGAACCAAAACACCACACAAAGCCCCACAATACTTCCACAGAAAACCGCATCCTGCCCAAAAGGATCCCCTAGTATTGGGCTCACTGTAACACAGGCACCACTGAAGCACCGCCATGTGACACCAGGTGTACATGACAAAAAGAATCAATGCCTAGAAGTTAGAGGACCATCAGAACCATAAGATGAACACCTGCAAAAACACTGGGACCTGAATATCTCCAACACAATGTGCAGCAGCAAAAGCCCTAAGAGCAACCGTTAAACGACACCACCAAATAACGCAGCCCATACTGAGCTGTGATAAACTGCTAACAAGCATGAGACGGTTGCCACTGTAGGTGGGGCTGTCTCATTGAAAACATCTGTAACATCTGGCACTGCTGGAGGAACTGGCACCCTGAGGAAGACAACCCCAGCGATCATGCCAAGCTTTCAGCCTTGCAGTGTCGAGTCAGCCTTGACCTCAAAACGTTGGGAGCCATCTAACAGTAGGTTCATCAGGCTCACCTAAACATCAATAAAAGCAAACCGTGTAACGCATCCTCGTATGTCACCGAATCATGATAACAGTGATGAGACCTTCGGTGGAACAACTGTATGGACCTACAATGCAGAAAAGGCAGGAGAGTTTCCAAACTAGTTCAATCAGTGTAAAGGCAGAAGCCTTCAACAGAGAATTCTTCAGTGGAGACAAAGGCTCCTTTAGTCTACAGGTTGCACCAAAAGGAGGCAAATCTAAGTGGGAGATCTGGAACATAGAGTACAGGCCATGAATGCTGTAGATTGTCAAATAAAGTATACAAAAAGTGATGGCTGGAATGCTTGATGCTAGGATGAAACTGGTCCTGGGTTGGCTGTCTTTCGGGTCAGGAAGGACCTGACTTGGCAGTTCAGGCTGGGCTGTTCGAATTTCAGCAGGGTGAAGAATGACATATATAAGCTGGATCCAAACTGAGGTGGCATGGTTGCAAAATAACAAAGAATTGGGATGCGGCCCAAGTAATTACCAGTAGCTGAGATTAATTCAAGCATTCCATCCATCACTTTTTTATGTACTTCGGTTTGTTGCCCTAAGTGGGAGAGTATGCCTAGACCTGGGTCCTGTGCAGACTGTGTTACTGAAACCAAGTTCTAACCAGTTGATGAGCTCATAACCAGGGCAAAACGAGTCCTAGTTTGCTTGTGTTTCAGTTAAGGGAAGGCCTGGCTTGGCAATTTGGGCTGGACTGTTCCAAATGGAACAGGGTCAACAATGATTTACATATAGATGGGTACAAACTAAGGTGGCATAGTGTGCAAAATAATGATGGATAGGGATGCAGCCCCTAGTAATTACCAGTAGCTGAGATTAACACAGCATTCCATTCATCACTGTTTTGTATTCTTCAGTTTGTAGCCCTAAGTGGGACAGGTATGCCCAGACGTGGGTTCTGTGCACACTGTCACTGGAACCAAGTTGTACCCAGCTGATGAGCCCGTAACCAAGACAAAACTGGTCCTGAGTTGCTTATGTTCCAGTTCAGGGAGGACCTGCCAGTTCAAACTGGACTTTTCCAACTGGAGTAGGGTCAAGCCTGATTTGCATATAGCTTGGTTAATTGAAGCATTCCATCCATCACTTTTGTCAGAACCCCATTCAGAGGCCCACGAGGCACACAGGGGCAACTGGGCCCAACCGAGGTGGATGAGGTCTTTTACTCCCAATGTCCCAGGGCCCACTCTACTATGGATCCAGCTCAACTTTCTGCACCTGGCTCTCAGTTGGGTAGAGTAGCTCAAGCAGTCAAGGCTCCTTAAGGGGAAGCTCAGAAACAGATAAGTGAACATGACTCATAACAATGTGCAGGAAACATAACAATAAATCCATGTCCGGTCAAATACTTGTTTTAGTATAAAAATAAGTATTTTTAATTCTAACTCGAAACATACAAAGATAAATTACTTTTGGAAGCAATAACACAAGCTCCTTGAGGTCGGGCTCTAGTAGTTGTAAGGCCACTCCCTCTCCTCCCACCTCTAGTGAACGAGTTCAGTATTATTCTCCACTCACTGATGGCCGCATACAGGAAATGTAAACTATTAGGCCGTACTCAAGAGTTCTTTCCACTGGCTTTGCTAGTAAGTTGAGTTCTTAGAGTCTATGATTAAGCAGTACGAAAGGTGGTTTGTCCACCGGGGCCCCACAGGCCCAATTCTCAGCTTACCCTCTCTGGCGATAGAAAACCCTGCAGCTGTACAGCACGGTCCTGTCCTAGAGCAGCTGAGTCAGGCCGTGCGTGATCAGATGCAACAGCACCTAGCAGGCACTGGTTCTCTGTCTTGAGCAACACTACCTGTGAATTGAGACAGGCAAGGTGGTCTGGCTCCAGGGGTCACTTGGTAAGTCACTTCTCCCTCACCAGGTATAGGAGTGTGGTCTCCTTGCTTTGATGGGCTTTGTTGGTGCAATCCACATGATACCGTTGGATCCTACCTTGGTCACAGAGGGTCCTCGGCCCCGAGCGACGACTTGGATCTCTGGGCTTCAGCATCCCTAGCAGCCCCTAATAGTATTCGGGGTCGCCACTCCAGGTTTACACACACTGGTCACACCGGCCTGATGTTGGTGTCCACGGCGGCCTCACTGGTTTGCAAGGCTGCCAAGCACACGGGCTACAGTTTGATCAGTTCGGGAATGGGTTTCTCCCACCACACTTCTTGATTCACTCAATGGCGGCCTCCAAGTCACTTTGGCACACGGACAATGGCCCAATGGGTGCAGGGAGTGGGATTCTCCCATCATGCTCATCCGGTCTGGATCACAGTGACCCCTCTTGACATACAGGGGTCACTAATTCAGTCCAGCGCACTGCCTATGGCCCGATCTGAGGAGGGATGGGTTCCACACATCTTGCACAGGGAGTCCTCACGCCAGGGCACCCCTCTGGACCTCACTCCTTCCAAAGATCACCTCTTCCTCATAGGCACACCCAGTATTGGCAAGCAGGCAGGTGCTGGTACTCCTGGTTCTAGGACAGGTAATCTTGGTTCCCCTGGGTGATGTACCCTCGATCAGCAGAGAGACTAGCAAGCTGGGCTCCTAGTCCTTGTCACAGGCAGAAGTCTTACAGAGCTTCCCCTCCTCTCACAGCCTGCTGGCTGCTTGGCAGATGAAAGTTTGGGGTCCTCAGACTCCCCTACATATAGTCATTTTCCCGACATGTGATTTAGTATCTGGACCTTTGAGATTTTAAGTTGAGGTTCTGTTCTCCCCTTTCTTCATCCTTCTAAAGGATGTCTGTCACCGCAGACAGGACTCCAAAGCTGAATAACCCACAAAATGATTCATGGGAGCGGCCTGATTTCACACCCATTAAAAGATTATTCCTGGGGCCTCAGCCCTGCTCTTTATGATTCCCATATCAGCCAAAGCTCCCTCTTCCTGAGATGTGTCCATGCCCTTTCCTTGTTATCTGTCACTGAAATAGAGAGCCCTTTGAAATGCACTGGGAGAGGCTGGCTCTCCCCTCACCCAGTGGTTTTCCCACCAAGCTCACAGGAATGCAGCAATACACAAATGTGTCTGGGGGATCCCTCTACCCCTTCCCAAAATGGAACCCATGGTCCTTCATGTATGAGCGCAGGCACTTCTGCACTCTGTGTACATTAATAGCACATTCAACTGCCTAGTACTGTTATCATGTATTATGCTCCCACCAGCATTTCCACATGCAGCACACACTCTGTCTGTGCACACTGTTCAGTACTGTAGCTTCTCTGTACTGCACCAGAGTGTGTTATTTCAAAAGCACACCCTCCTAGCGCACACACTCTTCTAATGTGCGCACTGTACCACACATCAACATTCACGTAGTGTATTTCTTGCAAGTGCATATGCACTCAGCACATTTTTTTCATCAAGCAAGTACTCCCACACCAAC
Organism: Pleurodeles waltl; assembly: GCF_031143425.1. Classification (NCBI taxonomy): domain Eukaryota; kingdom Metazoa; phylum Chordata; class Amphibia; order Caudata; family Salamandridae; genus Pleurodeles; species Pleurodeles waltl. The sequence goes on from NC_090447.1 coordinate 671,336,296, forward strand.
CCAATGTAGGCCAGGGGTGAGTTAAACACACAGCAGTGGAACTTTTAAGAAGGTGAGTATGCCTGTAGGCAAAATTGTGAGGATCCAAACTTGGCATCTGCATGAGGTAAGTGTGACACTGCTGCAAGCCTCACATGCTGGGTGTGGGGTTGACAACACAACCCTAATAGTGCATTGCAAAAGAAAATATTTTGATGATTTTTAATCAGGAAAAATGTGGGACTTCCTGATCTGCCTCAAACTCAATGGAAAATAAGATCAGACTTTGGACTGCAGCATTGTGTCTTGTATGGCTCTATGACATCCAATCTGACGCTGGGTTCAGAGCCGTGGTCAGAGCTGTGCAGCTCCACCAAAATTTCTAACAGAATATTTGATTGCCCAGGGTGGGATACAGTTAGAGTAGAGAAACAAACTAATGTTGAGCAGTCTATTGAATCAAACATCCTATTCAGGTCTACAAAAAAAACAGCAACATTCGCCCAGGTTTCACAATTCATTAAAGATAACTCCAGACGTTCAGACTACCAGACAGGATTCCACGCAGGAAAAGGCACAGAATCTGCTCTCAACGCCATCTGGGATGACCTTAAAAACACAACAAACTTCAACAGGGTTGTTGCACTACTTATGTTGGACCTCTGCTGCCTTCGACACTGTTGACCATGACACTCTAATACAAAGACTCTAAGGAGCTGGCATAGAGGGAATTGATCTTGACTGGATCACATCCTACCTTCAAAACAGAACAAATGTTATCTACACTACCCCTTTTCAATCCAAACCATACTTCACAAAAGCAGGGGTCCCTCAAGGCTCTATCATCTTGCCTAAGCTTCTCAACATCCACATTAATTCATTACCAACAATGATCAGTGAATTTCAGCTCACATGCTATACCTGTGCAGATGACACACATACTCCTTAAACTGAAAAGCCTGAAAGGCATCGGAAATTCACAAACCTTCAGTTCTCTCGGAGCCGTTGATCAGTGGATGACATGGAGCCATCTCAAACTGAATGCTTCCAAAACTGCAATATTAACATGTGGCAGTTGGGAACATTATGACACATACTGCGCCTAGCCTGATGATCTGGGACCACCTCCTAAGGTATCTCCGGAAGTAAGAAACCTTGGAATTAACACTGACTCCAAGTTATAAATGAATGCCCAAGGGGACAAATTATCAAGATCAAGCTTCATTACTATGTAAACTCTGCGACGCATCACCCACCACCTGGGATTTCCACACAAGGTAGAGGCTACTATCTCTCTTGTACTGTCTAACCGGATTACACCAATGGCCTCTACCACAGATCATCTTTATCAACCATGAAAAGACTACAATGGATTCAGAACTCTGCTGGCAGACTACTCCTACATGTAAAGCAACACACCACAGCTCCCCTACATTGAGAGTCCTACCTTGGTTGCAGGTTGCCAGAAGCTCTACCTTTAAGCTGCTTTGTATTACTCACAAAGCAGTAAATGGAGCAGGACCACTTTTAATAAGGAATAAAATTACCAAATACATTCAACAAAGGAATCTCCACTCCTTATTGGCATCTCGCCTCAAAATCCCACCATACAAGGAAAAACATATAGATGGCACATCCTCCTCAGTCCAAGCAGTCAAACTCATTACCCCAAAACATAAGATCCACGGATAACTATCTTTTCTTCAGAAGACTACTCAAGAGTTGGCTCTTTCCTACGTAGCCACCATACTCAAACAAATCCCTGTGTACATAAACATTTATGATTATATGTATGTATACATATTTATTTGTGCAAATGTGTAATAATTATGTTTTTTTTAAATATATAGATAATCTTCAGGACTGCTTAAATGTATATATTACTAATGGTTAAATATATTTATACATATAAATGTTATCCTCTGATTACTTAACATGTATATAAAGTCACTGCACACCTTTCATATATTATTTCAATAGATGCTTATGGCCTCTGTTTTATTTATCTATCACAATATGTAAGCAGTATCAAAACTCTTTTTTCTACAAGTACTTCACTATTTAAATATTGAGAAAAATATAAAAATCAAAAGAAAAAATTAGTTATTAAAAACTAAAAATAAATTAGCTTAACCTACAGCAACACTTGAAAGTTTGAGTTTATAAAATACTACTTTAAATCTCAATATATTATCTTCTTTAAACATGTATACCCTCTCTATGTATTTATAGCTCTATTACTTCACTCCTAATGTAGAAGAAAGAAAAACCTTTGACTTTACCTAATACACTACTCTATGTCTCACATTACACCTCTCTCAATATATCCTCTGCCTTCACTCTTGGACTCATCCCAAACCTCATCCTACTAATATAATCTCCTCCTTAACCCTTTCTTTACTCTTCCCTTCTCTATCCTTCCTTGAATCACCCCAAAACTAATTTTACTACGATAAACTCCCAAACAACCTTTGTAGTACTGGAGGTTTATACTAAGGTATATCTAGCCAAAGTTCCAAGGCAATGTCTTGTCGGTATGCTGGAGCACTAGAATGGCTAAACAGTTGGTGCAGCTACTGCCTGCCTAATCTGGCCCTCTAGTTCCAACTAGCTTGTGTACCCCTTCACTCAGGCCATAGCAGTTAAACAAGGCCTGATCAGGGAGAAGGTGTGCATAGGATATCTGCCGTTGCCTGGACATCTAGTATAGGATGCCTGCAGATTCTCCTGATGGAAGGCCTTCCTTGGTTAAACATTCATAGCGTACACTGTCACGCTAACACACCAGCCATTGGGCAAGTAATCCCTGGGTTAAGAACAACTCACATTGGTATTTTCCTTAAATCTTAGTAATATGCTGTCAATTACAGGAAAACTGAGTATCAATCCACTCTGACAAATCCTGGCTGGGCAGGCTAGAACACACTTTTTAGGGATGCATGCACTATCATAATCCCAACAATGGTATCCTCATTGTTCTATTCTTGTCACATTCCCCACCAAATGTTTGTTACCCGTTGAGTCATTCACTTGATCCCCCTACTCAAAGCAGCACACTTTTACAAGTAGACTTCTTTTCCAGGTCTAGAAAAAGAAGCAAAGTATGGAGCATTTGGAGATTCCTTGTAGTTAAATCTTGTTGCCAGTATACAACACATATGAGTTATAAACGTGGTATGTGGTGTAAAAGTTTTATTGTGGGTTTAAAAGACGAGATACAAGGCATGAAATGGTTTTCATACAAAAATTCCTTTGCTACTAGTTGGTGAGTGAGAAAAGTGACTGATATATAATTGGAATATGGGCTCTAATATGAGTATTTTCAAGTAATTGCCCTTTTGATTTAAAAAGTGTAGCTTTTATTAAGTGGTGACATCTAATGGGACATACTAGAAATGGAGACGTGTTCTGCGATGATGGTGAGATAATTGCACAATAAGTCAGTACTTTTAATTTTTAGTAGAATCTTGTGAGGAGCTGTATTTGATGTTGGATATAGCCCCCCTTAACTTTTGAAATCCTGAAGGAGAAAATGTGTTTCTCTTGTTTCCTTAGATTCTAATAATTCCTAGGCATGTCATTGACAAACGTCCTGAAAGGGAGACACAACAAGATAATTTAATCTAAGAATTTCAATCAGGTGTAACTGGTAAGCTCTCAATAAAGCAGATAATCCTCTACAATACATATGGAATAGTGTGACTGAATTAGTGGATAGTGGGTTAAGAGGATGGAATAATTTAGATCTGGATTCTATTTTTTTTTACAAGAAAACTAATGTTCAGGTCGTACGAAAAGTCTCAACGACCTGAGAACACATGATCCAAGCAATGGAAGAACGCTATTGACACCTTCACTATCACTAGCAGATAACCGTGATTTGCAACACTCAATTCATTACCTATAATAAGGTGAGTAGGTAAAGTTGGTAGAGAAGAAGTAAGAACTACAAACTTGAGGGATCCCTTAGCAATAACAAGTTTAATATCTCATCAGTTTAATTCCTTTAGCAGTTTAATTCCTTTAGTACCCCACTGATGGCCAATGATTTATCTGTAAATCTTCCAGAACAAACTGGTGCAAATACAGTACAATATTGTATTTCACAAGAATGCTTTAGAATTCTTTTTCTATTATCAAGGATTTTCTTGGAGCCATGTACTAGTTTTTGAGCACTGAAGTGATGTAGAATGTATCAAAATATTTAGTTAGAACAGTTATAATAATATTGTTTTATGAGACATTTGGATAACTTTAAATTTGGAGTCTGTGAAATTGTGTAGTGAAGGTATATCAATGCTCCTGACTAGTACCAATAAAACTATTGTTATCTCTTCAAATTTCAGTCATGAAGAAGCGGCATGTATCGCTGTGAAACACATGTTGACTTAAAATGTGTAATTTTGGAAACTACTAATAAGACTGAATAGGAAATCTGTGGATTGAACTCAAGTGATTGAACATTTTGTGCTAGAAATTATTGTAACTTTGGACGCAAGTCTTGTCATCCGTGAATATGAAATAGAAACGTGGTGTTAATATCATTTAATGTTAAGCCTTTTAAAGAATAAATTACAATGAAGGCTCCCTGTTTTCCATTTTTTACTGATTTATACAGATAAACCCAGACAAAAGGCAATTTATTTTCTTGTCTGTATTTATTTTTAAGTGTGGATAAAAACAGAAAATAGGTTGTTTTTGCGTGATTTTAGATGCTGTCAGTCATGGCCTACAAGTAAACAGCTGTACGGAGTAACAGGCAAGGGGCTTAAAAAAATAAAGAAATTTTAGTAAAAGAGCTTAAAAAGCAGTAGATATGCGTAAGGTTCATACTAATATGTGTATCTTTTCATATAAGTGTAATGATTTATCATGTGTGGGCTTTTATATCATTGAAACCTATCAGACGTGTAAGCATTAGTGCACATATATTATTTAAATAAATGTGGAAATATACTAGTTTCAATAACATTTTTCACAAAACCCAAAATAAACACGGATAAATAGAGCTAAAATTTGCAGAAAATAAACATGGATAAATCCAGACGGAAAAGCCCCCCAAAAAAATATCATAAAACCGAGATCCCTAATTACTATCAAACACAATTTGTGGATAAAGTACATCTACTTGCAATATTAGGTTTTTGAATAGCTCCCTACAGGTAGATTTACATTGAATGTCAAGTTCTGACTGGGTTGAGCACCGGTCCAGTAGGTAGGAGCTCAGGGGACGGCCGTTATTATTTTCACCCAAACCATTTTGCTGGTTTCTAGCATGACAATGGTGTGTCCATGTCTGGTCAAAGTTGATTCTGGAAAGGCACTCCTGCTTTATGTACAAGAGCAAAGTGGCTTTGTGCTAGATCCGTCAGCCTTAGGGTGGTCTTCCTCCCACATTTTTTAGCCTTTTTCATTCATCATCTATGATCCTGTTTTTGCTGGCCTTAGGACTGCTAATCAGTGATAATGTGTGTGTGATCACTCCATAAAACATGGAAACAATTACTTACACCCAACTGGCACATTTAATTTGGTTATAAGTGCCTAGTAAAGTGGTACTACACGTACCCAGGGCCTGTAAATTAAATGCTACTAATGGACCTGCTATTTTCTGAAGACAGTGGTTCCCATAGGAATATAATATAGTTAAACAATGAAATTAAAACACAATCGTATTGATATTATGCCCAGTAAGAGAGAAGGAGGAGAAGGGCAACCTTATAGCGATAATCAGAGCGTAAACTGAAACTAATCAAAGCCATCATATGTTAGCACAGAGTTTAGTTTAATTATGAGAAAAGCCCCAAAGCAACCAAGGAACCTACATCAATGAATATGCATTGATACACTTCAACAAAAAACAGGTTTCTAAAGACAGCCACAAGCAACCGAAATCAATTCAAGTCCATCTGTAATGACCCAATTATAATCAAAGGGCCACTGTGCACAGGTTTGTTCCAGGCTTAGTTGAGGACGTTTCAACCCTTTAATAAATAATGGGTCTCATAAGGACAGCATAAATAACATGGGATACCTGAAAAAAATCAATAGTATGTACAAATAAAACAAAGAAGGAAGAAACAACAAAGACAATACATGTGATTAGAAGGGACACATACCTAACCCAGACAAACTTGTGTGCACAACCCCACCCTTGCAATTGTTCAGTCCTAGATGTCAGGGTGACTCTGCACTGTATAAAACCAAAAATGAAAAGGCAGAGTGAAAACTTACTGGCCATGTTTGTTCAAAATAGAAACCCAGATGTGCAGGACTGTAATTTAGCTTACCGCTGAAACAATGCCATTGGTCACGAAACCAACAGATCATGGTTAAAGTCACGTCCTGGCATAAATGAAAACAGTTGTGTTTTGAATTTTATTGTTTAACTATATTATATTCCCATGGGAACCACTGTCTTCAGAAAATTGAGTTGCGGCCCAGGTTCCGGTTCGGTAGGGCTGCCTTTGTAATGCTATACGGACTAATGGACTTGCAGTGCTGAGGGTGCCACAGACTTGAGCAGCAATTCTAAACAGGTCCTCGGCCCGCCATTGTAGCCTGTGTGCGCAGTTTTAAACTGCCATTTCAAACTGGCAAAATAAATCTTTTGCCAGGCCTTAACTGTCCTTTTAAATACATTTAAGTCACCCCTAGAGCAGGCCCTAAACAGTCCCTAAGCTACGGTGCAGTGTGTTTAAAAAGTTGGACATGCACTTTTAACTTTTACATTATCTGGTATTGAAAAAATCTTACATTTGTTTTTCACTACTGCAATGCCTAGCACTCCCATATGATAACGCTGGGTTACCTTAACATATTTATTAAGTGATAACTTTCGATTGGGAGTAGGTAGGAATTTTAAGTTTGGAGTCTAAAGAGTTGTAATTTTAAACCCTTTTTAATGATGAAGTAGGATTTTGAGTCACAATTCTGAAAATGCCAGTTTTAGGAAGCTTCCATTTTCTTGCCCTAACCATTTGGTGCCAGTAGAATGCTCCAGGGTCACATGACTAGGTGTAGTTGGCAGTTAGTCTTTATGTATTGCTCCCAGACAGTGAGACAAAGGATGAATAGGTGTTGGCCGGATGGGCCATCTCTGAGTTGATGGGGGAAGGAGCTACCGTCTACCTGACATGCACATCCTGAATGCTTTGCCACAGCACTCTCACAAAGGATTTGACACTAGCCTTTTGTGCCTCCAAATAGGCTGGAGCCAGAGAAGGGACCTGGACCCATGGGTTGTGCTCTGTCAGCCCAGCTGTAGTCAAGGCAGATCCGACGCAGCACAATGCATCAAAGCACCAGAACTGCTGCTGCGCTACGCATCCCAGATGCAGGACCTTGCAGATCTTCGGAACCACTACTGCGCAACAACTACTCGATGCAGAACCTCGCACTGCAGCCCCACAGCCCCCTAGAATCGCTACTGCGCGATGCATCCTCCACACCGGACCAACATTGGAGCCACCACTGCGCAACACATCATTCATGCTGGACCTTGCAATGCTCCACGACCAGAATTTAAGGTACTTTGTTCAGCTGACCACCTTGGTCCCTTTATCCAGCCTGCACTTCATTGTGGTCTGCCTGAAATTTCGACTTTTCCTAGGTCTGGCACGACCACAGTGGCGCTTTGTGGTTTTAGGCACTATTTTCACTTAAATCATTAAAATCACATATCTCTGGTTCTACTGATTTAATGTTTGTCGTTTTCAGCCCAAATAATGCGTTAAAGTTTACTCTATTTGTCTAAATTAGTGTAGGATCTTTCTTGTGCTGTGTTATCACTTTATTACTTTTGGGAGTGCTACATAAATACCTTGCACATTGCCTCTAGGTTAAGTCTGACTGCTTTTTTTGCTACCAGAGAGTTGATAACAAATTAATGTGGGGTTTGCCTGTGACTTCTCCCTGACAAATTGTGGTTGCAGCTTGAGTAGGCTTTTAGCCCCCCTTCAACCAGTAACCCAATTTCCAACACTACACCATTGCCACTTGTGGTTTTTCATATAAAGAAACATGGAAACTGCCATTGCAGTTTGTGAGTTTCACATTGAGACAACACAGGCAATGGCATCATACCATTATTATCATTATAGTGGATACCACTAATGTTGGAGGAGTGAGACTGTGTAATATGTAACATGCAAAATATCATTGTTGCCATATGCACCTACCTGGCAGTTTGCTGCCACATAAACAGCTACAGCTTTGTAAAGTATCAGCAATAACCCAGGCAGGTTGGCTTTTTGAGAAGTACTCTCATACTTTAGCAGCACTCCTTGCAGGTGGGCATATCATGTCGCCGGATGCTGCAGGAACAGGTTCCCAGCCTACAATGCGCCAATCCTGATGCTGCTCAGGGCAGTGTCAGGATTGGCTCGGAGCGCCCAGAACTGTGTTGCCGGGCTTGAGCGAGCCTATTGCGCATGTGTGTTTGACCGGACCAAGACGGCCGGCCAAACATACATGCACTGTGAGGGGGAGTGCTGAGCATTTCTCCTCGCTACTCTTCACCCCCGTGGCCCCACCCCCTTTACCAGAAAACGATCATAAACAAAGTTTATGATCATTTTCTGGTAAAGGCTTTGCAGCTGCCGCTACTGGCGGGGGGAGGGGAGACACTGGTTCTTCCCATCTTCTCTGGAGAATTTTATTGACTCATCCAAACTCCGACCAACTTCTACTGGCCAGGAGCTCCTACTTACATCTCTAGAAGTCATCCCAACTGGCTCTCCTAGCTACCACTGGGTCCTCCTTTCTTTGCCCCTACTCAGCAGGAGTCTCAACTCACATTTATGTGCGGACCCCAATTTATTTTGTCAGGATGATAACCTCATACTGACCGGAGGTCAAAACGCAGGTGACTACAAACACTTCATTTTTACCCCATTTCTGTACATCATGCGAGTTAAGAGCAATGCGTCTTCTTTTTATTCCGACACACCTTTCACTTCTTTATACACATTGCCACCCTTTCACGTTTTGAGCATATTTTCCAATATAACTGTTGCCGATTTTACTTTTTAACTTTGTGAATAAATTGCGTTAAGTGCATTTGGCTACGGGTGTTGTTTGGATTTATTGGTTATGTCAGTAAATGTTAAAACTGCAAACAATTTTGATTGATTTATTTTCCATGGATAACGAGTGCAACCAAAAAGTCATCAAATTACTATTTTAAAAATGAGTCTGCAATGAATCACTGTTTGTTGTATGCTATTGCCCCAGTTCCTGGCCAAGCAGATTGGGCTTCCCCTTGTTTTCCTTATAGGCAACTGAAGAGCTGGTTACAGTTCAGAACCCTTCAACAGTTCTCATCACTCCATGGGTGCAGCAGCCCTGTTCATCACCCTCAGCAACATGCTGCACATGCCTCTGACCCTTTACATATGTTGTCAACATTCATAACCAAGTTTAGGGAATACTACTAGTGATGACAGAAATGCATGCAAACTAAAAATGTTTTAATCTGAAATACATCACGATTACATCCAACAGAATTTCACAATGTATAGGAAAATATTGAAACTTAAAGATTTATGGCAAAAACGGAAAATAATAAACAAAACAATCTCATTATGGTCTGCCCTAGAAGAAAAACTAGAACAGGCTGTCTGTCAAGACTCAATACTGTTGGTGTGGTTAGGTAACATGCCTAAGCAAAATTGAGATAGGTAATAAGGAGTGGGTTAAGCGTGTTGGGATAGTGAAATACTTAAGAAACAAGGAGGAGAAGGCTCACAACTTATGGTTTGAATCTTAGAGTAGATTCTCTCATAAACTTATAAACACTTGAAATAAACTGATCAAGATATTTGCGTTGAAAGCAAAATGCAGAGTGTTAGTAAAATAAATAGGACAGGCCACTAATGCTAAAATGAACTCGGATACTTTTCTGTAAAAAAATCAAATATCACAACAGGCGTCTGCTTCGGGAACGTGATGTACAAAACAGATGCGTGTAATGCTTGATCCTTACCATCCTCTGACAACTTCGACCAATGCTTCACTTGGAAATGTCCAGCTTGTGGCATCGTGAACATCACTGTAGATCTCAAGCTTCTTTCCACTGCAAAGCTTATCATGGATGACCATCTGAAACAGTGATTCGCAAACCCTAGTTTAAAGAGTGGGCTTCATACATTTAGCCAGAAAAATGTGCTTATTCATATGCAAACTATCTAAAATATCTCTCTCAAATAAGATTATTGTTTTGAGCTAGACAAAAAAAAAAAAACTTAAAGGTGTTTCTTTTGTACGGAAAATGATTACCTTGTTATTGTGCTTCTAAATCAATCACCTATCCAATACCAATTGCTTCATTATAAGTGTCAGATGACCGAATCAAAGAAAATCCTAAGCAGACACCACCATGCAACCTAAAACTATGCCTTGTTTGCATATCACCCATTTGTAAAGAATGAATACTGCGAAAGTTTGTGAGTCCTTAAGAGACTGCCAATGAGGTACTAAATATAAATACAATTTATAAAACGACTAATCTCTTGTATCTTTGAGAAACACTCAAAATATATCACGAAATGGTGTTTCGCTGCATCTTAATGTCAGTCTTACCTATGAAAACAGAAATAGGGACAACAAATATAATCACCAAATAATGACAACAATTTACTCTGCATGGAATATTCTACCGAAAATAGTGGACCATGTGCACCGTAACATTCTAGCACCTGATTCACAATTAAATGTAAGGAGTGGGGGGAAGCAGTGTCCTAGTTTCATCTCGGACTCCGCTCACGGTTCAATAGTTACTTGGCTCAGGGCTCGCCCTTGCTTAAATAATGTTTTAGGTTTCATACCAGACATCTTTAGCTATTTGAGAGACCTAGTGTTATCAATACCCTGAAAAACTACAAAAGTACATGTAAGAATAATACAGCGAAATGGTGAGCTCATTTCACCCACTGGTTTTCACTGGTACTTCATTGGCGTTGGCATCAAGGCCACAGCATTTTGAGGAAGATAAAATTGTCCCATTTGAGTTCACATCGGCGATGTATTTCAAGTAGTCCTTGTTAGACTGCGTAAGTCAAAGGCATTTGATGTTCTTCGAGGTATTACTTTACTATGATCACAACATTTTAATTGCTGGAGTTTGGCTTTTTTTGTTTAAGGAGAACATCCCAGTTTGTCGTATGGCAAATTATGGCTATTCAATAGTGCTTTTATGTTTATTTGTTTTAATTTACTGCAATAACAGGCTGTTAAATGTATAGTTATTTTGCTCGCAAAGTAAAGACATGCAAATACTTATCTACAGCTGCACTAATAATACAGGACCACTGGCAAAAGTATCTACAATGCAACAGTTTGTTAATCTTGTAATTCAAGTCCACCAGACACCGCAAACTTTGTCTTTGGCACATTTTTAGGTTTCACCTGCACAGCACGTGCTGTACTTGTGAAATCTATTGTATTTATTATAAATCTTAAATGGGGCTTACATCCCCGCCCCCTTGCTTTTCATCGGTTTCTGTGCTCGACACTTACTTTCCCTCCGTCTCTATTGGCTGTAGCACTACTTCCTGCATTTGCTAATGCTTATTCCTCGTTTGGTCTTATCAGTGTCACATGGCTCAAGTGCTGTTTTCATCCACTTTGATGGGTGAAACGTCTTCATTTGAACCCCGTTTTTTGTTTAAGTTTACCTAATCTCTCCCTGCCAGCACGCATTTAAAGCCTGCTTGTCATCAGCATGTTTTTTTTTTCTCTCTCTTTGGCTTAAACGTTTTGGGTTAGCACGCATTTCAAACGTACTCGAGAACTGACGTGCAGACTCAAACCCAGCTCCCCAGCAGTTTATTTTTATTCCACTGGCCAAATCAGTCCTATGTTGCCTCTCTTCATGCAGATATGCCAAGCCTCTGAGAGAGAGCGTTATAGCCTTTCTCCTCATGACCATTGCCACCTATTGACATCTTATGCCTTCGCCCTGTTTTTTTTTTCTGCATTTGATTGCTTCCTCTTGCCCATCTCTGGATGTCAGTCCTACACTAAAATACCTAGTTTGTTACTTTGACACACTTATTCCACACCACCCCCTGTTAACATGCTGATCAATAGAACCAATAAAATTGATATAGATCAATCTTAATGCATTGGTTAGTAGAACAATAATGTTGGTCAATAGAGTGGCAGTTTAGACAACACTTTTCTCTCTTTGATACCATTAAATGTTAGAGGGGTGGCCTAGCCAAGTATCCTCCGGGCTCTGACGGGCGCAGACGGGCCTGCTCTTGGCCTGGACTTCGCCCGGCACGCCTGCGCAGCAGGGCAACAGTCCGGTAATAAGCGCCTCCGGGCACGAAGAGAGCGGCAAGGGCTGCTTTCTGCCGCAAAGGAGTCCAGGTGGTGTAGTCTGCAGCCCCCGGCCCCCTCACAAAGCGCCCTGCGCAGCGGGGCAAAAGTCCAGTAATAAGCGCCTCCGGGCATGAAGAGAGTGGTAAGGGCGGCTTCTTTCCGCAAAGGAGTCAGGGAGGTGTAGTCTGCAGCCCCAGGCCCCCTCACAAAACGTCCTGTGCAGGGGGGCACAAGTCCGGTAATAAGTGCCTCCGGGCGGGAAGATAGCGGCAAGGGTGGCTTCCTGCCGCAAAGGAGTCGGGGAGGTGTAGTCTGCAGCCCCCTCACAAAGCGTACTGTGCAGCGGGGCAGAAGTCTGGTAATTAGCGCCTCCGGGTTCGAAGAGAGCGACAAGGGCAGCTTCCTGCCGCAAAGGAGTCAGTGAGGTGTAGTCTGTAGCCCCCTCACAAGGTGCTTTATTACTTTAAGCTGCGTTAGACAGCAGCTCACGTTGCTGTGTAACGGTTAAAAAACAACATTGAAAAAGGCACTATATAGTGAATAGGGCATAGGCAAAACCTATTGGCTTTTCCAGTGCTTGTTGAAAATTAAATTGCATGTTCACTCACCTGTAGTGCTGGTGTCAGGGTGCTCTGAGTCTGAGTGTGGAGTCTTTTGGCTGACTACAGAATAGTACAGCAAAGCGCAAAGATAGAGTCTTGGTATCCCCACAACATCCTGTGAGGCTGGGCAAATCACATAATCTCGCCAGTGCCTTAAAAATTTGAAAAAATGTGTCTTTTTGTAATATAACTGGTGCTCACTTAAAGTGCTCCAAAAACTTTAGGTAGAGTAGAACAAAAAGGTGGATTTAGGTGAAAACCACAGGAGCAGGCGGAGTGCAGAAGGGGACTGTGGATGCTCGGAGAAGACTGTGGATATATGAACTGGCACATTGTTTGTGACTATAAAGTAAGCACATTGCAAGCGTTGTGACTAAAGATGTAAAGATGAGGTGTAATGGAAAGAGCTGCCGACTTGGGGAACAGGGTTCAAGTCTCTGCATCAGCTCAACATCCTGTGATACTGGGAAAATCTCGTAATCTGCCCAGTACCTTCAAAAGGGAAACAAACAAATGTGTCTTTGTGTAATGTAAGTGATGCTCATATAAAGCGGGTGAGTTGAGCGGGTGGGAGGTCGGGTGAAACCACGTGATGTCACCGAGTGATGTTGTGAATGACAAGGGAACAAAAGGAAAAATAGAAAACTACGTCGTGCGGCCAGGCAACTGCCATTTTAAAGCAGTCACCAAAAGTCTGCAATATTCATAATTGAATATTTCGACGCCAGGATTAACATGGCTTGCATTCTAAAAGCTCAATTATGACTTAATGTTAATTCAGCTCATAAAACCATGAATGACAAACAAATGGCGTACTGTCCATACAGTATTTGAAGAAAATTATCAAATTATATTCATGCTTTGTGTTTCACTAACGTACTTCACTCACATTTTCAGCACGGCTCACATTTCTCTTATAAGGGTGTTATGCATTCCTGTGAACCAGAAACTAAGTAAAGGAAGACGTTTAGTGCGTTGCCAGGTTTGGAATGAACTGTTATAGTCCCCTGCGTGTTTCTATAACTTCTGATGTATTAACGAGTTATTTTATACAACTAGAACATTACCCTTTTCACTTATTGTATCTTCATTGGGAGCAGTGCCGGAGGACACAGTAACTCCTTTGGGTGAAACCACAGAAGTGAGCAGGGTTGAAGGAGAGGACTGGGGATGCATGGAGACTACTTTGGACACATGCACTGGCACATTGTGACTATAAAGCAAGTGTTGTGACTATAAATGTGTGGTGTAACGGAAAGAGCTTTGGGCTTGGGGAACCGGGTTCAAGTCTCTGCTTTGGCTCAACAACCTGGGATCCTGGGCAAATCATATAATCTCCCCAGTGCTTTAAAAAACAAAACAATTACAGGTAATTGTATTTATATAGTGCTTACTAACCCTGGCCAGACATTGAAGAGCTTTATAGTGAGTAGCACACAACTCTGGAACCCATTGTTAGTGGTTAATCCAGTGCCTACATTTTGGTTTCTGCGATTAGTCATGTGCTCTCCAAAAACAAATCACTGCATGCATTTACTCCAGTTACTTTGTGATAGATTATATCAGTACCATGTAGGTATTATCACTTGTGTGGTATGTGGTTTCAGATGAATGGTTGGTGGGATAAACATGCTGGTGAATATTAGATAATGTTAGGTTGCATGGATAGGGTTTTAAAGCAGGAGAGGTTGTGATGTATGAAATCAGGTGTCACCTTTTGCCAGAGTTACAATATTAAATTATGAATCGGAGATTAAGGCATATAGGCATTAGACTAAGATTTAGAAGCACTTGATGCTCCTATGCCACCTTGAGTTGGCATTCTAGTTGTGTACAAACACTCTTGGCTTCAGGCTGAGCGTGCTCCACGCTAACCTGGTTGATGCAGATGCCAGGCAGTAGAAGCGTTGCTCCCCGGTAGGTCTCAGTGAAACTCTCCCACTCGCTTTTTTGATCGGATAATAGCAGTGGCCTCATTCGGAACCGCTTCTCCTTTGTTTCCACAAAGTGCCAAGTGCTTAAGTCAGTGCTGCATATATAGGGGGTCCATGACTGCTTTTTGTTTTTCTTGTTTATTATTATTATTACGTGCCTCTTCAAAGAATTAAGTGTCATGTCTATGTTAATCTGACCTTACCCTAAAAATATAGTGCAACTAACAAAGTTCACTTCACTGAAAATACAAGAAGGATCTTAATACTTAAGACTGCATATCGATGTTTTTTTACGCTCCTGAGGCAGGCATAGCTACATCTCACTTGCAGGCAAATAGGAGTTTCCACATAGCGACACACGGAGCCCTGGCTTGCAAAATATTTTATGTTACGCTAGGATACCCGTGAAGGCATGCTGCGGTCCTGAGAGGGTGCTTGTCAATCTAACTTTTCTCTTATTTTTTTTAAATCTCCAGGTATGCCGTTTTTCACACAAGATTGCATCTCACGGAGCTGAGGTAAGACGTGTCATGTAGATTTTGCCAATTTAATTATATCGTATGTAGTTATACTTACATTTAATATGATGTTGCAAAACGTTTGGGGGGATGTGTTATGCTGAGTAACACCACAGATTACATACAGCGCATTTGTGATCAGGTTTCTGGGGTTGCATTGATAGGTGTAGCTTGTCATGTAGCTTAGCAACGGTGTCATGACCCCCCCAGTGCAAGCAAGGAAACGACAGCACCAGCTGCTGTTTGGTTGGTAAACTACAGCAATACTCTGCGTTCAGTGCCTTCCCCTATCGTCCTCTTGGCCTTGGTGCCACTGCACCATCAATTGCTATGCCCCTGGGTCTAAGATCACTGTAGGGGGGATCGGAACTAACCCTGCCTTCTGCGTTTGCATTTGGATGGCTAGTCAACATATTTTAAGAGGCGCACAGAAGAAAATGAATCTCACCTGTACAATGCTATGTGAACCCCCATACACAATGTACCCTCATTAATGGCTTATATTCGTGTCCTAAGAAAGCTGCATGGGCCTCTGAGGGCTAGCCAATTTTACTATAGATTTTTTCATCTTAGTCTAATGCCTATATGCCTTAATCTCCGATTCATAATTTAATATTGTAACTCTGGCAAAAGGTGACACCTGATTTCATACATCACAACCTCTCCTGCTTTAAAACCCTATCCATGCAACCTAACATTATCTAATATTCACCAGCATGTTTATCCCACCAACCATTCATCTGAAACCACATACCACACAAGTGATAATACCTACATGGTACTGATATAATCTATCACAAAGTAACTGGAGTAAATGCATGCAGTGATTTGTTTTTGGAGAGCACATGACTAATCGCAGAAACCAAAATGTAGGCACTGGATTAACCACTAACAATGGGTTCCAGAGTTGTGTGCTACTCACTATAAAGCTCTTCAATGTCTGGCCAGGGTTAGTAAGCACTATATAAATACAATTACCTGTAATTGTTTTGTTTTTTAAAGCACTGGGGAGATTATATGATTTGCCCAGGATCACAGGTTGTTGAGCCAAAGCAGAGACTTGAACCCGGTTCCCCAAGCCCAAAGCTCTTTCCGTTACACCACACATTTATAGTCACAACACTTGCTTTATAGTCACAATGTGCCAGTGCATGTGTCCAAAGTAGTCTCCATGCATCCCCAGTCCTCTCCTTCAACCCTGCTCACTTCTGTGGTTTCACCCAAAGGAGTTACTGTGTCCTCCGGCACTGCTCCCAATGAAGATACAATAAGTGAAAAGGGTAATGTTCTAGTTGTATAAAATAACTCGTTAATACATCAGAAGTTATAGAAACACACAGGGGACTATAACAGTTCATTCCAAACCTGGCAACGCACTAAACGTCTTCCTTTACTTAGTTTCTGGTTCACAGGAATGCATAACACCCTTATAAGAGAAATGTGAGCCGTGCTGAAAATGTGAGTGAAGTACGTTAGTGAAACACAAAGCATGAATATAATTTGATAATTTTCTTCAAATACTGTATGGACAGTACGCCATTTGTTTGTCATTCATGGTTTTATGCGCTGAATTAACATTAAGTCATAATTGAGCTTTTAGAATGCAAGCCATGTTAATCCTGGCGTCGAAATATTCAATTATGAATATTGCAGACTTTTGGTGACTGCTTTAAAATGGCAGTTGCCTGGCCGCACGACGTAGTTTTCTATTTTTCCTTTTGTTCCCTTGTCATTCACAACATCACTCGGTGACATCACGTGGTTTCACCCGACCTCCCACCCGCTCAACTCACCCGCTTTATATGAGCATCACTTACATTACACAAAGACACATTTGTTTGTTTCCCTTTTGAAGGTACTGGGCAGATTACGAGATTTTCCCAGTATCACAGGATGTTGAGCTGATGCAGAGACTTGAACCCTGTTCCCCAAGTCGGCAGCTCTTTCCATTACACCTCATCTTTACATCTTTAGTCACAACGCTTGCAATGTGCTTACTTTATAGTCACAAACAATGTGCCAGTTCATATATCCACAGTCTTCTCCGAGCATCCACAGTCCCCTTCTGCACTCCGCCTGCTCCTGTGGTTTCACCTAAATCCACCTTTTTGTTCTACTCTACCTAAAGTTTTTGGAGCACTTTAAGTGAGCACCAGTTATATTACAAAAAGACACATTTTTTCAAATTTTTAAGGCACTGGCGAGATTATGTGATTTGCCCAGCCTCACAGGATGTTGTGGGGATACCAAGACTCTATCTTTGCGCTTTGCTGTACTATTCTGTAGTCAGCCAAAAGACTCCACACTCAGACTCAGAGCACCCTGACACCAGCACTACAGGTGAGTGAACATGCAATTTAATTTTCAACAAGCACTGGAAAAGCCAATAGGTTTTGCCTATGCCCTATTCACTATATAGTGCCTTTTTCAATGTTGTTTTTTAACCGTTACACAGCAACGTGAGCTGCTGTCTAACGCAGCTTAAAGTAATAAAGCACCTTGTGAGGGGGCTACAGACTACACCTCACTGACTCCTTTGCGGCAGGAAGCTGCCCTTGTCGCTCTCTTCGAACCCGGAGGCGCTAATTACCAGACTTCTGCCCCGCTGCACAGTACGCTTTGTGAGGGGGCTGCAGACTACACCTCCCCGACTCCTTTGCGGCAGGAAGCCACCCTTGCCGCTATCTTCCCGCCCGGAGGCACTTATTACCGGACTTGTGCCCCCCTGCACAGGACGTTTTGTGAGGGGGCCTGGGGCTGCAGACTACACCTCCCTGACTCCTTTGCGGAAAGAAGCCGCCCTTACCACTCTCTTCATGCCCGGAGGCGCTTATTACTGGACTTTTGCCCCGCTGCGCAGGACGCTTTGTGAGGGGGCCGGGGGCTGCAGACTACACCACCTGGACTCCTTTGCGGCAGAAAGCAGCCCTTGCCGCTCTCTTCGTGCCCGGAGGCGCTTATTACCGGACTGTTGCCCTGCTGCGCAGGCGTGCCGGGCGAAGTCCAGGCCAAGAGCAGGCCCGTCTGCGCCCGTCAGAGCCCGGAGGATACTTGGCTAGGCCACCCCTCTAACATTTAATGGTATCAAAGAGAGAAAAGTGTTGTCTAAACTGCCACTCTATTGACCAACATTATTGTTCTACTAACCAATGCATTAAGATTGATCTATATCAATTTTATTGGTTCTATTGATCAGCATGTTAACAGGGGGTGGTGTGGAATAAGTGTGTCAAAGTAACAAACTAGGTATTTTAGTGTAGGACTGACATCCAGAGATGGGCAAGAGGAAGCAATCAAATGCAGAAAAAAAAAACACTCCCTCATAAAGATCATACATCAACATTGAAGTATATCTCAGGTGCAATGGGGGCAATAGATCACAAATGTAGAAGAAAGGCTACTATCACAAGGGAGCCTTATAGAGGCCTCATCCTTTGATAATAATCCCTCTAGCTTAGACCCTGATTCCATACGCCGGCCTAAGATAATAGAGAGTAGGAATCAGGAAGAAACCCTAAAAAGCTGCATTCAATATGCAAACGAGTCCAAACTAGAGGCGGATGATTCCCCCCTCCACCTAAACGTATACGGAAGCCTCAGGTACCCCAAAGAGGAAGTGCTTCCAGCCCCTTGATAGCCGAACCTCATAAAAAGGGTGACATAAGTATTCAACCTATTGGAGAGTCGCAAACTAAAACTGTTACAAAGAAACTCCCCCAGAAGATAACTGAAACTACAGCAAAAACATATGTAAATTTTCTAGACACATTTAAAGCCCTAGGACTCACAGTCAAGTAGAGAGTAATGTGGCGTCTATCCTTGACTTATTGAAGACACGATCAGTTGATCCAATCTCAACAGCCCTTCAACCTAATGGTACAACCCATTCAAATTTACACCTAGTAATGGAACCACAACCTCACCAATTACATCTTTACCCAAGCAGCCTCCCACAGACTCCTGCACACATGCAGGTCGCACCAAACTATGACGGTGCATACAAGCACAAGTGGCTCTGAGATCTATAACACATCCCACTCCCTCTCGGACATTCCACTTCTCCGGAGTGATATTTTACAACTACCCCTGCAGTGACCCCCTTTGTAGTGGTCCTTGCGAATGTTCCTACTATACCCGGCGAGAACCGGGAAACATGGATGGCATTAAAAAACAAATCCTTAAATTGGATAGGATCTCAAATGGAACCCGGCATGATTGGCACTCTATATGAAGATATAAAGATGGTTAGGAGAGTCAAATAGGTAGGTAGGAGCCAGAAATCATTAATGGGAGATTGTGTGGTACTTTCATTTACATCTCCAAAGTTGGTAGAAAGAATCTTATGGGGATTAAGTCCTCGACAGGTATCTAACCATGGTATTTCATTACTTCCATTAGGCTATTTCTATCAAGGTAATAAGGGCCAGGACCAACCCAAAAAATTGACCTTCTCTTTGTGGGAGAAAATTAAGTGCAACAATGTTGTCCCCATTAGTAACAGATTCAAAGCCCTTCCGCCTCTGGAAGAATTGGACTGACTGTGGTTGATCTGGCCGGTGGTAGCGGGAGGGAGGGGGGGGGGGGGGGGCGCATCTCAGCAGAACCTTTTTCTGATCCACCAAACAACAATAATGATATGGCGGGCAGTAGTAGGGAAGTGCTTGCGGGAATAATTAATGAACAGTACAATACCAGATCTGGGCTGTGTGATAGAGGCGATCTTGTTCACCCGATCACGCACTCATCCATCCCTCTTGATGAGCTAGATCTTGCTGCCCCTGATCGATACGATTGAGGGGCTGCAAGACCAGGCCTCGATCTTTTGTTTTGGAATGTGGCATGCCTTCACAGCAAGATCAAAAATACTGAATGGTTAGATTTTATTGGACCATTTTCCCATCTGTGCCTCCAAGAAACCTAGTGTACGGATACCATACATATAAATGGATATAGGACATTCCATACTTCTGCGATCCCTTCCATGCATGGCAAATCGAAAGGGGGGCTTTGCACTTATATTTCAAATAAGCTTGATTTGATAAAGGCGATTAGCCTAACTTCAAATGTTTTTTATCAGGTGATTGAGTGCAAACTACAAAATTTATTACAGTTAGTTACTGTAAATGTTTATAATGCCCCTTTGGGTAAAATCCCAAATATAATTAGACAATTGCAGGGTGACTTGGGACTAGTGTGTAACTCCACCAGGAGAGAGACCTTGATTGTATGGGGAGGTGATTTTAACACACATTTATGCACACAATCAGCTGAGAAAGTTTGTGGCCTATATGTAGGGGGGGAACAAGGACCAAGTTCATTTCCCCCCACAACCATTATGGTAGCATACCGAATGACACCATGTTAAAGTTTGACTTATCATTTTCAAAGGAAACTTGTGGTAGTAATTTTGCATCTTAAATCTACTTTTAATGGCAGATGCACAAATACAACAATTGATTTTATTTTAACATCTAATAATTTCTCTCACAGCGTATCCAATCACCAGATCTATGATATTGCTCTCAGTGATCACTATCCTCAAAGTATACATCTTGCTTTGCCTTCAGATAAAAAGCAGCACAAGGGAACCATGGATAATCTTAGTAATATAGAATTGGGCTCCAGAAATGGGTACTCTCTACGCTGGTCCCAGAACCAATAGGCTTTATGAAGCAGCTGCTTAGTGACCACGTTAAAGACTTTGAGATTTGCCTTGATGATAATATATACCCACAAGAATGTATCAGAGCTTTTACCGCAACCACACGTGGGATTAAAAAGTCACATAGTGCTAACGTGAAAACGTCAGGACTCCAGAAAATAGAGGCAGGTTCGACTCAATGTACACAGGCTCATAAAAATCTCAAGAAGGCCCTAAGAAATTCAAAAAGAAGTAAGAGTGAGATTTCCATACTTAGACAGTAGTATAAGAATGCCATAAAAAATAGGACAAAAACCGTATAAAAGAGGCTTGGAACACCCTGTACGAAGCAAGCCTTCAAAATAACAATGTTATATTCTGGAAGGTAGTAAATTCCCCGATGCTGGGAGAAAAAGATTCTCCCATCATGAAAGTAGCTATTACAGAAGAGGAATGGAATGCCCATTTCCCCAAAATATACTGCTCAAAAAGGTGACTCTAGATGCAGATGTCTATGAAGGCGAGCTGTAGACTATTACCCCACTGTTTAGTATAAATGAGGTCATCAAAGCCATTAACGCAAGCAAAAGTGGGTAAGCACCAGGCCCAGACTGAGTCCCAGTGGACATTTACAAGTCCAATATTGTTCTTTGGGGCCATTTATTGACACAGGTTCTTAGAACATGTTGTTCCACAGGTTTTATCTCAACCTGGTCAGAGTCCATTATAGTACCATTATTTTAAAAAGGCGACCGTCATAACCCTGTTTGTTATAGACCAATCTCGCTTCGACAATCTTGCAAAGGTCGTATTATTTTGAACAGATTACAGGAGTGGGCTGAAACTAATAATATCCTATCGGACTTGCAATATGGCTTTCGCCCAGGGATAGGAACGGTGGAACAGGCTCTATATCTAGATATTTTAATTGGTAAATACACTAAGGCCAAGTAAGGAAACCTTTACATGGTCTTTGTAGATTTGACCCCTGCGTTTTACTGCGTGATCCACAGTAAACTATGGTCTACCCTGATGCAACTGGGGGTAGATGAAACAATAGTCCACTTTATAAGGGAATTATACCCCGGAAGTAAAGCAAAGGTATGGTCTGGGGCGCATGGGGAAGCTAATTTAACATAAATCAAGGGGTACGACAAGGCTGCGTATTAGCGCCTTTCTTCATTATATATAAATAAACTTGAGTCAGTGTTAGTCAATAGAATGTAAAGATTTACCTCAAATTGGTCACCGACCGATACCAGCTCTTATGTATGCTGACGATGCCGATTTTAGGGCACAAACACCCACTAGCATTGCAGCATCTTTTGGCAACGTTTGACAATTACATGGAAGAACTAGGCCTTAAGAGTTAATCGCTCTAAAACATATGTGATGAAATGTGGCATTACGAATATAAAAAATTGGCACATCACAATAAAGGGCGAGAAAATAGATACTACATCAACATTCTCGTACCTAGGAATCCTGTTTGACAATAAAGGTACCTGGTCCCAATGTATCAGTTCTAGGAAATTACAATTTATTAAAACCAATATGGCCATAAAAAAATTCTATACAAGTAGGGAGGATCACTCCAAAAGACATGCTAACAATTTATAGTGCTAAATGTGTCTCTGTCGCAATGTATGGGGCTGGCTTATGGGGACATAAAAAGTGCAATGCATTGCAGATAGCGGAAAATTATTTTTTAAAATCACTTTTAATTGTCCCTAAATCCACTTCATCATCTGTGTGTCATTCGGAACTGGGGGTTACGCATATTGCTGACTTAATAAGGATACAACCAGTATTGCTAGGGCACAAAGTCTGGTCTTCAAAATATGCGAGTCTGAACTGGTTGATTATAAAAGACTGTCAAACCTTAAATCATTCATTGCGAATTCCTTGGTTGGAGTACATTAAGAACTTTTTTACAGACTTGGGCCATCCGGACTATTATGTTGCACCAGACATAATGGGAACACTGAGCAGGAAAGAGCTTAAAATGGAATGCCTTACCCATTTGGCCGATTTAAGGTGGGCAATAGAAGCACAAAAACCAAGTGTTATGAGGAATCAACTGAGGCAGATGACAGATGGCATGGAACAATATTTACAGCTCGTTTTGAATCCTAGGCAGGGTTTTGTTCTCATTCGCTTAAGACTAGAGACATTCCATTGATTAGTTATTTTTCCTGTAATGAATGACTGGAGTGCTGTACTGGAGAACTGTCCCTGCGTCTCGACACAAAGTAAAATACATACAGTTTTATTTTGTAAATTGTATACTAGCCGGGAAAAAAAAACATTAATACCATTTTTAAAATCTTTACGAATACATCAGTGTCACCCAGCCTTTTTGTACCTACAAACCCTTTCACAATCAAAATTTGTAATGGTATTGCAGTTTATTTATGCGCAGTATTGAAGGCCAGAAAGGGCTTTTAGACAACTTTGTAGATGTTTTATTAACAGTCTTGGTAATGTGTTGTAGTGTTTATTACCATTAATTGATGTATACCACTTTTAGATTTTAACTTAAATTAGTTATGTTAATTTCTTTTTATTTGTTTATAGGTGCTTTTATGGTTGCTAATAACAACCGAATAAAGTATTTTGTACCCTAATAAAACAAAAGCTTACTCCATCATAGCACTTTTTTTAACATGCAAAAAATGCTTTGCTAATTCTAACATTAGCAACCCCAGAAATTATTTTTACTGTTTAAGAACAAACTTACAACAGGTTATAAAATGTTTTATTATTCCAAACACCAATAAATACAAATTTCAAGTGTGTCCTTGGTTGCAAGGACTACCGCTGACCCTTGTGTGATCCATTCCTGTGCGTGCACTAGACCCAGGCACACAAGTGGGGTAGTGTTTTTATGGGGACAAGTGGGGGAACGCTGGGTGGTAGGAAGTTTGTGGATCCCTGCACATTTCTGTAGTTTACGTCAGAGAAATGCAAGGATAATTAGTGATTTTATTCAACGTTTCACCTTTGCAGGGTATTTTGGGTAACAAAACATTGGGGATCCACACAAGGAACATCTCCCTGGACTCCCCTTGATGTCTACTTTTTAGAAATGTATGGGTTTGAATAATAAGAACACCTACCATACTTATTAACACCACAATACTTATTGGGCCTTCCCTGTCACGGGTACTTGACCGACCCACACAAGCGAGGTAGCATTTTTATCAGGCAACCTGGGGGAACACAGAGTAGTAGGACATTTGTGCTGCCCTGGTGATCTCACATCTTTCCCACACAGAAATATGTAGAAAATGCGACTTAGTTAAATGTGAGGTTTGCCGGGTAAAAAAAACATTGGGGGATCCATGCAAACCACACCTCCCGGGGCTCCCCTGGGAGTCTAGTTTTCAGGAATGCCTGAGATAGTAGTTTGTCCCTGATGGCCGCCAAGCCTGGGACCAAAAAAACAGGTGCACGTCTTACAAAACCAGGTCGTTTTGTGATAAATAATTTTGATGTTGCCACAACATGTTTTGGGCCCTTCCATGCTGCAGGCATTTAGCCGACCTGATGCACAGTTTTTCTTGGGAGAATACGGGGAATGCTGGGTGGTAGGAAATTTGTGGCTGCCCGCAGATGCTAGGACTTTTCCTCATAGAAATGCAAGGAAAATATGTTTTTTTAAGACAAGGTTTGAGTTTTGCAGGTGATTCTGGGTAAAAAAAAACCCTGGTGAGAGCCACACAAGACAGTCCACCATGGATAACCCTAGGAGTCTAGTTTTCAAAAATGTACAGGTTGGCTAGGTTACCCTAGGTGCTAGCTGAGCTAGGGCCCAAAATCTAGAGCTACCCACATTGGAAAAAAGGGCCAGTTTTCTGTGGAAAAATGCGTTGTGTTCATGTTGCATTTTGGGCCGTTTCCTGTCGCAAGCACTAGGCTTACCCATAGAAGTGAAGTACCACTTTTATCAGGAGACTTGAGGGAATGCCAAGTGGAAGTACGTTTGTGGCTCCCCACAGATTACAGAACTTTTCATCACAGAAATGTGAAGAAAATGTTTTTTTTAGTCAACGTTTGATGTTTGCAAGGAATTATGGGTAACAATAAAACATGGTGATAGCCACGCAAGTCAGCCCACCCCGGATACACCCCTAAGTGTCTAGTTTACAAAAATGTACAGATTGGCTATGTTTCCCAAACTGCTGGGTGAGCTAGGGTCCAAAATCTAGAGCTAACCACATTGGGGGAAAAAAGGGTCAGTTTTGGATGGAAAAAAGCGATGCGTCCATGATGCGTTTTTTTGTCTGTTTCCTATCGCGCCCACTAGGCCTACCTACACAAGTGAAGTACCACTTTTATTGGAAGACTTGTGAGAGCATAGCATGGTAAAACATTTGTTATTAGCAATTGGATTTCGCTGCATTTGTGGTTTTCAAATGTAAGACAGTTTATAATAAAGAAGAAATTTAGAAAAATACCCTCTAAATCATGCTCTTGTACGGGTATCCACAAATTCAGAGATGCACAAATAACGACTGATCCTAAACTCAATATCTTTTATTTTTGTTTTTTTAATAAAAAAAAAAAAGAAATCTTGATTTTCATTGATGTAACATCAAGCATCCCTGGTAATTTGGAACTTTTTAATTGTACGGTCTTTATTACAGTTTCACCAGTACAATCAAAACATTACTAACCCACCCAACAGTCCCACCTGCCCTGCCCTGGTGTGCCTCCTGATACAGGCATTTGTTGATGGAGTGGGCAGGGTGTGGTCTGCTGTTTCCAATTAACCCTGGCGGTCATCAAAGACCTCTGCAATAACAGAAGGCCTATTCCATGAGCAACATACATAATCTTTGTTGTGGCAGGGGTATCAAAAATCAGTGATACAAGTGTCCCAGTGTTTCCGTTGGAGATGGATCTGGGTATGTCACAGTACCCACTAACGTTTCCAAGGCTCTGGTCACCTCGGACATCTGGCACTTGAGATATCAAAATATCAATTAATTTGTCTCATTGTCAGATATGCCCTGTGTATCATGTAAAAACTTATCGGCTTACAGCAAGCATTCCTTGACACTTTCGGTACCCTTTCTAATATTTCGGATCAGTCCTTCTCTGGTATGTGGTTCCCAAAGTCTGCTTCCCACTTGATCCAAAGAGAAGTCATAGGTAGCAACAAATCCCTCCTTATTGGTCTATATAAGCAAGTGACTACCTTAAAAGTACCAGCTGATGTGATAATGTGATAATATACTGGAAGGTCTTATGGTGTGGTGGTCTTCTATTCCTGTCCACCACTGCTTATGTACCACGGTCATCACTGCTCTCTGTAATAAGAAATGACCTCTGGGCAGGTGATATGCTGCTTGGAAGTCTTTGAAAGGTAGGAGTGCCTC